>NC_134398.1:185273092-185623004 GCF_050003625.1 Haematobia irritans | reverse complement strand
TATATATATATATATATATATATATATATATATATATATATATATATATATATATATATATATATATATATATATATATATATATATATATATATATATATATATATATATATATATATATAAACAAATATTTGGCAAAATTTTCTATGGAAATAAAAATTTGACAACATTTTTTGTAGAAATAAAAATGTGAAAAAATTTTTTAGAAATAAAATTTTGACAGAATTTTGTATAGAAAGACATAGAATTTTGACAAAATTTTGTATAGACAGAAATAGAATTTTGACAAATTTTTTCTATAGCAGTAAAATGTTGAAAAAAAAATTCTATAGGAATAAAATTTTGACAAAATTTTCTATAGAATTAAAATTTGGACGAAATTTTTCTATAGAAATACAGTTTTGACAAAATTTTCTATAGAAATAAAATTTTTACAAAATTTTCTAGAGAAAAAAAAATTTTGACAAAATTTTCTAGAGAAAAAAATTGACAAATTTTTTCTATAGAAATACAATTTTGACAAAATTTTCTATAGAAATAAAATTTTTACATCATTTTTCTATAGAAATTGTGCAAAAATTTTCTATAGAAATAAAATTTTGACAAAATTGTATAAGGGATAATGCGAACATTAAATTAAATACGTATGGCAGTTAATTTTGTTAAAGTGGAAATATGGAATGATGAAGAGCAATGGAATGCTGGAATTGTTAAAAAAAAGTCCAATCTCAACATTATTTTATTATTTTAAAATATTATTTTAAAAATGTTTACTGTAATATGTTGTAAATTTTTAAATTAACGGAATAATAATAAACGAATTTTATCTTCGAGACCACTGTTGGCTGGACCAAAACTAATGTTTATCCATTGAAGCAATGCATTCCGTGACTATTTCGCTGTCATTTATTCATGGATACGATCATTCACTCATTCATCATTGAGACATTAGAAGAAATATACTACTGTTCGAATGCCAATGCATTTGTCTGACGCCATTCTGTTTTTCCTGTTTCCATTGGAAAAAAAATGTTTTTTGTTTCTTTGCAAAAACTTTCCGTTGCAACATTTGCAACACTTTGAAATGATCTGAGCCGAGTCGAATTTAGTTGAGTTGTGATGTTTGACAAACGACGGATGGCCCCAATTTTCCAACAATGTTGCAACATAAAAATTTCTGTTCGTCTGTCCGTCTATGTAGTATGATGTTTCTCAATGGGAATATCTTTCCGTTTCTTTTTGTGTCGTCAAATGAAAATGGCATTCTAATGTCCATCAATGACGATGATGTTGACAATGTTGAAATGAAACTTCACTGGTCTATAGCAAGTCAATGAAAGTGAGTTGCTTTTATTAGAAGGATTCTTGTTCTAACAGCGTTCACGTTTTCTTTGTGTCTTTGTCTGTTTCCTATAATGGAAAAGCTTTTCAAGTTTTCCTTTTTTATTTCTGTC
The DNA here is from genome assembly GCF_050003625.1 of Haematobia irritans. Lineage (NCBI taxonomy): Eukaryota > Metazoa > Arthropoda > Insecta > Diptera > Muscidae > Haematobia > Haematobia irritans. Next base: position 185,621,550 of record NC_134398.1, on the reverse strand, counting down.
ATATTTTCATAATTTAATGGCATTTTATTTTTGTTCGTTTTTTTTGTCAATAATATATGAAAGAAGTTATTTTCATTTTCAAATAATACAAGTATATACGGCCGTAAGTTCGGCCAAACCGAAGCTTATGTACCCTCCACCATGGATTGCCTCCTAACACCGTCTTCTAAATTGTAAGTAAGTCCATACGTGGTATATATTAAATTTAAAAAGACCGATTAAATACGTATATAATTCAGTTTGACAAAATTTTCTATAGAAATAACATTTTAACAAAATTTTTATAGAAATAAAATTTTGACAAAATTTTCTATACAAAAAAATTGACAAAATTTTCTATGGAAATAAAGTTTTGACAAAATTTTCTATAGAAATAAAATTTTGGTAGATAATTTTTGGATCGAGTAGCATACATGATTATGAACCGATATGGACCAATTTTTGTGTGATTGGGGATCGACTAAATAACTATAGACCGATATGGACCAATTTTGGTATGGTTGTTAACGGCCATATTCTAACACCAGGTTCCAAAGATGAACCGGTTCGGATGAATTTTGCTCCCCCAAGAGGCTCCGAAGGTTAAGTGTGGTTTATATGGTTTATATGGGGGCTATATATAATTATGGACCGATATGGACCAATTCTGGAGACCATCTACTAACACCACGTTCCAAATTTCAACCGGATCGGATGAAATTTGCTTCTCTGAGAGGCTCCGCAAGCCAAATCTGGGGATCGGTTTATATGGGGGCTATATATAATTATGGACCGATATTGACCAATTCTGGCACGGTTGTTAGAGACTATATACCAACACCATGCACCAAATTTCAGCCGGATCGGATGAAATTTGCTTCTCTTTGAGGCTCCGCAAGCCAAATCTGGGGATCGGTTTATATGGGGGCTATATATAATTATGGACGGATGTGGACCAATTTTTGCATGGTTGTTAGAGAGCATATACCAACACCATGTACCAAATTTCAAACGGATCGGATCAATTTGGCTCCTCCAAGAAGCTCCGCAAGCCAAATCTGAGGGTCCGTTTATATGGGGGCTATACGTAAAAGTGGACCGATATGGCCCATTTGCAATACCATCCGACCTACATCAATTACAACTACATGTGCCACGTTTCAAGTCGATAGCTTATTTCGTTCGGAAGTTAGCGTGATTTCAACAGACGGACGGAAGAACGGAGGGACGGACGGACATGCTTAGATCGACTCAGAATTTCACCACGACCCAGAATATATATACTTTATGAGGTCTTAGAGCAATATTTCGATGTGTTTCAAACGGAATGACAAAGTTAATATACCCCTCCTCCTATGGTGGAGGGTATAAAAAAGAAGAGTCATGGTCACTTGATGTAGAACACACTGAACATCATCTTCATCATCTAAATTAACAAGAATTTATATTAAATTTTCTGGGTCATAAGAAGTGGCACGCTGTTATACACACATACACAAAAATGTATACAGACATTTTTATAAATGTAAGGAATTTTCCAGAAAATAGAAAAAATATTTGTAGAGAAATAAAATTTTGACAAAATTTTCTATAGAAATACAATTTTGAGAAAATTTTCTATAGAAAAAAAATTTTGACTAAATTTTCTATAGAAATAAAAGTATGCTAAAATATTGTATAGAAATAAAATGTTGACAAAATTTTTTGTAGAAATAAAATTTTGACAACATTTTCTTTAGAAATAAAATTTTCACAAAATATTGAATAACTTTATTTCTACAGAAATAAAATTTTGACAAAATTTCTATAGAAATAAAAATATGAGTACTTTTAAAGAAATAAAATTTTGCAAAAATATTGTATAGAAATAAAACATTGACAAAATTTTTGTATAGAAATAAATAAAATTTCGACAAAAATAAAATAATAAAATAAAATATTTTATAGAAACAAAATTTCGCACAAAAATATTTTATAGATATAAAATTTTGACAAAATTTTCTATTGAAATAAAATTTTGACAAAATTTTTATAGAAATAAAAATTTGACTAATTTTGTATGGAAATAAAATTTTGCAAAACTATTTTATAGATATAAAATTTTGAAAAATTTTGTTATAAAACTAAAATTTGGATAAAATTTTCTATAGAAATAAATTGTTCACAAACTTTTCTATACAACTAAAATTTTGACAAAATTTCTATAGAAATAAAAATTTGACTAATTTTTTATAGAAATAAAATTTTGCAAAAATATTTTATAGATAAAAAATTTTCTATAGAATTAAAATTTTTCAAAAATATTTTATATAAATAAAATTTTCAGAATATTTTTTATAAAAATAAAATTGTGAACAATTTGGTTATAAGACTAAAATTTTGATAAAATATTCTATAGAAATAAATTGTTGACAAGCTTTTCTATACAAGTAACATTTTGACAAAATTTTCTATAGAAATAAAAATTTGACAAAATTTTCTATACAAATAAAATTTTGACAACATTTTCTATAGAAATAAAATTTTGACAAAATTTTCTATAGAAATATCGTTTCGACAATATTTTCTATAGAAATAAATTTTGACCAAATTTTCTATAGAAAAAATATTTGACAAAATTTTCTATAGAAATAAAATTTTGACAAAATTTTCTATGGAAATAAAATTTTGACAAAATTTTCTATAGAAATATAATACTGACAAAATTTTCTTTAGAAATAAAATTTTGACAAAATTTTCTATAGAAATAAAATTTTGACAAATTTTCTATAGAAATAAAATTTTGACCAAAATTTTCTATAGATATAAAATTTTGACAAAATTTTCTATAGATATAAAATTTTAACAAAATTTTCTATAGAAATATAATTTTGACAAAATTTTCTTTAGAAATAAAATTTTGACAAAATTTTCTATAAAAATAAAATTTTGACCAAAATTTCTATAGAAATAAAATTTTGACCAAATTTTCTATAAAAATAAAATTTTGACCAAAATTTCTATAGAAATAAAATTTTGACAAAATTTTCTATAGAAATAAAATTTTGAGAAAATTTTCTATAGAAATATAATTTTGACAAAATTTTCTATAGAAATATAATCTCGACAAAATTTTCTATAGAAATAAAATTATGACAAAATTTTCTATAGGAATATAATGTTGACAGAATTTTCTATTGAAATATGTTAACAAATTTTTCTATAGAAATATAATTTTGGCAAAATTTTCTATAGAAATAAAATTGTGACAAAATTTTTTTTGGAAAAATAAAATTTTGAGAAAATTTTCTATAGAAATAAAAATTTGACAAAATCTTCTATAGAAATATAATTTTGACAAAATTTTCTATAGAAATAAAATTTTGACAAAATTTTCTATAGAAATATAATTTTGACAAAATGTTCTATAGAAATATAATTTTGACAAAATTGTTTGTGGAAACATAAAATTTTGAGAAAATTTGCTATAGAAATAAAAATTTGACAAAATTTTCTATAGAAATATAATTTTGACAAAATTTTCTATAGAAATATAATTTTGACAAAATTTTCTATAGAAATAAAATTTTGACAAAATTTTCTATAGAAATATAATTTTGACAAAATTTTCTATAGAAATATAATTTTGACAAAATTTTCTATAGAAATAAAATTTTGACAAAATTTTTTATAGAAATATAATTTTGGCAAAATTTTCTATAGAAATAAAATGTTGACAAAATTTTCTATAGAAATAAAATTTTGACAAAATTTTCTATAGAAATAAAATTTTGACAAAATTTTCTAAAGAAATAAAATTTTGACAAAATTTTCTATAGAAATAAAATTTTGACAAAATGTTCTATAAAAATAAAATTTTGACAAAATTTTCTATAGAAATAAAATTTTGACAAAATTTTCTATGGAAATATGTTAACAAAATTTTTTTATAGAAATAAAATTTTGACAAAATTTTATATAAAAATAAAATTTTGACAAAATTTTCTATAGAAATAAAATTTTGAGAAAATTTTCTATAGAAATAAAAATTTGACAAAATTTTTTATAGAAATATTAATAAGCAAAAATTAAAATATTCAAAATATTTTTTTTTTTTAATTCCGCAATTAAAAAATAACTCATACTTGCCTATGAATGGAAACTAGATCCATTTTGTGTTCACATAAAAATTCCACCACACAATTGATGTGTGACTGTCAATTCGAAATTTCGATATCTTTTGTTAAACAAACAAAAAAAAACTCATTTTCATACGAACAAAAGCATTTGCAAGTTCTGTCTTTTTCTTTAAGTCCCAGAGGAAATGTGAAGTTTACCATATTTGAATTCCTTTCTGCATTCGATTCGCGTGTGGGAGGTTGGTGGCCTCTATGACCGTTTGTTATTTTGGTTCTCTGTCTTCTTTTCTTTTTTTGGATTGTGATTGGTTTTAAAATTCATAAAAGTCTTTGTTCGAATGAAGAAATGTCACCGCTGACTATGACAATGAGATTTTTTTGGTGATGTTGACATTTCGTTTGCATCGTATTGTCTTTTACCATCTTCTCCAACCAGCGCCATCATCATCATCTTCATCACCGTAGAATGGCGTTGACAATGGACTTCACATTTGGCCAAAGTAGATTTATTCATCAACGGAAGTTGTGATTAAAAAAAAAAAAAACAGAACACAGCAAATAGAGGAGAAGGTTAAATAATTCTAAGGGGGAAATTTGTTTTTTGTTTTTCTTTTCGTGGAATTAAGATGTTAACAATTTTATAAATAAATCATGAGAGATAGGCTTGGGGGTTTTATTTACTCTTGGCTACTACAGACTATATAGAAAATATATTTTTTTTATTTTAATTTTAAAAACAAAACTTAAATGATTCAAATATTTTTTTAATTCTGGGGGGGTTATCACTAATTTAGCGTCATTTCGCTCTAAAGCGCATAGTTTAGGAGACTCGCAAACATTTACTATAGAAATGAAAATTTTCTTTAGAAATTAAAGTTTCCAAAAATTTCTTATAGAATCTAAATTTGGCAAATTTTTTCTAAATAAATGAAAATTTTTACAAAAGTTCTTATAGAAATAAAATTTTCAAAAATGTTCTATGGAAGTTTTGATAAAATTTCTTATAGAAATGAAAATTTTTACAAAAATTCCTATAGACATGAAGTTTTGTTTCAATTTTCTTTGAATTGAAATTTTGCAAAAAATTCCTCTAGGAATGAAATTTTTAAAAAACCTCCTATAAAATGAAATTTTACAAAAATTTCCTATAGAAAATAAATTTGCTAAAGTTTTCTTTAGAAATATAATATTGACAAACATTTCTATAGAAATGAATTTTCGAAAAACATTTCTTAAGGGAGTCACCGTAGTGCAATGGTTAGCATGCCGGCCTCACATACACATGGTCGTGGGTTCGATTCCTTCTTCGACCGAACACCAAAAAGGTTTTCAGTGGTGGATTATCCCTCCTCAGTAATGCCGGTGACATTTCAAAGCTTCTCTAAGTGGTTTCACTTCAACGTGGAACGCCGTTGGGACTCGGCTATTAAAAGGAGGTCCCTTGTCATTGAGCTTAACATGGAATCGGGCAGCACTCAGTGATAAAAGAGAAGTTTACCAATGTGGTATCACAATGGACTGAATAGTCTAAGTGAGCCTGATACATCAGGCTACCACCTTACCTAACCTACAGAAATAAAATTTTGATAAAATTTTCTATAGAAATGACATTTTGACAAAATTTTCATAGAAATGAAATTTTGACAAAATTTCTTATAGAAATGAAATTTCCTATAGAAATGAAATTTTGTGAAAATTTCCTTTAGAAATTAAATTTTGGCAAATTCCCTATAGAAATGAAATTTTGAAAGAATTTCGTATGGAAATGGAATTTTGACAAATTTCTTAAAGATATTAAATTTTGAAATACAGAAATGAAATTTGGACAAAATTTCCTAATGAAATGAAATTTTGACAAAAATTTCTATAGAAATGAAATTTTGACAAAATTTTCTATAGAAATGAAATTTTGACAAAATTTCCTATAGAAATGAAATTTTGCGAAAAATTCTTGTAGAAATTAAATTTTGACAAAATTCCCTATAGAAATGAAATTTGCAAGAATTTCGTAGAGAAATGGAATTTTGACAAATTTCTTAAAGATATTAAATTTTGACAAAATTTCCTATAGAAATGAAACTTTGACAAAATTTCCAAAGAAATGAAATTTTGACAAAATTCCCTATAAAAATTTAATTTTGCAAGAATTTCCTATAGAAATACAATTTTGGCAAATTTCGTAAAGAAATTTGTCAACATTCTATAGGAAATTTTATCAAATGAAATTTTGATAAAATTTCCTATATGAATGAAATTTTGACTAAATTTGCAGTAGAAATTAAATTTTGACTGAATTTCCTATAGGAATGAAACTTCCCAAAAATTGTCTATAAAAGTGAAATTTTGACAAAATTTCCAATAGAAATGGAATTTTGGAAAAGTTGGAATGGAAATGAAATTTTGACTAAATTTCCTATAGAATTGAAATTGTGGAAAATTTTCCTATAGAATTGAAATTGTGGAAAAATTTCCTATAGAATGAAATTTTGACAAAATTTTCTATAGAAGGCAAGTTTGGACAACATTTCCTATAGAAATGAAATTCTGACTAAATTTCCTATAGGAATGAAATTTGGCAAAAATTGCCTATAAAAGTGAAATTTTGACAAAATTTCCAAAAGAAATGGAATTTTGACTAAATTTGCAATAGAAATGAAATTCTGACTAAATTTCCTATAGAATTGAAATTGTGGAAAAATTTCCTATAAAATGAAATTTTTACAAAATTTTCTATAGAAGGCAAATTTGGACAACATTTCCTATAGAAATGAAATTCTGAAATTTGCTATGGGAATGAAATTTGGCAAAAATTGCCCATAAAAGTGAAATTTTGACAAAATTTCCAATAGAAATGAAATTTTGAAACAATTTCTTATAGAAATGGAATTTTGACAAATTTCTTAAAGATGTTAAATTTTGACAAAATTTCCTAAGAAATGAAACTTTGACAAAATTTCCTATAGAAATGAAATGTTGACAAAATTCCCTATAGAAATGAAATTTTGCAGAAACTTCCTATAGAAATGAAATTTCGAAAAAATTTCCTATAGAAATAAAATTCTGCGAAAATTTGCTATAGACTTGAAATTTTGATAAACATTTCTTATAGAAAGGAAATTTGGACAAAATGAAATTTTGCAGAAATTTCCTATAGGAATGAAATTTTGACTAAATTTGCAGTAGAAATTAAATTTTGGCTGAATTTCCTATAGGAATGAAATTTCGCAAAAATTGCCTATAAAAGTGAAATTTTGACAAAATTTCCAATAGAAATGGAATTTTGAAAAAAAAATTGCAATGAAATGAAATTTTGACTAAATTTCCTATAGAATTGAAATTGTGGAAAATTTTCCTATAGAATTGATATTGTGGAAAAATTTCCTATGGAATTAAATTTTGACAAAATTTTCTATAGAAGGGAAATTTGGACAAAATTTGTATTAGAAATAAAAATTTGATTAAATTTCCTATAGGAATGAAATGTGGCAAAAATTGCCTATAAAAGTAAAATTTTGACCAAATTTACAATTGAAATGGAATTTTGACAAAATTTGCAATAGAAATGAAATTTTGACTAAATTTCCTATAGAATTGAAATTGCGGAAAAATTTCCTATAGAAAGAAATTTTGACAAAATTTTCTACAGAAGGCAAATTTGGACAACATTTCCTATAGAAATGAAATTCTGATAAAATTTCCCACAGAAATTAATTTTTTTACAAAATTTCATATAGAATTGAAATTGTGCAAAAAATTCCTTTAGAAATGATATTTTCCAAAATTTCCAGTAGAAATGAAATTTTGACCAAATTTCCTATAGGAATGAAATTTTGACAAAATTTCCTATAGAAATTAAATTTTGATAAAATTTCCTATAGAAATAAAATTTTGACAAAATTTCATACAGAAATGAAATTTTGACAAAATTTTTTAAAGAAATGAAATTGTGCAAAAATCTTGACAAAATCTGGCATAGAAATGAAATTTTCCAAAAATTTTACAGCAAAATGGAATTTTGCAAAATATCCTGTAGACATTAAATTTTCACAAAATTTTCTATAGAAATGAAATTTTTACAATATCTCAAATAGATATGAAATTTTGACAATATTTCAAAGAGAAATAAAATTTTGCAAAAATTTCCTATAGAAATTAAATTTTGACAAAATTGTGCATAGAGAAAATAAATTTTGCAAAAATTTCCTTTAGAAATGAAATTTTACAAAATTTCCTAAAAAAATGAAATTTTGGAAACAGTTTCTTAAAGAAATGACATATTCTATAGAAATCAAATTTGTTATTGTTTTTGATTTAAGCTTAAAACCATGCATTGACTAAACTACAAGTGTAGCTTAACCAACAGAGGAAAAGAATGTTTGTCAAATTTATTTGGGCAAAGCCCTATAGACTGCAAGATGGTTGGATGGACGCACGTTTCGGAATTACCACATTCCTCATCAGCATCTTCTATTTGCAGCAAAACTATTAACCAATTATCAGAATAAATTCAGGCAGTTAACTAAAACCAAAAGTGAACCACACTTGAACCTTCCGAAAAAAGGTTTATGATAGCCGGCTTATGCCGAAATAAATTCGTACAAACATATCTCGTTTCCTTTGCCACTCTCAAATCATCGATTTCCTATAGAATGAAATTTTGACAAAGTTTCCCTTCTATAGAAAGAAGGGAAATTTGGAAAAAATTTCCTATAGAAAAAAAAATTCTGACAAAAAATTTCCAACAGGAATGAAATTTTTGATAAAATTTTTCTAAAAAAATAAATTTTGGCAAAATTTCCTAAAAAAATAAATTTTGACAAAATGTGCAAAAACCTTGCCAAAATCTGGCATAGAAATGAAATTTTCACAAAATTTCCTATAGAATTGAAATTTGGACAAAATTGCTTATAAAAATTAAATTTTGACAATATTTCCAATAGAAATGAAATTTTGACAATATTTCCAATCGAAATGAAATTTTGCAAAAATTTCCTTTAGAAATGAAATTTTGACAAAATTTCCTTTAGAAATGAAATTTTGACAAAATTCCCTATACAAAAAAAAAAAAATCATATATAAATTAAATTTTACAAAAAATTTCTTTAGAAATTAAATTTTAACAAAATTTCCAATATCACACAAAAAAACAAAATTCTGATTCAATCACGAAATTAATTGATCCAATTAATTTTTAATTGAAATGTCTTCAATCACAGAAATAATAGTATCAATTAAAAAAATTAATTGAAGGTCAAGTAAAAAGTTAATTGATCCAATTAAAAAATTAATTGATACTATTATTTTTGTGATTGGTTTTTTTTTCAATTTAAAAATTTGTTGAATCAATTAAATTTTTAATTGAATATTTTTTAAAACTCAATTAAAATTTTAATTGGAAAAATTTTCGTGAAATTGTTTTGTGTGTAGAAATGAAATTTTGACAGAAATTTCCTATAGAAATCACAATGAAGAGAATGCCCAAAATGAACCTGAAAAAAAAATCGGGCGGACATTTTAAACAAAATTTAAACAAAGTTTAAACAAAATTTCCTATAAATATAACATGTTGACAAAACTTCGGAAGATGTTACCGTTTTCTTCCCTTCAAGCTTACTTGTGAATGGACCCTGAACTAATTTTCTTTCGTAATCTGCCTATTAACCGATATTCTTCTATTTCCAGTTTCGCTCAACAGCAAAATTGTAGCATATTTTGAAAAGGAATATAATTTTTTCTTTTTCCAAAAAAATGTGTGAATGGCACAGAATCCGTGTTTATATAGAACTCCAACACCACAATATCATAAAATGTTTGTTTAAAATAAAAATAAAAATATTTTGGTTGTTTTTATTGCCTACCTAGCAGGTTTTTTCCTTATGACTGTTTTCAGTGGCTCTTTATTTTTGGGTTTGGTTTGAGAGCTGCAGACATTCAATGTAGCTGCAAGTTCTATTGCCATTGGCTGCCTGGCACTACTATGAATAAAATTACCACCGTTAGAGAAACAATCTTCAGTGCACTTGTTGCTTAGACAAAATGGTATGCCGTTGGCGTTTCAAGTCAGGCTATGCGTTGCTAAGCCCATACAATTCAATTTTTAAGAATGTTGACTTGGTTTCAGCACAGTGGAGGATATTTTGAAAATGTTGGAATGCTTTCGGGTTTACAGAATGAAGTAAAATCATTTCCACTTTTGTTATTTTTTCAGCCCATTGTGCAATACAACACCCTCAGTTATTATCCAATAAACAAGAGCATAGCTCCCATCATCTATCCTTCGCAAATTCTAATATATGACCAACCTCTCGCTCTTTCTTTCTCTCTCTCTCTCTCTCTCTCTGTGTATTGCTTTGCTCTCCCCCATTCCCCTTTTAAACTTGATTGCTATCGGTCAAAATCCATACGTTCACTTTAGTTTGCCTGGCTGAATGACTTGATAAACTTTGATAAAAAAGTTTTAATTGAATTGCAAGTTGTGTGTTTTACGATCTTTATTTAAAATACTGTGTTCGTTTTTTTTTTTAGTATTTCCTTCAAATTTTTTGGGCCATTGTTATGTTGACTTTTGTGTTTTTGGTTCATCGTCATTCACAGATTATAATGCATAACAAATTGGAAATAAAATACAGAAAAAAACATTTAAATTTATTTTCGAATGAATTTGAGTCCAATTTTTCTCCGCAACGTTTGGTTTGTTGAAAACATTTTTGCTTCTTTCAGAGAGATTTATTAGTTGATATTAAATTTGTAGCTTTTGTTTGACAATCGTGAAGCGATATAAATTTATTCTATTTTTTTCGTCCACTTTTTCATGGAGGAGAAAAAAATTCTGTCATATTTCCTTGATATGGGTCACAAAATCCTTTATTGATTGGATTAATGTGAAAAAAGTTTGCAATCTCAACCTCAATGAAAATTGCAGAAAAATTAAATAAAATTTATTTGTTCCATTTTTGTTAATATTAGGACAAACTAGAAATGAAATGTGGACAAAATCTCAAAAAAAAAACTTGCAAATACAGTGAAATCTCTCAAACGTGGACACTCTGAAAACCGGAAACCTCCCAAAAGTGGACATTTGTCTGGGAACGTTTGCTTTAGTAACCCATTAAAATTAAAGTCTCAGAAGCGGACACCTCCCAAATGTGGACAAAATTTAGGCGACCGTGAGTGTCCAATTTTCAGAGGTTTCACTGTTCTACAAAAAAATCCTTTAAAAATTAAATTTTGTAAAAATTTCCTATAGAAATCACAACGAAGAAAATAGCCAAAGTGAACCTGAAATTAATAGGGGGTGGTGGGCATTTTAAACGAAATGTTGTCAAAATTTCCTATAAATATAAAATTTTGACAATATTTCCTATAAATAGACAATTTTGACAAAAAATTCCTATATATATAAAATTTCGAAAAAATTTCCTATAAATATAAAATTTTGATAAAATCTCCCAAAAAAAATAATTTTTGACGAAATTCTCTATAAAAATAATTTTAGGTCAAAATTCCTATAAATATAAAATTTTGACAAAATTTCCTATAAATATAAAATTTTGATAAAATCTCAAAAAAAAAATAATTTTTGACGAAATTTTCTATAAAAATAATTTTAGGTCAAAATTCCTATAAATATAAAATTTTGACAAAATTTCCTATAAATATAAAATTTTGACAAAAATTTCCTATAAATATAAAATTTTGACAAAATTTCCTATAAATATAAAATTTTGATAAAATCTCCCAAAAAAAAAAATAATTTTTGACGAAATTTTCTATAAAAATAATATTAGGTCAAAATTCCTATAAATATAAAATTTTAACAAAATTTGCTATAAATATAAAATTTTGATAAAATCTCCCAAAAAAAAAAATTTTTGACGAAATTTTTTATACAAATAATTTTAGGTCAAAATTCCTATAAATATACAATTTTGTACAAAATTTTCTATAAATATAAAATTTTGACAAAAATTTCCTATAAATATAAAATTTTGATAAAATATCCCAAAAAAAATAATTTTTGACGAAATTTTCTATAAAAATAATTTTAGGTCAAAAATATAAATATAAAATTTTGACAAAAATTTCCTATAAATATAAAATTTTGACAAAAATTTCCTATAAATATAAAATTTTGATAAAATCCCAAAAAAAAAAATAATTTGTGACGAAATTTTCTATATAAATAATTTAAGGTCAAATTTTGCTATAGGCATGAAATTTCCTATAAATATAAAATTTTGACAACAATTTCCTATAAATATAAAATTTTGATAAAATCCCAAAAAAAAAATAATTTTTGACGAAATTTTCTATATAAATAATTTAAGGTCAAATTTTGCTATAGGCATGAAATTAAAAAAAAAAATCCTATAGAAATGACAAAATTTCCAATATTAACGCAATTTTGACACAATTTCCTAAAAATAAATCTTGAAAATTAAAAAATTCAATTTTAACAAAATTTTCTAAAGAACTTAATTTTGACAAAAGATTTTAATGCATATAAAATTGTTTAAACTTTTCTTATAGAATTCTTATAGAATATTCTGTAAAATTCTTATGGAAATTGAAATTTGCAAAAATTTCCTATAGAAATGAAATTTTGAAAAAAGTTCCTATATAAATGGAAATTTGAAAAAATTTCGCAGGAAATGAAATTTTAACAACATTTCCCGTATAAAGAAATTTCGTAAAAAAATTCTTATAGAAATAAAAATTTGACAAAATTTCCGATAGAAAAGAAATGTCCTATAGAAAAAAAAAACAAATTTGACGCAAAATTCCTATAAAAATGTAATTTTGTAAAAATAAAATTTTCAAAAATTGTCGTTACAAATGAATGAAGTTTAGACAGAATTTCCTATACAAATAAAATTTTGACAAAATTTTCTATAAAAATGAAATTTTGACAACATTTTCTATAAAAAAAATTTTGGGCAAAATTTTCTATAAGCATGAAATTTTGACACTATTTTCTATAGAAATGATATTTTGACAAAATTTTTCATATAACTAAAAATGTGCAAAAGAATTCAAAAGTTTGCTATAGAAATTTAAGTTTGCAACAATTTCCTATAGAAATGGAAATTTGACAAAATTTATCAGAGAAATGAAATTTTAACAAAATTTTAAAGAAAATAAAATTTCGGAAAATTTTTCTATAGAAATATATTTTTCTACAAACTTTTCTATAGAAAATAAGTGTAGGAACACAAAAAAAGGGACAAAAAAATCCTATAGAAATTTTCGTAAATTAAAATTTGCAAAAATTAAATTTTGCAAAAAAATTTTTTAACATGCAATTTTGATACAATTTTCTATAAGAATTAAATGTTGGCAAAGTTTCGCAGAAAATGAAATTTTGCAAAATATCGTAAAGAAATAAAATTTTGGCAAAAGTTTGCTATAGAAATGAAATTTTGTAAAAATTTTCTATAAAAATAAAATTTTGCAAAAATTATCTTGAGATATGAAATTTTGACAAAATTTCCTATTGAAATGAAATTTGGACAGAAATGAAATTTTGATAAAATATTCTACAGAAATAAAATTTCCTATAGAAATAAATTTTGGACAAAATTTTCTTTCGGCATGACATTTTGATCAAATTTCCTATACAGATGCAAATTTGAAAAAATTTCCTAATAAATAAATTTTGACAAAATTTTCCATTGGAGATAAAATCTTGCATAAGTTTTCGATAGCAAAAGAAAAATAAAAATTTCCTATGGAAATTTAAGTTTGCATAACATTCCTATAAAAATGGAAATTTGACTAAACTTCTCAAAGAAATGAAATTTTAGCAAAATTTCCAAGAAAATTGAATTTAGCTAAAATTCCCTATAGAAAACAATTTTGACAAAATTTCCTATAGAAATAAATATTTTTGAATAAACTCCAATAGAAACTAAATTTCATAAAAATATGCAAAACTTTTCGTTCAACATGCAACTGTGACACAATATCCCATAGTGAAATTTTTCCAAAATTTCGCAGGGAAAGAAATTTTGACAAAATATCCTAAACAAATAAAATTTTGACAAAACCTTTCTATTGAAATGAAATTTTGTAAAAGTGTCCGTTACAAATTACATTTTGATGAAATTTTCTTAGTAATGAAATTTGGACATAATTTCCTATACAAATGACATTTTAACAAAATTTCCTACAAGAAAAATTTCCTATAGAAATTAAATTTTGACAAAATTTCTTATAGAAATGAAATTTTGACAAAATTTCCTATAAAAATGAAATTTTGACAAAATTTCCTATAAAAATGAAATTTTGACAAAATTATCTATAGAAATGAAATTTTGACCAAATTTTCTATAGAAATGAAATTTTTACAAAATTTCTTATATAAATGGAATTTTGAGAAAATTTCCTATAAAAATGAAATTTTGACAAAATTTTCTATAAAAATGAAATTTTGCGAAAATTTCTTATAGAAATGAAATTTTGACAAAATTTCCTATAGAAATGAAATTTTGACAAAATTTCCTATAGAAATGAAATTTTGACAAAATTTCCTATAGAAATGAAATTTTTACAAAATTTCATATAGAAATTAAATTTTTACAAAATTTCATATAGAAATGAAATTTGGACAAAATTTCCTATAGAAATGAAATTTTGAGAAAATTTCCTATAAAAATGAAATTTGGACAAAATTTCCTATAGAAATGAAATTTTGACAAATTGTTCTATAGAAATGAAATTTTGACAAAATTATCTGTAGAAATGAAATTTTGACAAAATTTCTTAAATAAATGGAATTTTGAGAAAATTTCCTATAAAAATGAAATTTTGACAAAATTTTCTATAAAAATGAAATTTTGCGAAAATTTCCTATAGAAATGAAATTTTGACAAAATTTCCTATAGAAATGAAATTTGGACAAAATTTCCTATAGAAATGAAATTTTGACAAATTGTTCTATAGAAATGAAATTTTGACAAAATTATCTGTAGAAATGAAATTTTGACAAAATTTCTTATATAAATGGAATTTTGAGAAAATTTCCTATAAAAATGAAATTTTGACAAAATTTTCTATAAAAATGAAATTTTGCGAAAATTTCCTATAGAAATGAAATTTTGACAAAATTTCCTATAGAAATGAAATTTTGACAAAATTTCCTATAGAAATGAAATTTGGACAAAATTTCCTATAGAAATAAAATTTTGACAAAATTTCCTATAGAAATGAAATTTTGACAAAATTTCCTATAGAAATGAAATTTTGCAATAATTTTCTACAGAAATGAAATTTGGATGGAATTTTGACAAAATTTCCTATAGAAATTAAATTTTGACAAAATTTCCTTTAGAAATGAAATTTTGACAAAATTTCCTATAGAAATGAAATTTTGACAAAATATCCTGTAGAAATAAATGTTTAACAATATTTTCTATAGGGATAAAATTTAGACTAAATTTGCTATAGAAATGAAATTTTAACAAAATATCCTAAAAGAAATGAAATTCAAACGAAAACCTCAATTAGAAATAAAATTGTGCAAAGTTTTCGATAGAAGAAAATAAAAATTTTCTATGGAATTTCGAGTTTTCCAAAAAAAAATCCTATAGAAAGGGAAATTTGACAACATTTCTCAGAAAATGAAATTTCGTAAAAATTTCCTATAGAAGTAAAAACTTAACATAAATTTCTATAGAAATAAAAAATGAACAAAAATTTCCATAGTAATAAAATTTTATAAAAATTTCTATAAAAATTAAATTTTGGAAATTTTTACAAAAAATTTCCAAAATTAAATTTTGACAAAATTTCCCATAGAAATGAAATTATGACAAAATTTGCCATAGAAATTAAATTTTGACAAAATTTCCCATAGAAATGAAATTTTGACAAAAATTGCTCTAGAAATGAAACATTTACCAAATTTACTATAGAAATGAAATTTTATAAAATTTCCTATAGCCCAGCGAAAACTAGGTAACCACATCTCTTTACAATTGACATTACCAGGAGTAAAGCTGTCATTACACGTTGCATTACATTGCGGCGAGTTATAATGACTAACTTGTAATGACAAAAATAAATACTTCTCGGTAATTTTCGAATTGTTATTCTCAAATTTTTAGGCAGTTGTAGTTAATATAATTATCCACATAATCGAGCACTTACATAAAAAATCAAAAAGAATATGTAATGTAACGGTAATTCTGAAGATTTTTCCGTTAAGAATTTTTTATCACAAATATTTCATAATAATTGTGTATAATTACATTATCATATTATGTTTTAAATAAATGCTTCCTTATACCTCATTGACATTACACTTCCAAAATGCGCTTAAACTAAATTTCAAATGCCATTTGCCTTATAAAAAAGAGACTTAAAATCCACTTTTAGTAGATTTCGAACCTTATGTGAATTGGCTATTGGATATATTATAACGTAATTCACGAATCCAACTCCCTTAAACAACCTACATATATTTCTATTTTAAGTGTGAAATTAATTTGAGTGTAATCTTATTTAGATTATTTATTAGATTTTTTGTTTATTTATACAATATTCTGTTTCTATTCAAGTAGTTCTCCTATTACAGCACCACTCGCCATATTTTGATCCATTGTAATCGGCGATAGAAATAAATATTTTCGAGATTTGGTTGCCTGAGACAATAAGTGGCTATTTTGCATGCTTTGGTGTATCTACGAATAAGTCATTACATATTAGGGGATTATATGCTTTAAATGCACTACTTATTTTATGGCCGAAAGTATTCCTGGGGAGAAGTACTTTCCTCCTAGGACATGCGTATGTAAATGTAATCCGAAGCGATGCCAATTAATAAGTGGTTATTACTTTTTAAATAGGCTTACCTACAAGATTACCGGGTAATGAGAGTTTTTGCTGGGAGAAATTAGAGTTGGCAAACATTTTTGTTCAGCATGAAATTTGGCACAATTTCCCATAAAATGAAATTTCGTAGATAAATGTAGAAAAATTTTGATAAAAAATTTCCCAGAAAGTTTTGACAAAAGTTTCCTGTAGAAATGTAGTTTTGACAAAACTTTCCTGTAAAAATGAAATTTTTCGGAAATTTCTTGTAAAAATAAAGTTTATACAACATTTCTTACAGGAATAAAATTTGTACAAAAATTCCTATAGAAATGAAATTGTGCAAAAATTTCCTATAAAAAAAATGTTATAAAAAATTTTGCTAAATTAATTTTTCCAATGAATTCTCCATAACCCTAATACTCGTATTCATCTGGTAAAGTGTGTTTTACGTCAAAAAAAAAAAAATCGAAAAAAAAACTTTAGGTTATTCAATTTATTTTTCTACGGCTGCTGGCTGCATTTATTTTGTTTTTGGGTGCGGTAAATGAAGACAACTTTTCCTCTTACCCAACTTGAATTTTGTTTTTTGCAGAACCAAAGGCATATAAACCAAACCAACAACCATGCATTCAGTCACTTCATACAACCACAATTCAAAAGTTGAGATAGTTGTGATACTACTTTGGAGATTTGCGAATGGCAACCCACATCATTTACCTTTTATGGCCAGGAATATGATAGACACACTACTACACACACACACACAAATACCCCCTTTCTGCATTTGCCCATGTGATCTATTATGAAAGTCAGCAATAACATCACCAAGTTAGTTAGTACCATATAACCCCTATATAACAAACAATGTTTAGCAACAGTGTCTAAAGAGGGTGGAGCCCATAGATAATATATTGCACGCTTCCAGGTAATATTAGACATAGTGGCAGACAAGTGCAAAGTAATTCATGAAAGGTTGTTTGTGGTAATGGGAGTCAATTAACAATCCCACCAATGTGCCTTTAACATTTTTGACAAGCCTTTTTCTTTGTTTCGAAGTCATATGAATTGAATTAAAAAGAAAAAATGAAACGAAGCAAAAATTTGCTGATGATGCAAAAATATGACAGAAATTCTAATACCAATTCCATGACATCAATATGGTCTTTTTTGAGATGAGTCAGATATAAAATGTGGCTAACTTAGATATCACCACAAAAAGTAGTGAGATAAAATGATGCTTTGAAAATAGCGCAAATACTTTGGAAATTATCATTTCGAATGATTTTTTTATTCAAAATCTCATTTCCATAGGAAATTTTGTTAAAATTTCATTTCTATAGGAATTTTTGTAAGAAATATTTCTTTTTAGGAAATTTTGTTACAATTTAATTTCTAAAGGAATTTTGTCAAAATTTCATTTCTATAGAAAATTTTGTCAAAATTGTATTTCTATAGAAATTTTTTCCAAAATTTCATTTCTTTAGGAAATTTTGTCAAGATTTCATTTCTATAGAAAATTTTGTCAAAATTTAATTTCTATAGAAAATTTTGTCAATATTTCATTTTTATAGGAAATTTTGTCAAAATTTAATTTCAATAGAAAATTTTGTCAAAATTGTATTTCTATAGAAAATTTGATCAAAATTTAATTTCTATAGGAAATTTTGTCAAAATTTCATTTTTATAGGAAATTTTGTCAAAATTTTATTTTTATAGGAAATTTTGTCAAAATTTCATTTTTATAGGAAATTTTGTCAAAATTAAATTTCTATAGGAAATTTTGTCAAAATTTCATTTCTATAAGAAATTTTGTCAAAATTTCGTTTCTATAATAAATTGTGTCAAAATTTCATTTCTATAGGAAAGTTTGTCAAAATTTAATTTCTATAGTGAAGTTTGTCAAAATTTCATTTCTATAAGAAATTGTGTCAAAATTTCATTTCTATAAGAAATTTTGTCAAAATTTCATTTCTAATTTTGTCAAAATTTCATTTCTATAGTGAAGTTTGTCAAAATTTCATTTCTACAGGAAATTTTGTCAAAATTTCATTTCTATAGGAAATTTTGTCATAATTTCATTTTTATTGGAAATTTGTGCAAATTTTCATTTCTTTAGGAAATTTTTGCAAAATTTTATTTCTATAGAAAATTTTGTCAAAATTTCATTTCTATAGAAAATTTTATTAAATTTTTATTTCTATAGAAAATTGTGTAAATTTTTTTTTCCATAGAAAATTTTGTCAAAATTCCATTTCTATATCAAATTTTCAGAAAAATTTATTTCTATCGAAAATGTTTTCAAAATTCCACTTCTATTAGAAATTTTGTCAAAACTTCATTTTTATAGGAAATTTTCTCAAAATTCCATTTATATAAGAAATTTTATCAAAATTTCATGTCTATAGGAAATTTTGTCAAAATTTCATTTCTATAGAAAATTTTGTCAATATTTCATTTTTATAGGAAATTTTGTCAAAATTTCATTTCTATAGAAAATTTTGTCAAAATTGTATTTCTATAGGAAATTTTGTCAAAATTTCATTTCTATAGGAAATTTTGTCAAAATTTCATTTGTATAGAAAATTTTGTCAAAATTTCATTTGTATAGAAAATTTTGTCAAAATTTCATTTCTATAGTGAAGTTTGTCAAAATTTCATTTCTACAGGAAATTTTGTCAAAATTTCATTTCTATAGGAAATTTTGTCAAAATTTCATTTCTATAGGAAATTTTGTAAAAATTTCAATTCGATAGGAAATTTTGTCAAAATTTCATTTCTTTAGGAATTTTTGAAAAATTTTATTTCTATAGAAAATTTTGTCAAAATTTCATTTTTATAGGAAATTTTTGCAAATTTTCATTTCTTTAGGAAATTTTTGCAAAATTTCATTTCTATAGAAAATTTTGTCAAAATTTCATTTCTATAGGAAATTTTTGCAAAATTTCATTTCTATGGCAAATTTTTGCAAAATTGTATTTCTATAGAAAATTTTGTCAAAATTGTATTTCTATAGAAAATTTTATCAAAATTGTATTTCTATAGTAAATTTTGTTAAAATTTCATTTCTATAAAAAATTTTGTCAAAATTGTATTTCTATAGAAAATTTTATCAAGATTTCATTTCTATAGTAAATTTTGTCAAAATTTCATTTCTAGAGAAAATTTTTTCAAAATTTAATTTCTATAGGAAATTTTGTCATAATTTCATTGCTATAAGAAATTTTGTCAAAATTTCATTTCTATAGGAAATTTTTGCAAAATTTCATTTCAATAGAAAATTTTATCAAAATTTCATTTCTATAGAAAATTTTGTCAAAATTTCATTTCTATAGAAAATTTTGTCAAAATTGTATTTCCATAGAAAATTTTATCAAAATTGTATTTCTATAGAAAATTTTGTCAAAATTTCATTTCTATAGAAAATTTTGTCAAGTTTTTATTTCATAGGAAATTTTGTCAAAATTTCATTGCTATAGGAAATTTTGTCAAATTTTCATTGCTATAGGAAATTTTTTAAAAAATTTTATAGGAAATTTTGTCAACATTTCATTTCGATCTATTATTCAATCTGATCTCTGTAAAATTTTAATTTAATTTTATTTTATTGTATTTTGTATTAATTTTTTTCTGTTTACTCTTTTCTTCGGAAAATTTGATTTCACGCTTTTTGTCTTCGAAAGTTTAACAAGTAGATGCCACAACTATTTAACAACTTTACGTACTCACGTCCCCACCACCATTTTGCCATGCGTCTTGTAGATGATAGTGGGAAAAGGCGTTTCCGAATGAATGCTGATGACAAAGTTATGCGGCAAATATTGCCGGTTTTCGTATAGCCCGCAGTTATACCTTTGCGAAAACCCTTAGTCATCGTCATCATCATCATCATCAGCATTTACGCATTTAGCGTATCCGGCTTACAAAATTCACAATGCTCTAAATATAAGAATTGTTAACACTTCATAGTTGAAGACCGTTTTTCAAGGAGAATTCTTTTGAAGTTTTTTTGGCCGATTGTTCGAGTCGGTGAGTTGGTGATGGCTCGCAGTTGCTTACTTAGTTTGGAAGTTTGTGGCCGTTGTCCAAACAGACGTTAGAAAGAGATATGCGGCAATACTTGTGGTTTACTTTTCACTTTTGTTTTAAATCTAAACAACCGGAACGCTTTTGGTGGAACAACAAATCCGTTTGCGGAAATGACAAAGTTGAAGAATGAATTTTTCTCTTTTTTGTTGGTTTACTAGTACTGATGATTTCGTTGTTAGAAAGACTACCAAGCGAAGACTTTGGACTCTTTACATGGTTTGATAGTTTTCCGACGTTATACCATTAAAATGTGATTTAATTTTTGCCATGGTTAGATGATATGCTGGGAGGAAATTTGTTTTAAGTCCATCCCTATTTTAAGTTTTTTAAGTGCTCTAATTTGTCTTGTCATTTGATTAATCGGTTTATGGTTTTTAGAGGTGATTTTTCTTTTGTGTTTTTTAATTTCCGTTACAAAATTAAATTTTCGCTCAAAAGGTGTTTCACAAGAAGAAAGTATAGAAAGAAATGCGATTAATAATATTATCAAAGCTTAAAGCAACGAGAATTAATTTTAGACGTGCACCTTTGCGAAATGTAATTTCTATAGGGAATTTTGTCAAAATTTCATTTCTATACGAAATATTATCACAATTTCATTTCGATAGGAAATTTTTTCAAAAATTCATTTCTATAGGAAAATTTTGCTAAATTCCCTTTCACTAGGGTGTATTTGTAAAATTTTAATTCCATTGGAAATTTTGTTATAATTTCATTTCTATAGGAACATTTTAAAATTTTAATTTTGTCAAAATTTAATTTCTATAGGAAATTTTGAAAAATTTTAAAATTTTTGCTATACGAAAATATGTCAAAATTTCATATCTTTCGGAGATTTTGTCAAAATTGTATTGCTTTAGGAAATTTTATCAAAAATTTTATTTCTTTAGGAAATTTTGTCAAAATTTTATTCTATATAAGAAATTTTGTCATAATTTAATTTCTATCGAAATTTTATTCAAAAATTTCAATTCTATAGGAAACTTTGTCAAAATTGTACTTCTATAGGAAATTTTATCCAAATTTCATTTCTATAGGAAAATTTTGCAAATTTCATTTCTATAGAAAATTTTTGTCAACATTACATTTCTATAGGAAATTTTGTCACAATTTCACTTCTATGTCAAAATTTCGTTTCGTTAGGAAATTTTGTCAAAATCTTGTTTCTGTACGAAATGATGTCAAAGTTTCATTTTTATAGGAAATTTTATCAAAATTTCATTTTTATAGGAAATTTTGTCTCAATTTCATTTCTATAGGAAATTTTCTTAATTGTTTTTCTGCACGAAAATTTTTCAAAATTTCATTTTTATAGGAAATTTTGTCATAGTTTCATTTCTATAGATTTGTTCAAAATTTCATTTCTATAGAAAATTTCGTCAAAATTACATTTTTATAAGAAATTTTGTTAAAATTTTATATCTTTAGGAAATTTTGTCAATACTTCATTTCTATAAGAAATTTTTGTAACATTTAATTTTTTAGAAAATTTTGTGAAAATTTCATTTCTATAGTAAAATTTAGGAAAATTTTCATTTCTATAGGAAATTTTGTCAAAATTCCATCTCTGTAGGAACTATATCCTCATTCATAATTTCTATGGGAAATTTTGTCAAAATTCCATTTCTATACGAATTTTTGTGAAAATTTTATATCTGTAGGAAATATTGTCAAAATTATATTTTTATAGAAACCTTTGTCAAGATTTCACTTATATAGATAATTTTGTCAAAATTTCATTTCTATAGTAAAATTTAGGAAAATTTTCATTTCTATAGGAAATTTTGTCAAAATTCCATCTCTGTAGGAACTATATCCTCATTCATAATTTCTATGGGAAATTTTGTCAAAATTCCATTTCTATACGAATTTTTGTGAAAATTTAATTCCTGTAGGATATTTTGTAAAAATTTAATTTCTATAGGAAATTTTGTCAATTTTTTTTCCACAGAAAATTTTGTCAAAATTCCATATCTGTAGAAAATTTTGTCAAAATTATATTTTTATAAAAACCTTTTTCAAAATTTCACTTCTATAGAAAATTTTGTCAAAATATCATTTCTGTAGGATATTTTGTAAAAATTTCATTTCTGTAAGATATTTTGTAAAAATTTCATTTCT
This sequence comes from Haematobia irritans, assembly GCF_050003625.1. Lineage (NCBI taxonomy): Eukaryota > Metazoa > Arthropoda > Insecta > Diptera > Muscidae > Haematobia > Haematobia irritans. Next base: position 185,598,433 of record NC_134398.1, on the reverse strand, counting down.
ATAGGAAATTTTGTCAAAAATTTTTTCCACAGAAAATTTTGTCAAAATTCCATCTCTGCAGGAACTATATTCTAATTCATCATTTCTATAGGAAATCTTGTCAAAATTTCATTTCTAAACGAAATTTTGTGAAAATTTCATTTCTGTAGGATATTTTGTGAAAATTTCATTTCTATAGGATATTTTGTAAAAATTTCATTGCTATAGGAAATTTTGTCAAAATTCCATCTCTGTAGGAACTATATTCTCATTCATCATTTCTATAGAAAATGTTGTCGAAATTTCTTTTCTATACGAAATTTTGTGAAAATTTCATATCTGTAGGAAATTTTGTCGAAATTTCATATCTGTAGGAAATTTTGTAAAAATTATATTTTTATAGCAACCTTTGTCAAAATTTCATTTCTATACGAAGTTTTGTCAAAATTTCATTTCTGTAGAATATTTTGTAAAAATTTCATTTCTATAGGAAATTTTGTCAACATTTTTTTCCATAGGAAATTGTGTCAAAATTCCATCTCTGTAGGAACTATATTCCCATCCATCATTTCTATAGGAAATTTTGTCAAAATTTCATTTCTATACGAAGTTTTGTCAAAATTTCATTTCTGTAGAATATTTTGTAAAAATTTCATTTCTATAGGAAATTTTGTCAACATTTTTTTCCATAGGAAATTGTGTCAAAATTCCATCTCTGTAGGAACTATATTCTCATTTATAATTTCTATAGGAAATTTTGTCAAAATTTCATTTCTATACGAAATTTTGTGAAAATTTCATATCTGTAGGAAATTTTGTCAAAATTATATTTTTATAGAAACCTTTGCCAAAATTTCACTTCTATAGAAAATTTTGTCAAAATTTCATTTCTGTAGGATATTATGTAAGACTTTTATTTCTGTAGAATATTTTGTAACAATTTCATTTCTATAGGAAATTTTGTCTGTCTGTAGGAACTATATTCTCATTCATCATTTCTATAGGAAATTTTGTCAAAATTTCATTTCTATACGAAATTTTGCGAAAATTTCATTTGTGTAGAATATTTTGTAAAAATTTCATTTCTATAGGAAATTTTGTCAAAAATTTTTTCCATAGAAAATTTTGTCAAAACCCCATCTCTGTAGGAACTATATTCTCATTCATCATTTCTATAGGAAATTTTGTCAAAATTTCATTTCTATACGAAGTTTTGTCAAAATTTCATTTCTGTAGAATATTTTGTAAAAATTTCATTTCTATAGGAAATTTTGTCAAAAATTTTTTTCCATAGGTAATTTTGTCAAAATTCCATCTCTGTAGGAACTATATTCTTATTCATAATTTCTATAGGAAATTTTGTCAAAATTTCATTTCTATACGAAATTTTGTGAAAATTTCATATCTGTAGGAAATTTTGTCAAAATTATATTTTTATAGAAACCTTTGTCAAGATTTCACTTGTATAGAAAATTTTTGTCAAAATTCCATCTCTGTAGGAACTATATTCTCATTCATCATTTCTATAGAAAATTTTGTCAAAATTTAATTTCTATACGAAATTTTGTGAAAATTTCATTTTTAAAGGAAATTTTGTCGAACTTTCATATCTGTAGGAAATTTTGTCAAAATTATATTTTTATAGAAACCTTTGTCAAAATTTCACTTCTATAGAAAATTTTGTCAAAATTTCATTTCTGTAGGATATTTTGTAAGACTTTCATTTCTGTAGGATATATTGTAAAAATTTCATTTCTATAGGAAATTTTGTCAAAATTTTTTTCCATAGAAAATTTTGCCAAAATTCCATCTCTGTAGGAACTATATCCGCATTCATCATTTCTATAGGAAATGTTGTCAAAATTTCATTTCTGTACGAAGTTTTGTCAAAATTTCATTTCTGTAGAATATTTTGTAAAAATTTCATTTCTATAGGAAATTTTGTCAAAATTTTTTCCATAGAAAATTTTGTCAAAATTCCATCTCTGTAGGAACTATATTCTCATTCATTATTTCTATACGAAATTTTGTAAAAAGTATATTTTTATAGAAACCTTTGTCAAAATTTCTTTTCTATAGAAAATTTTATCAAAATTTCATTTCTGTAGGATATCTTGTAAAAATTATATTTTTATAGGAACCTTTGTCAACATTTCACTTCTATAGAAAATTTTGTCAAAATTTCATTTCTGTAGGATATTTTGTCAAAATTTCATTTCCGTAGGATATTTTGTAAAAATTTCATTTCTATAGTATTTTTTTCAAAAATTTTTTACATAGAATATTTTGCAAAAATTCCATCTATATAAGAACCATATTCTCATTCATAATTTCTATAGGAAATTTTGTAAAAATTATATTTATATTATATATTCTGTAGGAAATTTTGTGAAAATTTCATTTCTATAGGAAATTTTGTCGAAATTTCATATCTGTAGGAAATTTTGTAAAACTTATATTTTTATAGAAACCTTTGTCAAAATTTCACTTCTATAGAAAATTTCGTCAAAATTTCATTTCTGCAGGATATTTTGTAAAAATTTCATTTCTGTAAGATATTTTGTAAAAATTTCATTTCTATAGGAATTTTTTCAAAAATTTTTTACATAGAAAATTTTGCAAAAATTCCATCTATATAAGAACTATATTCTCATTCATAATTTCTATAGGAAATTTTGTAAAAATTATATTTTGATAGAAACCTTTGTCAAAATTTCACTTCTATGGAAAATTTTGTAAAAATTTCATTTCTGTAGGATATTTTGTAAAAATTTCATTTCTGTAGGATATTTGGTAAAAATTTCATTGCTATAGGAAACTTTATCAAATTGTCATTTCTAATGTAGTTTTTGGCAAAATTTCATATCTGTAGAAAATTTTGTTAAAATTATATTTGTATAGGAACTTTTGTCAAAATTTCATCATTTCTGTAGAAATTTTGTTTTTCAAAATTCCATTTCTATATGAAATTTTGTAAAAATTTCAAAAATCCTACAGAAATTTCATTTCTGTAGGAATTTTGTTTTTCAAAATTCCATTTCTATATGAAATTTTGTTAAAATTTCATCGCTGTAGAAACTTTTGCCAAAATTTCACTTCTATAGGGAATTTTGTGAAAATTTCATTTCTATACGAAATTTAATCAAAATTTCATTTCTATAGGAAATTTTGTCAAAATTGTATTTCTAGGAAATTTTGTCAAAATTGTATAACTATAGAAAATTTTGTCAAAATTTAATTTAATTTTATTCCTTTAAGAAATTTTGTTAAAATTTCATTTCTATAGGAAATTTTTTGTAAAATTTTATTTTTTTAGACAATTATGTCAAAATTTTACAATTGTAGAAAATATTTTAAAAATTTCATTTATTTGACAAAATTTCATTTCTGTAAAAAAATTTTGTCACAATTTTTTCTCATAAGACTTTTTCAAACTTTCATTTTATTTCCTTTTTTAAAATTTCGTATCTATGAAAACTACTTTTTAAAATTTTTAATTCTATGACAATTTGTGTCAAGATTTCATTTCTATAAGAAATTTTATCAAAATTGCATTTCTATAGGAAATTTTGTTAAAATTTCATTTCTATAGGAAATTTCGTCAAAATTTATTTATTTTTTTAATTCGTTTTGTTTTATCTACCTTAGAATAAAATGACTTCCCAAAATATTATGGAAAATTTTTGAGTATTTGTTGTTTAAGTTCACGTTCGTAAAGACGTGGTCTATTATTTTTATTCAATATAGCGCCAATAAACCGGGTTTCTCATAATATAAGGAAATTAATAATAATTATACGTACCATAGTACACTTCAGTCATTGATCATACGAACTAATGATCACACGAACGCAAATCCCAATGTGCATCTTTTATAAATTAGAATGACTTCAATTTTGATTTCCAGTACTTCGCTAAAGAGAATTATATTTTTCTAAAAATATTTCTGTCTTTACAAAAATATTGACCTACAATGTAACTATTGCTATGCACATTTTCCTCTCCAAAGAACTAATGTGGAAGTACAAATTCGATTACCTAAATTTACATAAAATTAAATATAACTAAATTTAATACTAAAATATATAAAATGGCTTTTAAAAATATTTGTTTTTGTTTTAATGTGTGTTAGATAATTTAATATATCTCCTAATGCAAAAAATAGTTTAAAAAAATAATTATACGAACAATAGCACAGTAAAGTCATTGATCATACGACACAATAGACTCACGGTAGGTTAGGTTAGGTTAGGTGGCAGCCCGATGTATAAGGCTCACTTAGTCTATTCAGTCCATTGTGATACCACATTGGTGAACTTCTCTCTTATCTCTGAGTGCTGCCCGATTCCATGTTAAGCTCAATGACAAGGGACCTCCTTTTTATAGCCGAGTCCGAACGGTGTTCCACATTGCAGTGAAACCACTTAGAGAAGCTTTGAAACCCTCAGAAATGTCACCAGCATTACTGAGGTGGGATAATCCACCGCTGAAAAACTTTTTGGTGTTAGGTCGAAGCAGGAATCGAACACACGACCTTGTATATGCAAGGCGGGCATGCTAACCATGCACCATGGTGGCTTAGAATTTTTTAGAAAGTATATCTAAAATGTCCTTACAAAATATGAACTCAAATAAACCCATTTTATAGCAACAATGTAAAAAAGATAATTAATTTTAATTATACTTACAATAGCACACTTAAGACATTGATCATACAAACCAGTGGCCTCACACATTAAAAATTAAAAATAATTTCAAATTTTGGCTAAATAAAATTTGATTAGAAAATATATCTGAAATTTCTTAAACGAATTTTCAATACTTTTAAAATCTTACCAATAAGTCCATTTAATTGCAACAATTTAAAAAAAACTGCATATTTAACTTTAATTTCTTAGCCCCGCCTTCTCTAATTGTTGCTATTTGCATTCAGAATAACAAAACCATCTTTGCATGAATTGTATACTCTCCCTCTCGGTTTAATATTCCAAATAGCTGGTAGCCTCTTAATGCTAAAGACGCTAGCAAATAACGTGAATTCACATTCACTAAATAGTAATTCCGAGAAAAACAGCAACAGCTTAATTGTGATGTTAGATCCAATGACAGTGGTCTCCTAATTACTTACGTAGGGGGGAAATGACTCATTTGTTGAGATACAAATACAAGTTGGGATGTATGAACGTGTCCGTTTACTAGATATAGGGGAGCCATTGCCATGAAGATGAATAGAAACGCAGGCCTTACCATCTCCACACTCCCACAAAAGTAAGCTATTTATGTCTCCCTTGAATTATTTCTCCCACGTATTGCTTACAATATTTACTTTCATATTTAGCTACCGGCTGACAGTATGAATTGGATACGATAAATAGCACGGCTCTTGATAAAAATAGTAATAATAAAATAAACAAGAAATATTTTATGTTGTTATGGATATGATGATGAATGAATGAAATAAATGGCATGAATGTTCCCATAGATACTCTAAGCAATCATGGTGAATTAAAGTTTTCCTATAGAAAACCTTATTCAGCCTAGCTGAATTAAAGTTTTCCTATATTAAATTAAAGTTTTCCTATAGAAAACTCTATTCAGCCAAGCTGAATTAAAGTTTTCCTATTGAAAACTCTATTCAGCCAAGATGAATTAAATTTCTCCTATAGAAAACTCTATTCAGCCAGACTTAATTCAAGTTTTCCTATAGAAAACACTATTCAGCCAGGCTGAATTAAAGTTTTTCTATAGAAAACTCTATTCAGCCAGGCTGAATTAAAGTTTTCCTATATTAAATTAAAGTTTTCTTATAGAAAACTCTATTCAGCCAGGCTGAATTAAAGTTTTCTTATAGAAAACTCTATTCAGCCAGACTGAATTAAAGTTTTCCTGTAGAAAACTCTATTCAGCAAGGCGGAATTAAAGTTTTCTTATAGAAAACTCTATTCAGCCAAGCTGAATTAAAGTTTTCTTATAGAAAACTCTATTCAGCCAAGCTGGATTAAAGTTTTCTTATAGAAAACTCTATTCAGCCAAGCTGAATTAAAGTTTTCTTATAGAAAACTCTATTCAGGCAAGCTGAAATTAAGTTTTCCTATTGAAAACTCTATTCAGCCAGGCTGAATTAAAGTTTTCTTACAAAAAACTCTATTCATCCAGGCCGAATTAAAGTTTTCCTATAGAAAACTTTATTCAGCCAGGCTGAATTAAAGATTTCCTATAGAAAACTCTATTCAGTCAGGCTGAATTAAAGTTTTCCTATAGAAAACTCTATTCAGCCAGGTTGAATAAAAGTTTCCCTATAAAAAACTCTATTCAGCCAGGCTGAATTAAAGTTTTCCTATAGAAAACTCTATTCAGCCAGGCTGAATTAAAGTTTTCCTATAGAAAACTCTATTCAGCCAGGCTGAATTAAAGTTTTCCTATAGAAAACTCTATTCAGCCAGGCTGAATTAAAGTTTTCTTATAGAAAACTCTATTCAGCCAGGCTGAATTAAAATTTTCCTACAGAAAACTGTATTCAGCCAGGGTGAATTAAAGTTTTCCTGTAGAAAACTCTATTCAGCCAGGCTGAATTAAAGTTTTCCTATAGAAAACTCTATTCGGCCAGGCTGAATTAAAGTTTTCTTATAGAAAACTCTATTCAGCAAAGCTGAATTAAAGTTTTCTTATAGATCCTATTAGCCAGGCTGAATATATATCCGCCCCTTTTAACTCCTCACTGCATCTCTGAATTTCTCCACAGATTTATCGCAAAGGGACTATATTATCAACTCACAACATATGCCAGTGCTTTTTTTAATCATTTAAATTAAATTGTGCTTCATTTTTTTCATGCCTTACAAAAGGTTTTTAATTATCTTCTTCTCTCTTTCTTGTTTCGTTGCAGGTATGTATCCCATGGAGTGGATAATTTCTGTTAATTTTATAGTTATGACAAAAAAAAAACGCTTGACTCTTCATAAACACCGCAAAAGTTGTCAACTTTATCGCAGCTCCCATATGCCTTACATCTACCCTTGCTTGCTGCATAATTTTTCGCACAGCTGAAAATGGCTCCCAACTGCGAACAGAAATGTTCAAAATACGGGAAATGAAATGATAAATGAGGAAAAGTTTCCATAAGTCTTCAGCACGGATATCACGATTTAATTATAGTGAATTAATTTTGTGCATCTCCATGTAGACCTCCATTGTTGTGTGTGTGTGTGTGTGTACATATTTGTAGTATTTGTGCTTACGCAAAGTGTATTTGTTTGCGTGTACGTGGGTATGTATGGGTATCTCATTTAATATCGCTTCGCAGGTTACTTGCGGTCTATTTGCCAATCATGTTTCCACTACTGAACAGATGCCGGAAAAGACAACACAGTGACTTTAAAAACTTATTTAGCCGGTCTGAAGTAAAGTTTTTCTATTGAAAGCGTTATTCAGCTTTGCTGAATTAAAAGTTTCCTATAGAAAACTATATTCAGCCTAACTGAATTAATATTTTCCTATGGGAAACCTAATTCAGCAAGGCTGAATTAAATGTTTTCTGTAAAAAACCTAATTCAGCCAGGCTGAACTAAAGTTTTTCTATAGAAAATCTTATTCAGCAAGGTTAATTAAAATTTTCCTCTAGGAAACCTTATTCAGCAAGGCTCAATTAAAAGTTTTCTATAGAAAACCTAATTCATCCAGGCTGAACTAAAGTTTTCCTATAGAAACCCTTATTCCACCGGACTGAATTAAATTTTTCCTATAGATAACCTTATTCAGCAAGGTTTACTTAAAGTTTTCGTATAGAAAATTTTATTCAATCATGCTTAATTGAAGTTTTCCTATAGTAAACCTTATTCAGCGAAGCTGATTCAAAAGTTTTCTATAGAAAACCTAATTCAGCCAGGTTGAACTAAAGTTTTCCTATAGTAGTAAACTTTATTCAGCGAGCTTGAATCAAAAGTTTTTTATAGAAAACCTAGTTCAGCTAGGCTGAACTAAAGTTTTCCTATAGAAAGCCTTATTCAACCAGGCTGAAGTAACGTTTTTCCATAGAAAGCCTTATTCAGCTATGCTAATGTTAAAGTTTTCCTATAGAAAAATATATTCAGCCTAGCTGAATTAATATTTTTCTATGGGAAACCTTATTCACCAAGGCTGAATTAAAAGTTTTCTGTAGGAAACCTAATTCAGGCAGGATGAACTGAAGTTTTTTTTTATAGAAAACCTTATTCAGCAATGTTTAATTAAAGTTTTCCTATAGTAAACCTTATTCAGCAAGGCTAATTAAAAGTTATCCTATAGTAAACCTTATTCAAAAGTTTTCTATAGAAAACCTCATTAAACCAGGTTGAACTAAAGTTTTCCTATAGAAAACCTAATTCAGCTAGGCTGAACTAAAGTTTTCCTATAGAAAACCTTATTCAACCAGGCTGCAGTACAGTTTTTCCATAGAAAGTCTTATTCAGCTATGCTAAAGTTAAAGTTTTCCTATAGAAAAATATATTCAGCCTAGCTGAATTAATATTCTTCTATGGGAAACCTTCTTCAGCAAGGCTGAATTAAAAGTTTTCTGTAGGAAACCTAATTCAGGCAGGCTGAACTGAAGTTTTTTTATAGACAAACTTATTCAGCAAGGTTTAATTAAAGTTTTCCTATAGGAAACCCTATTCAGCAAGGCTGAATTAAAAGTTTTCCTATAGTAAACCTTATTCAGAGAGGCTGAATTAAAAGTTTTCTACAGAAAACCTAATTCAGCCAGTTTTAATTAAAGTTTTCCTATAGTAAACATTATTCAGCGAGGCTGAATCAAAAGTTTTCTATAGAAAACCTAATTCAGCTAGGCTTAACTAAAGTTTTTCTATAGAAAACCTTATTCAACCTGGCTGAAGTAAAGTCTTTCCATAGAAAGCCTTATTCAGCTATGCTAAATTTAAAGTTTTCATATAGAAAACTATATTCAGCCCAGCTGAATTAATATTTTCCTATGGGAAACCTTATTCAGCAAGGCTGAATTAAAAGTTTTCTGTAGGAAACCTAATTCAGGCAGGCTGAATTAGAAAACCTTATTCAAAAAGGTTTAAGTAAAGTTTTCCTATAGGAAACCTTATTCAGCAAGGCTGAATTAAAAGTTTTCCTATAGAAAATCTTATTCAGCAAGGCTGAATTAAACGTTTTCTATAGAACCCCTAATTCAGACAGGATGAACTAAGGTTTTTCTATAGAAAACCTTATTCAGCAAGGTTTAATTCAAGTTTTCCTATAGTCAGGCTAAATTAAAGTTTTCCTGTAAAAAACCTTATTCAGTTAGGTTGAACTAAAGTTTTCCTATAGTAAACCTTATTCAGCGAGGCTGAATCACAAGTTTTCTATAGAAAACCTAATTCAGCCACTTTGAACTAAAGTTTTCCTATAGTAAACCTTATTCAGCGAGGCTGCATCAAAAGCTTTCTATAGAAAACCTAATTCAGCTAGGTTGAACTAAAGTTTTTCTAAAGAAACCTTCATCCAGCAAGGTTTAAGTAATTCATCCAGGCTGAACTAAAGTTTTCCTTAGAAAACCTTATTCAGCCAGGCTGAATTAAAGTTTTCCTTAGAAAACCTTATTCAGCCAGGCTGAATTAAAGTTTTCCTATAGAAAACTTTATTCAGCCAGGGTGCATTGAAGTTTTCCTATAGAAAATTGTATTCAGCTACGCTGAACTAAAGCTTTCGCACAGAAAATCTTATTCAGCTAGGTTTTTCTTTAAAATTTTTCTATAGAAACCCTCATTCAGCAAGGTTTAAGTAAAGTTTTGCTATAGAAAACTTTAATCAGCCAGGCTAAATTAAAGTTTTCCTATAGAAATCATTATTCAGCCAGGCTGCATTAAAGTTTTCTTACAGAAAACCTTATTCAGCCAGGCTGCATTAAAGAAACCTTATTCAGCCAGGCTAAATGAAAGTATTCCTACATAAAACCTTATTCAGCCACGCTGAATTAAAAAAGTAAAGTTTTCCTGTGGCTAAATTATAGTTACGGAAGCTAAATAAATTATATGCTATGGAAACCTACCTATTCAGCCTAGCTGAATTCAATTTTAAAAATTTTTTTAGAAAAATTTCCATTGAATTTTTAATTTTTCTTATGAATGATACACCACTGTTCTCTTCGGCTTTTAATGAATGAATGAATCACAAAATATCTTGCATCATGAAAGCATTGATTGCGTAAGGTTTTCATATTTACTTGAATATCCTTGCAAATACTGGTCACATACTCCAACATACAAGGATGAAAATATTTATGATGCAGTTTTAAGCAAAGGTCTATTTGCATAAATGTGGATGTATGCGTGTGTGTGTGTTTAATTCTAGGTATTCAATTTAGTATGCTGTCCTTCTCTCAATACCCACCACTCCCGCCACCATGGCACATATTCACCATCACAATTACGATATTGAGATGATCTATATTCATAAGTGAGTAGTGACCAAATTGTATTTATCTTTAACTTCTGTTGAAATTTAACTTCACTTCATATGGAGGTAGATTTAAGTGCTTTCCAGAGGCAAATTCCTTTGCTCTGATGTGTTTGCAGGAGATAGCATCGATACTCTTTGCGTACATCTCTTGAAGTGCGTGTGGATGTGTGTGCTAGTGAAAGAGAGAGGGGGAGAGAGAGAGAGTGTATGCATATTCGTGTAATGTTTATGGTTAAATATTATAATTGTTTTATTACGTGTGGTCCATGTGCAGGTATGTGTGGGTGCCCACACATACGAGTAAGTCAGTTTGTGTACGTGTGTAAATGTGCCTTTGGTAAACAATAATATTTAAAGATTCTCTTGGAATTTCAACATGGGCATATTATGGGGCAAAAATGCAAAATGGTGCAACTCTCAACGGTTTTGCATACAATTTAAGCTTGACAAATGGGGCATATGGGACAAAATATACATAAGAAAAGAAAATTCAATTTAATTTAAAAATTAAGAAAATTTAATTTTTCACTATATATATGTTTTTTTTTTTTTGGAAATAAAATTTGTGAAAATTTCATTTTCTGAGACGTACGAAATAAATTTGCAAAATTTATTAATAAAGAATTTTAAAAATTTGCACAAAATCTTCCTATTTTTTGGCCACAGTAGTATTTCTTGGAAGTCTAATCAATGGCTGAAATTTTCTGTTTATCTATTGAAATGATATGCATGTTTTTTTTATTTTCTATGAAACCATCATCAAAATTTTATGAGAGCAAATGAGCTAGAAAATATATGAGGAAATCAAATATAAGTGAATATTTTTTTATGAAATACAATTTAAAATGAAGTTTTCTCTAAAAATAAAATTTGCTCACTATTTTATACAAAATTTAAATTAAATTTAATTATTTTATACAAAATATTTCTTGAAAATAAAATTTAAATAGATTAGATTTTCGCCGAAATTTATTTGAAGAAGGCGAAATAGATTTGAAGGAATTAAAAAAATTTTAAAAATATGAACAAATCCTGTTTTTTGGCAACATTAATATTTCTTGGAAATCAATTTTCTGCATTTTTTGTTGAGAGATTTTCTATGAAAATTTCGTAAAATTTTTATAGAGCGAATGTCATAGAAAATTAATTTTCTACACATTTTTCGAAAAATATTAAATTTTTTGACAACATTTTTCATGAAAATAAAATGTATATACACAGAGAATACAGATTGGTTGTGACAATCGAATTTATTGCCAACCTCCTTTTGGCAGTTGTAGCAACTATCAGTTGGCAGTTGTGACACCCAACAAATTCGGTCGACTCAATCGAATGATGGAAAACCCAACTAATACTATATATGGAGTTGGCTGTGTCAGACGATGAAATTGGTCGTTGCTCCCTTCTTCATTTGGTTGTATCTCCCAACAAAATCCCACAAAATACTGCATTTTAGTCATATTTTTTTAGATGATAGGAAGGTACATATACTTAAATACAATATATTAATACATTATAAAAAATTTTCACCCTTAAAAGTATACCCTCCAGCATGAATAGATTGGGGAATCGACAGATAATGGAGCTACATCTTTGGCACTCTTAGCATATTAGTATTTATAGATGGTGTCCGAACTGTCTATAGCCCGTCTAAAACACACAATAAATTAAGTAAAGAAATTAGTGTGGAGTTTTAAAAACGACATACGAACCTATCCCCGATGGTCACTTTCTTGGGATTACATATATATAAGGCAGATGTAGAGATGGATTTTTTCAGAGCCGCCGTGTTAAACACAATGAAATTATTCCATATTGAGGATGCGCACCGTATCATTAAGTACCCTGAAGCTATTTGTTTGCAATATAGCCAATATTGCTGTGTATTATTTTATGGCGTTTTCGATTCGCAAAAAATATGTTGCCTTGGTGTTACCCTACTTTTTTCCTCATTGCATTTTCGACCAAATGATAGAGTCATTCCAAAGTTATTGTTAATTCCTAATATTGTGAGAGATACAGGATCCAAAATCTATCACAGTGTTCTTCATATTTTGCTATCAATTTCGAGAATGTTCCCAATCGAAATCGCTATTAGTTTCACAGCCAATATAGTGCAACTAAGGCCAGTTTCGCACGGCGCGAGTTGTTCACGACAATATTTTATAGGCAGTCCACGGATGAGGCAGACAAACTTCGAAACGAATAAGAAATATTTCGTTTTCCGTTGTAGTTATTTGATATTAAAAAAACACACAACACTTCAACGTTTATAGTAATAATTTTATTGACATTTCAAAAATATATTCAACGGAATTCGGCTGTGAGTACCAAACGAAAGTGCTGACTACTAAATGACAGTTACAAAGGTTTTATAAGGTTGGTTGTGCCTATCGAATTCGATCAAAATTTTTCAAAAGAGAGGCATTTAGTTTACACAACTAATTGTCTTGTATTACAAACAACAAATTGTAGAAGGAATGAAATAACGATTGCAAATAAAGTAAAATGAATGACACAACTGTGATTTGATTGTAAATGTAGAATTTTCGTTACAATAATCGATTTTCAACCTATCTGTTTTCTGTGTGTAGGTTTATATAGAAATTTTTTGCAATCACAGTTAGATAAACATTTTCTATGAAAGTAAAATTTATTGATAGTTTTATAAGAAAATTAATTTTTTTCTTTAAACTAAAATTTAAATAGGTTTTTAAGGAAATCTCCTTTATTGTTTCTCTTTAGTTTTATACCCATCACCATAGGATGGGGGGTATATTAACTTTGTCATTCCGTTTGTAACACATAGAAAAATATTGTTGTAAGGCCCCTTAAAGTATATGTATATTCTGGGTCGTGGTGAAATTCTGAGTGGATATAAGCACGTGCGTCCTTCCGTCAGTTGAAATCACGCAAACTTCCGAACAAAATAAGCCATCGACTTGATACTTGGCATAAGTGGTTGTTATTAATGTAGGTCGGATGGTATTGCAAATGGGCCATACTGCACCACTTTTACGTATAGCCTCCATAAAAACCGATCCACAGATTTGGCATGCGGAGCATCTTGGAGGAGCAAAATTCACCCGATCCGGTTGAAATTTGGTATGTCGTGTTAGTATATGGTCTCTAACAACCATGCAAAAATTGGTCCATATCGGTCCATAATTATATATAGCCCCCATATAAACCAATACCCAGATTTGACCTCCGGAGCATCTTGGAGGAGCAAAATTCACCCGATCCGGTTGAAATTTGATACATTGCCCTAGATATGCCCGCTAACAACTATTCTTATGAAAAATTGCTACATATCGGTCTACAGTTTTATATAGACGATCCCCAATCACACAAAAATTGGTCCATATCGCCAATAATCTATCAAAATTTTATTTCTATAGAAAATTTTGTCATAACTTTATTTCTATAGAAAATTTTGTCATAATTTTATTTCTATAGAAAATTTTGTCAAAATTTTATTACTATAGAAAATTTTGTCAAAATTGTATTTCTATAGAAAATTTTGTAAAAATTCTATTACATTAGAAAATTTTGTGAAAATTTTATTTCTATAGAAAATTTTGTCATAATTTTATTACTATAGAAAATTTTGTCATAATTTTATTTCTATAGAAAATTTTGTCATAATTTTATTTCTATAGAAAATTTTGTCATTATTTTATTACTATTTTATTAATTTTGTCAAAATTTTATTTATATAGAAAATTTTGTAAAAATTCTATTACTATAGAAAATTTTGTGAAAATTTTATTTCTATAGAAAATTTTGTCATAATGTTATTTCTATAGAAAATTTTGTCATTATTTTATTTCCATAGAAAATTTTGTCAAAATTTTATTACTATAGAAAATTTTGTCAAAATTTTATTACAATAGAAAATTTTGTCAAAATTTTATTACTATAGAAAATTTTGTCATAATTTTATTTCTATAGAAAATTTTGTCAAAATTTTATTTCTATAGAAAATTTTGTCAAAATTTTATTTCTATAGAAAATTTTGTCAAAATTTTATTACAATAGAAAATTTGTAAAAATTTTATTTTTATAGAAAATTTTGTTATAATTTTATTTCTATAGAAAATTTTGTCATTATTTTATTTCTATAGAAAATTTTGTCAATATTTTATTTCTATACAAAATTTTGTCAAAATTTTATTTCTATAGAAAATTTTGTCAAAATTTTATTACTATAGGAAATTTTGTCATAATTTTATTTCTATAGAAAATTTTGTCAAAATTTTATTTCTATAGAAAATTTTGTCATAATTTTATTTCTATAGAAAATTTTGTCATAATTTTATTATTATAGAAAATTTTGTCATTATTTTATTTCTATAGAAAATTTTGTCAAAATTTTATTACTATAGAAAATGTTGTCAAAATTTTATTTCTATAGAAAATTTTGTCAAAATTTTATTACTATAGAAAATTTTGTCATAATTTTATTTCTATCGAAAATTTTGTCAAAATTTTATTTCTATAGAAAATTTTGTCATAATTTTATTTCTATAGAAAATTTTGTCATAATTTTATTTCTATAGAAAATTTTGTCATAATTTTATTACTATTTTATTAATTTTGTCAAAATTTTATTTATATAGAAAATTTTGTAAAAATTCTATTACTATAGAAAATTTTGTGAAAATTTTATTTCTATAGAAAATTTTGTCATAATGTTATTTCTATAGAAAATTTTGTCATTATTCTATTTCCATAGAAAATTTTGTCAAAATTTTATTACTATAGAAAATTTTGTCAAAATTTTATTACAATAGAAAATTTTGTCAAAATTTTATTACTATAGAAAATTTTGTCATAATTTTATTTCTATAGAAAATTTTGTCAAAATTTTATTTCTATAGAAAATTTTGTCAAAATTTTATTTCTATAGAAAATTTTGTAAAAATTCTATTACAATAGAAAATTTGTAAAAATTTTATTGTTATAGAAAATTTTGTCATAATTTTATTTCTATAGAAAATTTTGTCATTATTTTATTCCTATAGAAAATTTTGTCATAATTTTATTTCTATAGAAAATTTTGTCATTATTTTATTTCTATAGAAAATTTTGTCAAAATTTTATTTCTATAGAAAATTTTGTCATTATTTTATTTCTATAGAAAATTTTGTCATAATTTTATTTCTATAGAAAATTTTGTCAAAATTTTATTACTATAAAAATTTTGTCAAATTTTTTTTTCTATAGAAGAATTTGTCAAAATTCTATTTCTAAAAAAAGTTTTGCAAAATTTTATTTCTCTAGAAAATTTTGTCATAATTTTCTTATGTATAGACAATTTTGTCAAAATTTTATTTCTATAGAAAATTTTGTCAAATTGAATTATATACGTATTTAACTTACAATTTCGAAGACGGCGTTAAGAAATTTTAAGAAACCTTGCCGTCGGCAAGTGTTACCGCTGCCTAAAGTAAAGTATTTTTTTCATAATTTTATTACTATACAAAATTTTGTCAACATTTTATTTCTATAGAAAATTTTGTCAAAATTTTATTTCTATAGAAAATTTTGTCAAAATTTTATTTCTATAGAAAATTTTGTCAAAATTTTATTTCTATAGAAAATTTTGTCATAATTTTATTTCTATAGACAATTTTGTCAAAATTTTAATTCTATAGAAAATTTTGTCAAAATTTTAATTCTATCGAAAAATTTTAGCAAAATTTTAAAATTTGGTCAAAATTTTATTTCTGTAAAAAATTTTGTCAAAATTTTATTTCTATAGAAAATTTTTTCAAAATTTTTTATCTATAGAAAATTTTGTCAAAATTTTATATGTATAGAAAATTTTGTCACAATTTTATTTATATAGAAAATTTTGCCAAAATTTTATTACTATAGCAAATTTTGTCAAAATTATATTTCTATAGAAAAGTTTGTCAAAATTTTATTTCTATAGAAAATTTTGTCATAATTTTATTTCTATAGACAATTTTGTCAAAATTTTATTTCTATAGAAAATGTTGTCAAAATTTTATTTCTATAGAAAATTTTGTCAAAATTTTATTTCTATAGAAAATTTTGTCTAACTGCATTTATTATATACCCCGTATGGACTAACTTACAATTTAGAAGACGGTGTTAAGAAGTTTTAAAAACCTTGACGTCGGCAAGTGTTACGCAGCCCAAAGTAATTCGATTGTGGATGACATTCTTTGGTAGAAGTTTTTTTTTTGTTTTTTCCTTTTTTTTGTAGAAAATTATGTTTTTGTTTTTGACAAAATATTTTTTTTATCGAAATAAAATTTACAAGCATTTCGTCCAATCTGTTTTTATGTGAAGCATGAAGGAACTCTCCAAGAAATTCTATAGTGTTTTATAAGAAAATTAAATTTAGATGATTTTGTTTTTTTTATTAAAAAAGAAATACATTTCCTAGTGGCAGCCCGATTAAATTTCAGACTCACTTAGACTATTCAGTCCATTGTGATAAAAAAAATTAAATTGATCATAATTTAGTAAGAAAATTAATTTTTATTTTGACTAAATATTTTGTGAAATTCTGAAATTTTCTACTTTCCAAGAAACATAAATTTTAATAGATTTTTGGTGAAATTTTGCAGGTATCTTAGCAATTAAATCAATCGATGACATTCTCCACTTGCTATCGAAATGAAATTAACATGCATTTTCTTGTGAAATTTTCCATAAAGAATTTCTTTGAAATATTGTGTAAAGGATGAGTTTTCTTTTTTTGAAAAAATCTAAGAAATATAATTAAAGATTAAAAAATTTAATTGAAACTAATTTAATGGAATTATTAACTGCCCACTACTATACAAATGCCGTAGATTCGAATGTATGCAATCTTGCCTAAATAGAGTCTATTTGCTCTGGGTTAATTTAGGTTTGTTTTCCTCAAGCTTTCCACTACCACTACCACTACCATGGTTTAATAAGCAGTCAAGCTGGGCATAACTGCATAGGTGGCTGACAGACCGGCTACCAAATGACCCAAATACTTTTTTGCACGTTGGTAACATAAAAACGAGTCTAAACGCCATAATGGAGAAGAGAAACAGCTCAAGTAACGGTATATACTTAAAATGACTTTTGAGAATAAAAACACATACATACACATACACAATGGAAAAAACTGCAAGAATATGCATTGAATATGGGGGAGAGGGTGACAACATGAACTTTGGAATGGAAAGAAATTAAAAGGAAATAATTTTTCAAATAAAATATTTTCGTAAATTTCACTTAAATACAAAAAAAATCTAAAAAAGCATAACAAAGTATTAGAAAAAGAGGCTCTTCATAAATGTGTAAATACGATGTGAATCCAAATACCTTTCAAACATTCTGGACGATTGAAAATAATAGCTCGAACAAATGAAAAAAAAAATAAGATAATAGAAAAAAATTAACAATATGATGAAAATGAACCAAAATCGACTATTTTCCATTTGATTAAAATAAAAATTAATAAAATTTGAAAAAATTTTAAAAAAATTAGACCACAATTCTTACAAAATTATTGAAAACTAAAAACTAACTGAATTATTGGAAAAAAGGAACGGAAACATCGACTATTTTCCATTTGATCCAAAGCAAAAAAAAATTTTTGTACCAATTTTGCTTTGATAGCATGATATGCTTAAAAGCAATGACCGCTACCTATCATTATAATACCACCCTCCTACATATCAATAAAATTGAACAAGCAGCAAAAAGAAAAAAACAGACAAACTACATAACAGATATGTGAATGTACGTACTTGCATTAGAATGCAATGCTATGCACTTTTCTATCTAATACAAAAGACTAGTAAGCAGCAAAACAAACAAAAAATGTAATTGCATTTAACCGCATTTTTCTATCTAAAAGATACATTTTTATGAGTTTCTTTCTTAGTGAATCGTCTCAGCCGACCGAGACACCGACACACTTATACAGTTATTGCGAATAGTCGTCAGGCGTCAACGAATAACGAAACCAACAACAGCAGGGAGCAGTTGGGAAAAGCCGCCGCCATGTAATATGTATTTATTGATTTGTCAGTACAATGACTTTGAGGTATAAATTGGACATTAGAATGGGTCGTAGAAATGTTAAAAAGCAAAAAATACTTTTATTGCAACTAAAAGCAATTATAGTTGTGACAAAAGCATTCTAAATCAGATATAGCACACTTAAATATGAACAAAGTGTCACTATTTAAGAAAGTACAAAAAAGGTATTTTTGGGTGAAAAAGTAATTTTAACTACATTTCAACAACAGATTATTGTGTAGAGCTCCCCTTAGAATGAATTTTAAAGAAAATAAAATGTTGTTTATAAACTGCTCCATTTTAAATATTTTTTTTAGTTTTATGTCCTTTTACCACAGTTGAAAGAATTCTACCAAAAATGGTATTTTTGTACTATTTGGTAGATTGTGAGAATTCATGGGATTTCATAAACTTTCTATAGATAAATAAAAATAATTTTTTGACAAAATTTTCTATAGATATAAAATTTTAATAACATTTTCTAGAGATATAAAATTTTGATAAATTTTCTATAGAAATAACATTTTGACAAAATTTTCCATAGAAAAAAATGTTGACAAAATTTTCCATAGAAAAAAAAAACTGTTAATAAAATATTCTCCAGAAATAAAATTTTGACAAAATTTTCTAGAGAAATAAAATTTTGACAAAACTTTCTATAGAAAGAAAATAAAATAAAATTTTGACAAAATTTTCTATAGAAATTTGACAACATTTCTTCCAGGAATAAAATTTTGACAAAATTTTATCTAGAAATTAAATTTTCTATAGAAGTAAAATTTTGACAAAATTTTCTATAGAAATAACATTTTGACAAAATTTTCTCTGGAAATAAAATTTTTACAACATTTTCTATAGAAATAAAATTTTGACAAAATTTTCTATAGAAATAGACTTTTGACAAAATTTTCTATAAAAATAAAATTTTAACTAAAATTTCTGTAGAAATAAAATTTGGACAAAATTTTCTACAGAAATAAAATTTGAACAAAATTTTCTCTGGAAATAAAATTTTGGCAAAATTTTATATCGAAATAAAATGTTGACAAAATTTTCTATGGAAATAAAATGTTGACAAAATTTTCTATGGAAATAAAATTTTGACAAAATTTTCTATAGAAATAGAATTTTGACAAAATTTTCTATAGAAATAACATTTTGAAAAAAATTTTCTATAGAAATAAAAGTTTGACAAAATTTTCTACAGAAATAACATTTTGGTAAAATTTTCTATAGAAATAAAATTTTTACAAAATTTTCTATAGAGATAAAATTTTGACAACATTTTCTATAGAAATAAAACTTTGACAAAATTTTCTATAGAAATAAAATTTTGACAAAATTTTCTATAGAAATAAAATTTTGACAAAATTTTCTATAGAAATAAAATGTTGACAAAATTTCCTATAGAAATAAAATTTTGACAAAATTTTCTATAGAAATAAAATTTTGACAAAATTGCCTATAGAAATAAAATTTTGACAAAATTTTCTACAGAAATAAAATTTTGACAAAATTTTCTGTAGAAATAGAATTTTGACAAAATATTCTATAGAAAAAAAATTGACAAACATTTCTATAGAAAAAAAATTTTGACAAAAATTTCTATAGAAATAATATTTTGACAAAATTTTCTATAGAAATAAAATTTTGTTACAATTTTCTATACAAATAAAATTTTGACAAAATTTTCTATAGAAATAGAATTTTGACAAAATTTTCCATAGAAGTAAATTTTTGACATCATGTTCCATAGAAGTTGACAAAATTTTCTATAGAAATAAAATTTTGACAACATTTTCTATAGAAACAAAATTTTCTATAGAAATAAAACTTTGATAAACTTTTCTAAAAAATAAAATTTTGTTAAATTTTTCTATAGAAATAAAATTTTGGTAAAATTTTTTAAAGAAATAAAATGTTGGTAAATTTTTATATAGAAATAAAATTTTGACAAAATTTTCATTAAAATTAAAATTTTGAGAAAATTTTTTATAGAAATAAAATATTGACAAAATTTTCCATAGAAATAACATTTTGACAAAATGTTCTATAGAAATAAAATTTTTGCAACATTTTCTATAGAAATAAAATTTTGACAAAATTTTCTCTGGAAATAAAATTTTGACAAAATTTTCTATAGAAATAAAATTTTGACAAAATTTTCTATAAAAATAGAGTTTTGACAAAATTTTCTATAAAAATAAAATTTTAACAAAAATTTCTGTAGAAATAAAATTTGAACTTTTAAAATTTTCTATAGAAATAAAATATTGGCGACATTTTTTAAAGAAATAAAATTTTGGTAAAATTTTCTATAGAAATAAAATTTTAATAAAATTTTCTATAGAAATAAAATTTTGACAAAATTGTCTACAGATATAACGTTTTTGTAAAAGTTTCTATAGAAATAAAATTTTGACAACATTTTCTACAGTAATAAAATTTTGACAAAATTTTTTATCGAAATAAAATTTTGCTAAAATTTTCGATAGAAGTAAAATTTTGACAAAATTTTCTACAGAAATAACATTTTGGTAAAATTTTCTATAGCAATAAAATTTTGGCAACATTTTCTGTAGAAATAAAATTTTGACAAAATTTTCTCCGGAAATAAAATTTTTACAAAATTTTGTATAGAAATAAAATTTTGACAAAATTGGGTATAGAAATAAAATTTTGACAAAATTGTGTATAGAAATAAAATTCTGACAAAATTATGCATAGAAATAAAAAAATTCTATAGAAATAAAATTTGACAAAATTTGCTGTAGAAATAAAATTTTGAAAAAAAAATTCTATAGAAATAAAGTTTTAATAGAAAATAGTTAATCAAGCTTGAGATCGTTTTTTGTATGTATTGGTTTCTTTATTTTTCAATATTTCGCAATTACATTGAATTGCTTCATCAGGAGTCGATGTATGCAAAACATTCAAGTGTAACACAACAACAACACATAAAGCTTAAAACTAGAGTAGTAGCACTACGTTTGTCTATTACTTTTATTGCACTGAATTTCTAATGAAATAAAATTTTGGTAAAATTTTCTAAACAAATAAAATTTTGGGAAATTTTTCTAAACAAATAACATTTTGGGAAAATTTTCTATAGAAATGAAATTTTGGGTTAATTTTCTATATAAATGAAATTTTGGTAAACTTTTCTATAGGAATAAAAATTTGGTAAAATTTTCTATAGAAATAAATTTAAATTTTGGTAAAATTTTCTAAACAAATAAAATTTTGGGAAATTTTTCTAAACAAATAACATTTTGGGAAAATTTTCTATAGAAATGAAATTTTGGTTAAATTTTCTATATAAATGAAATTTTGGTAAAATTTTCTATAAGAATAAACTGTTGACAAAATTTTCTATAAAAAGAAATTGTTGATAATATTTTCTATAGAAATATAATTTTGACAAAATTTTCTATAGGACTAAAATATTTACAAAAGTTTCTATAGGAATAAAATTTGGACAAATTATTCTATAGAAATAAAATTTTGGCAAAAGTTTCTAAAGTAATAAAATTTGGACAAATTATTCCATAGAAATAAAATATTGACAGAAGTTACTAAAGAAATAAAATTTTTACAAAATTTTCTCTAAAAATAAAATTTTGACAAAAGTTTCTACAAAATTACAAAATTTTCCATAGAAATAAAATTTTTGCAACATTTTGTATAGAAATAAAATTGTAACAAAATATAAAATTGGAAAAAGTAATAAAATAGAAATCGTCAGCGTCATAATAAAAACTGATGAAAACAATATTTAGGTCTGAGTCCTAACGAAATGATTTCACTATTGTCGAAAAATGTCGTAGCCTGGCTGAGTAAAATTATGAATCAGCGCTTGAGCTCCCTGTGTACATTTCTAGTCCAAATTCTCCACCCTTTTGTATGTGCTGGAATAATATAGAAATTATACTGAACTGAATACGAAAAATATCCTCACAAAAATCCCCAAATTTTTGGAATTTCCCCACAAAATCTCCAAATTCACAACTCAAAATTTTAGTTCCCATCCACGAAACATACCCCAATTTGGGGAAATCCCCAAATACTGTCAACACTAGGTTGATGCGTGCAAAATGGATATTTTGGAGAAACCTCAAAGTGATAAAAGTGCTGCAAACTTCAAAAATTTGTTCAAAGGCAAATGCAAAAGTATATAGATCTTAATGGGGGAATATTTTGAAAAACACTAAAGCTATTTTCGATAATTAATATTTGTTTTTCTTCTCTTAACTTGAAATATAAAAGGCAATCGGCGTATATAACAATCCTTCAAAAATTACGATATTGCTCCCATTTTTTTACTTTATCCACTGTTTTTTTTTCATTATTTTACCACGATTTTAATGCCGATTTTGCTGCAATACTTTTTTAGATTTGGACACACTGGTCTTACTTAGTGTTTTGTTGTATTTCTAAGATATCTTTGCTTGTTTGAAAGTGTTTTGATAGTTTGGATTTTCTAAGAGAGCAATGCATATACAACACAGGACAAGGCTCGGTAGTAGTTCATTTGTGCAAATCTATACTCTCTTTGATTTCCTCAGGTTGATTTCAGTTACAGTAACTTTTTAGCCTCTCATTTATACATCTATCTATCCCATTTATATTCCACTCTCTCCCATTTATACTCCCACGACTCTGTGACTAAAGTAAATATTACTTTAGTCATATGCCTGTTAAATACATTTCTGCAGGCAATTAATTCCTATCAATAAACTTGTCGCTATATGTATGTATGTTATCTAGAGTACTTAATGCGTTACTCAATTACTCAATGCATTTTGCATAGTGATAGGCTAAAAATCCAGTGAGTATTGAGAGCATTTGAGGGCAATAGTTAACATTTGTATCATATACAATTCAAATATAATAGAGTTTACGAGAGATTACCATAAATGATTTAACATAATGCAAAGAGCAAGAGAGAAAATGCTATTGTGTTTGTAAATGATCACCATAGACCAATAAAAATATAGACGCCTCAATGATGTAAATTCATAATGACAATGTATTATCTAATGGAAGAGAACCGCTTTTGCTTTTGTAAATTATAACCATAAAAGAGGTTTTGCTTGGTTACAGTGCACATACCTTACACACATTAGCATATATGATTCACTTAATTTCTTTTCGGAGAACGAGAATTGCAGTACAAATCAATCAAATGTGTTAGCATTTAAAATGAAATGACAGTGCCTAAATTTATATTCTTTTAGAAAATCTAAAAAATGTAATAACGCAGAAAAGATAGCAAACGAATTTGAAAAATCTGACATTACAGATGCAAATTAGCCGCCATTTACGGTGTACAGATAAATAGTTGCACTGTGAATTGACATCAGCCGTGTATACCTTTATTGGATATGTGTGATCACTAGCATAGCTATGACTATTTAACATTGTAATGAATATTTATAACATAAATGATCTCTGGTTATTAACATTAGAAGAAAATTAACATAAATGTAAAATAAAGACAGTACAAATGAAAATAATGAGTGATATAAATCTGTTTACACCTTCTGTTTAATTTAAATTTTTCATTTTTTTTATAAATCGTATATATATCTTCGACCCCATCGTTGGTAATGCCATTCTTATTTGTTCTCAATAATTTCTCTTAATGTATTTCGTTCATGCTCTCGTAATGATATCACGAATGCCTTTCAATGAAGCATTAAGAATTTCCGGCGTAGTAAATCTTTTTATGGATGCGAGCAAGTTTTTTTATTCTTATTCGAATTATGAAAATAGTTACCAAGTTAAAATTGCATTCTCTTTCCGTTTCTTCTTGTTTTTGTTTTTGGAAAACTGAATGCTCATGATGATGGTGCATGTGTGGCAAAATGCCATCATAAACCTGAGAAGAAAATAACATTTGGCATTCGTATCGTTTTCTCTGACAATGTAATGGCAAAGGATATTTGCTTTATATTATCAAGAATGGATTTTATAGTGTTCAAAAAAAAAAAAAAGAAAATATGATTCCAATGTATTTCGGAAATATTAAAGACAATGTTGTTAAGAATCCAAAAGATAGTGTTTCGTTAAGCGTAAATAATAACGCCTTATAAAGTCATTTAAGAACGATTTATATGCTACGTTTTTTTATGGTAGATGAAAAAATTGTAAATTCCAGAGGATTTTTATTTTGTACTAGCGTAACCCGGCCCGCTTCGCTGCGCCTTCCGAAGCGTATTTGGAGGAACATTTTGCGTTAACTTAGTCAACTATATCCTTCGTGCTGAAAACAAATTCGAAAAGATTTGAATTCTTTTAAACAAATCGGACTACTTGATTTTTCGGCGGGAGAGGGTGTACCTTCTTCTATATTTCTTGTGAATTTTAAGTCTGGTTTGTCAAGGAAAGGTATCCTTCTCCTCAACATATCTGAAAATTAAGCATTATATTATAATAACATACAAAGAATTACTGTTTCCCATCCAATAAATCGGAATAGGCAAAAGTAGTAAAAAATTTTACCACATTAACATTTGCTAAAATGTTGGAAAATAATGCACCATCTACGTTGGCTGCCAATTTCATGTAAATTTAAGCTCTTTACTAAAAAGAAGTCTGGCAGAAGCCTGTGCAAAAATCATAAAATTATGTACCGAGTTCCCATTTACGGACAACCCTCTACTTTCAACTTAAGAAAAAAAAAACGGACAAAAGCGAACCCTCTCTTTACTAATAAGAAGTCTGGAAGAAAGAAGCCTGTGCAAAAATCATTATATACCGAGTTCCCATTTACGGACAACCCTCCACTTTCAATTTAAGAGAAAAAACCGACAAAAGGGAACTCTCTCCCCACCTTCGCTCCACTCTGACCTGATATCGGACTATCACGTACCCTATATTAATTTCGCAACTACTCAATGGTCCCTATAAATTCTATCGAAGTAAATCGACAAAGTTTATTTCAATTTTCCCCTTCCCCAACCAGATATCGAAAAATCATATATTAATTTAAAAATCATGTATAAATTTCATCACCTCTTCCCACATTCCCTGTAAATTTCAAGTAGATCGGAGATGTTTAATTTTTGCTCTATTGTTTTAAAGGGACGTCACTTTCCCCGATACAATATCGACAAACACCGTAGTGAATAGCACCCCTAACCTTCCCTGAAAATTCTTGAAACTTTCCTTCAAGTGTGGGGCAATAAAGGTTGCCTCTTCATTTATAACCTTTTCCCCCGCTTCCTTTGTAAATGTCAAGAAAACTTAAATTTTTTTATATTTCATGTTAGCCTGATACCGAAACAGGCAATTGACGTCCAAATGCATTATATCTAATTATACAATTATTTTTCGAGCTTTATGGACAGATATAGATTAAGGAACATGGTTAATAGAGCCATTTTTTTGCAGTTTTACAGGAGGACCTCCTCCCCGACCAAATGTCGAAAAGCGTATCTTTTATAAACGTCTAGCAAATGTCAAGCAAATTATAAGCCTAAAGGGGCGGCCTCTCTTCCGTCCAAAAATCACAAAATCAGGTATCAACTATTACGGTTGACAGAGGTTACGATCTCTCCCCAGTCCTCTGTAAATTTCAAGTAACTCGGTAAAGTTTAATTGTTTCTCTGTATGTACTTAAGAGAAGCGGATGTCTCCCTATGCCCTTTTATTTTCATTAAAAAATCAGGAACCTGATATAAATTTCATAACCTCACCCATTTTTCCGTAAAATTTCAGTCGGGGGAGTTTAGTTTTGTTTTCACTGTACTTTAAAAAAAAGTCGGGCAAAGGGGTGGCCCCCCTCCCCGACCAAATATCGAAAAATAATGTAGCGGATTTTTGTCTAGATGCCAACCCCAACATTCAATGAAAATTTCATGCAAATCGCATAATTTTGTTCCAAGTTTCAAAAAGTAAGGTAAGGGGGAGGTCCCCCTCCCCGTCCACATATGAAATCATCAGGTACCCCATATTAATTCCATAACCTCACCGCATGTTCTCTTTAAATCTCAGATAATTTAGAGAATTTTAGTTTTTTCACTGTACTTTAAAAAAAGTCGAACAAAGGGGAGGTCCCCCTCCGCCACCAAATATCGAAATATAAAGTAGCGGATCTTTGTCTAGTTGCCAACCCCAACCTTCAATGAAAATTTCAAGCAAATCGGTCAACTTTGGTCCAATTTTCAAAAAGTCCGACAAAGGGGAGGTCCCCCTCCGCGACCAGGTGTCAAAAAATGAGGTACCCTATTTTCACCACATGAACGTCCCCTATGATCTCTGAAAGTTTCAAGTAAATCGGTTCAGCCGTTTCGGAGCCAACTCGGTTCATACAAACAAATAAACAAACATAGATTGAATTTTATATATATAGATTTGGATTTTGGGGCATGTAAACTGAAGCGATTTATTCGATATCGAATAGTTTATAAATAATGTGTATCTTCTATATGATTGCCAAAATACGACTGTATGGGATCAACTCGATATTTCGTAATGAAATTTCAAATGATTGATGAACGGACGAAAATTGCCACTTATGTTATGTATTGCACGTTGATACATTTTTATTTACTTCGTTTATGGTAAATCAGCTCAATATCTCAATAGCATTAGCTACAAAGGCTATTAGCTAATTCAAATTTTAAATTCCTTAACTTTTAAGGAAAATCTTATTACATTTTTTCAAAGTCTACCTTTACCACTGTAACACGATGGCTAAATTCAAAGACCACTAATAATCGTGAAATTTACAATGGCTCAGCAAACACCAGCCCCAAATTTACAACTATGCTGAATACAAGAAATCTACCTCGCTCTCTTCTCTTAGTCACTCTAAACTTTTACAAGGGCAAAAAACAACTCCCAAAATTGTTTAATGCCATTTAGTACAGAGAAGAAAGGCAAAATACAAACATTGTTCTTCGTACTAGATATATATGAATGTAGAAATATGTGTGTGTGTGTGTGTGCGTGGCTTAGCTCCCTTTGGAACAACTCATAGTTAGAACAAACACAATGAACCACTAACAAGGCTACAGTTTTACCGACTCAACGTAACTCAAAAGCAACGTCATAACCACACAAAAAAATCTTCCTCTTGACCCACCCACATGGTAATCGCATCAATGTGCGTAGTACGCATTCAAAAACCTACACAAATACAGACATGGTGAGTGCAAAACTAGAAAAGTAGCCTCCACTCTCTCTCGACACTGATGATAGTTTTAGCTGTCAGCAAACCATAGATTCGACTTCAAATGAATAGATTATACGGCTATGTGAAGTGGACTGTTTTTTTCCACGTACTCGTAGTAGTCTCTTGGACTCACTAACTCTCTACCAATAACATGGCTACAATATTGGGTTACTGATGACTGTTGGTTATAAGAAGAGAATGGTCTGAAAGGGTGGTGGCAGGGGGGGGGGGGTTACACAAAGATAAACTTTCGCATTGAAAGTATTTTTTGTTTCTTGTATGCATTTGTGGCATGGATAAATGCGTGTGTGCGAATATGTCTGTGGATTCGGGTGTCTGTTATCACTATACCCTGTTGACAATGATGTCTGGGGCGAGTGAGCTCGTGTGTGTGTGTGAGAACAAAAATGTTGTAATTAATTGTGGCACCCAAGATTGTGACCTGTCATCGAACAAAGATAGGAAATTGGGTCACAAGGTTGAAATTCTCTTATATTCTAGTAATTAGAGAAAATAGCAAAACCAAAATTAAATTGAAAAAAAAACATATATACACATTTCGTGGGGAATTAATTAATTTTTCGATAGAAAAAATATCAAAAGGAGAGTAGAATATTTATGTTCTAGAGTAAAAGGAGATACTTTCGTGAAAAATTCGAAAATTCAATCAAAATCCTGAAAAAATTAAGATTTTTTATGAGAAACTTGGTTTGTCCAAAACTATGTGCACTTGAAGAAAAAGGAATTTAATTCGTAATTTCCCGTAAAAATCTAAAATTCCATTTAAATCCTGAAAAATTTTAAATTTTATATGAAAAACTTATTTTGCCCTTTGAAATTATAAGTTCAAGAGCGAAAAGGAGCTTAGTTCGTGATCACCTTCAAAAATCGAAAATTCCCAAAAAAAAAAATCAGAAAAAATCCAAATTTTTATATGAAAAATAAAATATGCGTATATGAGCGAAATGGAGCTGAAAGCTGGATGACCACCAAAAAAACAGAAAAATTCTCTGCAAATCCAGAAATAATCGAAATTTTTATATGAAAAACTTATTTTGCCCATATCTACATCCAAGTCCTGAAATAATCGAAATTTTTATAGGAAAAATTTAGTTTTCCCAACATAACTTCATTCTTACTCACTTAAACGATAATTACAAAAAAATCTCATATTTTGAAATTATAGAATAACTTTCTTTCTCCAGAAACCAAGAAATTATATTTTCTTTTCGTTTTTCCAAATAGAAATAAATAATTGAATTGCTTTCTTTCTTTCTAACAATGAAAATATTTTCTTTAACCATTTGGGACAATCCATCAATTTTTGTGTACATCCCCCCAAAATATCGTTATAACGATCTCGTATCATATAAATTGAATTTCAAATGAAACGCCTCCTTATACTCATCTGCCACATGAATGAAATTGGGAAGTTCTGCCAGCCATTGATTGATTATTGTTTTGGTCTTTTCCGTTTTTTTGTTTTGTTTTTCTGTTGTTATTTTCAAAGCTAAAGATTCCCAATTTTTCCATAGAAATAAACGAAGCATGATATGAAAACTTTGCTTTGCGTGCCTTGTATTCGGAAATCAGAAATGAAAATGATACATTTGCGTGCTCTGAAAACTTTTAAGTTTTCAAATCATCAATATAGGAAATATCTCTAACGAATCTTTTTCGGAAACGGGAAAGGATGGGAGGAGTTCAATTTAAAAATTTGAAATGAAGGAGGACAGAAGTTGAAACAAAAATCAGGTGGGGATTTTTATTTATGGAAAACAATTTTTTATTATAAAAAAAATTATTTATTAAAATAAAAAATATTTTATTAAATTAAATTTATTTATTAAAAGCTTTAGCTCATACAAAAAATACATTTTCGTTAGTTATGGTAACTTCAATTTTAAAATTACAAATGAAAAATATCAGATGTTCTCAGTATATTCAAAGATTAAGATATTTATGAAAAAAAATTTACTTAATATTAATTTTAATTTTATTTAATTAAATTTTATGAATCTACAGCTTATTTATATAAGCTACATAGCCGTACATTTTATTCAAGTCAATTTAAAATGTTTGTCAAAATTTTATTTTTTTGTAAACTTTGTCAAAATTGCATTTCTATAGAAAATTTTGCTAAAATTGTATTTCTATAGAAAATTTTATCAAAATTTTATTTCTATAGAAAATTTTATCAAAATTTTATTTCTATAGAAAATTTTGTCAAAATTTTATATCTATAGAAAATTTTGCAAAATTATATATCTATAGAAAATTTTGTCAAAATTTTATTTCTATCGAAAATTTTGTCAAAATTTTATTTCTATAGAAAATTTTGTCAAAATTTCATTTCTTTCGAGAATTTTATAAACATTTTATTTTTTTAGAAAATTTGGTCAAAATTTTACTTCTATCGGAAATTTTTTTAAAATTTTATTTCTATAGAAATTTTGTCAAAATTTTATTTCTATAGAAAATTTTGTCAAAATTTTATTTCTATAGAAAATTTTGTCAACATTTTATTTCTATAGAAAATTTTGTCAAAATTTTATTTCTATAGAAAATTTTGTCAAAACTTTATTTCTATAGAAAATTTTATCAAAATTTTTTTTCTATACAAAATTTTGTCAAAATTTTTTTTCTATACAAAATTTTGTCAAAAGTTTATTTCCATAGAAAATTTTGTCAAAATTTTATTTCTAGAGAAAATTTTGTCGAAATTTTATTTCTATAGAAAATTTTGTCAAAATTTTATTTCTATAGAAAATTTTGTCAAAATTTTATTTCTATAGAAAATTTTCTCAACATTTTATTTCTATAGAAAATTTTATCAAAATGTTATTTCTATAGAAAATTTTATCAAAATTTTATTTCTATAGAAAATTTTGTCAAAACTTTATTTCTGTAGAAAATTTTGTCTAAATATAATTTCTATAGAAAATGTTGTCTATATATAATTTCTATAGAAAATTTTGTCAAAATTTTATTTCTATAGAAAAATTTGTCAAAATTTGATTTCTATAGAAAATTTTATCAGAATTTTATTTCTATAGAAAATTTTATCAAAATTTTATTTCTATACAAAATTTTGTCAAAAGTTTATTTCTATAGAAAATTTTGTCAAAATTTTATTTATAGAGAAAATTTTGTCAAAATTCTATTTCTATAGAAAATTTTGCAAAAATTTTGTTTCTATAGAAAATTTTGTCAAAATTTTATTTCTATAGAAAATTTTGTCAAAATTTTATTTCTATAGAAAATTTTCTCAAAATTTTATTTCTACAGAAAATTGTCTCAAAATTTCATTTCTATAGAAAATTTTGTCAAAATTTTATTTCTATAGAAAATTTTGTCAAGATTTTATTTCTATAGAAAATTTTGTCAAAATTTTATTTCTATAGAAAATTTTGTCAAGATTTTATTTCTATAGAAAATTTCGTCAAGATTTTATTTCTATAGAAAATTTTGTAAAAATTTTATTTCTATAGAAAATTTTGTCAAAATTTAGTTCTATAGAAAATTTTATCAAAATTTTATTTCTATACAAAATTTTGTCAAAATTTTATTTCTATAGAAAATTTAGCCAAAAATTTATTTCTATAGAAAATTTTGTCAAAATTTTATTTCTATAGAAAAATTTGTCAAAATTTTATATCTATAGAAAATTTTGCAAAATTATATATCTATAGAAAATTTTGTCAAACTTTTATTTCTATAGAAAATTTTGTCAAAATTTTATTTCTATAGAAAATTTTGTCAAATTTTAATTTCTTTCGAAAATTTTATCAAAATTTTATTTCTATTGAAAATTTTGTCAAAATTTTATTTCTATAGAAAATTTTGTCAAAATTTTATTTCTACAGAAAATTTTGTCAAAATTTTCTTTCAATACTAATTTTGTCAAAATTTTATTTCTATAGAAAATTTTATAAAAATATTATTTCTGTAGAAAATTTTGTCAAAATTTTACTTCTATAAAAAATGTCAAAATTTTATAGCTATAGAAAATTTTGCAAAATTATATATCTATAGAAAATTTTGTCAAAATTTTATTTCTATAGAAAATTTTGTCAAAATTTTATTTCTATAGAAAATTTTATGAAAATTTTATTTCTATACAAAATTTTGTCAAAATTTTATTTCTATAGAAAATTTAGTCAAAAATGTATTTCTATAGAAAATTTTGTCAAAATTTTATTTCTATAGAAAAATTTGTCAAAATTTTATATCTATAGAAAATTTTGCAAAATTATATATCTATAGAAAATTTTGTCAAAATTTTATTTCTATAGAAAATTTTGTCAAAATTTTATTTCTATAGAAAATCTTTCTTTCTATAGAAAATTTTATTTCTATAGAAATAAAAAAATTTATTTTTCTTTATTAAATTATATTTATTTAATAAAAGCTATAGCTCATATAAGGCTAGATCTTTGGGGATCTATTAAAGAAATCAGGTGGAAATTTTTATTTATGGGAAAATTTTTTCCCATAACCAAATAAAATTATTTAATATTGATTTTAATTTTTATTGTTATGAAACTAAATAAACACTTCAGCTAATAGGAAAAAGAATACATATCCGTTAATTATGAAGAAGGCCAAAAGTTTTTGGGATATAGCAAAGGATCAGGTGGGAATTATTATTCATGGGAAAACGATTATTTAATTAAATGAAACTATTTATGTTGATTTTTGTTTGGTTTTTATCAAATTAAATTTCATTAAAAAAGCTGCAGCCCTTACAAAAATACATATCTGTTAGCTATTAAAAACAAATAAAAATCCCCATATACGTTAATTATATTCATATATCTGTCAATTAATTTTTATGGGTCATTATAAATTGATTTAACAAATCCATTACCATAGGTGGTGTGATTAAAATTTAATTGATGCAATATCGTTTCTATTAATATCAACATTTCAACAAGTGATATTTGTTATTAATTTAAATTAAATTATTGTATATGAAGCCGGAAGGAAATTAAATGAATTCTCCCAGGAGGATTTTAATAATACGGTTATCAACAACTGTGATTTATATTCATTTTGTTTTTTAAATAGGGGAGTTTTTTTATATTTATTTTATTTTTATATTTATATTATAAATATATTATAAAAAATTATGACGTGTAGAATGGGACCATGATTTGTTAAGAAATTATTCTCACATTCTGTTAGATTTTTTTTTTATAAAACTTAATACTGTTTGAAATTCAGTACAGAGGACGTATGATTATTATTATTTACATTACCATTAATTATACAACCCAAAGCACTTAACTGATGTGCACCGAGCACTTTTGCCACTCGTACGAAAAATAATCTACCAAAATTTTAAGAAAATTTTATTTCTACGGAAAATTTTGTCAAAATTGTATTTCTATAGAAAATTTTGTCAAAATTTTATTTCTACAGAAAATATTGTCAAAAATTTATTTCTATGGAAAATATTGTCAAAAATTTATTTCTATAGAAAAATTTGTCAAAATTTTATATATATCGAAAAATTTATTTCTAGAGAAAATTGTATTCCTATAGAAAATTTTCTCAAAATTGTATTTCTATAATTATTGCTATGTTATAATAAAAAATAGTGCGTTTTTTTATGACGTGTTGAATAGGAGTATGATTTGTTGAGAATTTTTTTCTCAAATTCTGTTAGGTTGTTTTTTATAAAACTTAATACTAATTGAAATTCAGTACAGGGGACGTATGATTATTATTATTTACATTACTATTAATTATACAACCCAAAACATTTAACTGATGTGCACCGAACACTGTTGCCACTCATGCCAAAAGTAATCTACCAAATTTTGAAGAAAATTTTACCAAACATCTACCAAATTACAAAAAAATGAATTTTCTTTTGTATTAAAGATTTTATCAAAATTTTATTTCTATAGAAAATTTTGTAAAAATGTTATTTCTATAGAATATTTTGTCAAAATTTTATTTGTATGGAAAATTTTATTTCTGTGGAAAATTTTGTCAAAATTTTATTTTTATAGAACATTTTGTCAAAATTTTATTTCTATAGAAAATTGTTCCAAAATTTTATTTCCATAGAAAATTTTGTCAGAATTTTATTTCTATAGAAAATTGTGCCAAAATTTTATTTCTATAGAAAATTTTGTCAAAATGTAATTTCTGTAGAAAATTTTATCAAAATTCTATTTCTATAGATAATTTTCTGAAAGTTTTATTTATATAAAAAATTTTGTCAAAATTTTATTTCTATGAGAAATGTTGTCAAATTTTTATTTCTATCTGAAATTTTGCAAAATTTCGGTAGACAATTTTACCAAAATTTTGTTTCTATAGACAATTTTGTCAAAATTTTATTTCTGTAGAAAATTTTATCAAAATTTTAGTTCTATAGAAAATTTTGTCAAAATTTTATTTCTATAGAAAATTTTGTCAAAATGTAATTTCTGTAGAAAAGTTTATCAAAATTCTATTTCTATAGATAATTTTCCGAAAGTTTTATTTATATAAAAAATTTTGCCAAAATTTTGTTTCTATGGGAAATGTTGTCAAATTTTTATTTCTCTCTGAAATTTTGCAAAATTTCGGTAGACAATTTTACCAAAATTTTATTTCTATAGACAATTTTGTCAAAATTTTATTTCTGTAGAAAATTTTATCAAAATTTTAGTCCTATAGAAAGTTTTGTCAAATTTTTATTTCTATAGAAAATTTTGTCAAAATTTTATTTCTATAGAAAAATTTGTCAAAATGTATTTCTATCGAAAATTTTGTCATAATTTAATTTACATAGAAAATTTTGACAAAATTATATTTTTATACAAAATTTTGTCAAAATTTTATTTTTATAGAAAATTGTGTCAACATTTTATTTCTATAGAAAATTTTGTCAAAATGTTATTTCTATAGTAAATTTTGTCAAAATGTATTTCTATCGAAAATATTGTCATAATTTTATTTATATAGAAAATTTTATCAAAATTTTATTTCTATAGAAAATTTTGTCAAAATTTTTGTTTCTATAGAAAATTTTATCAAAATTGTATTTCTATAGAAAATTTTGTCAAAATTTTATTTCTATAGAAAATTTTGTCAAAATGTATTTCTATCGAAAATTTTGTCAAAATGTATTTCTATCGAAAATTTTGTCAGAATTTTATTTATGTAGAAAATTTTATCAAAATTTTATTTCTATCTGAAATTTTGTCAAAATGTATTTCTATCGAAAATTTTGTCATAATTTTATTTATATAGAAAATTTTATCAAAATTTTATTTCTATAGAAAATTTTGTCAGGATTTTATTTCTATAGAAAATTTTGCTGATATTTCGTCAAAATTTTATTTCTATAGAAAATTGTGTCAAATTTTTTTTTCTATAGAAAATTGTATCAAAATTTTATTTCTATAGAAAATTTTGTCAAAATGTATTTCTATCGAAAATTTTGTCAAAATGTATTTCTATCGAAAATTTTGTCATAATTTTATTTATATAGAAAATTTTATCAAAATTTTATTTCTATCTGAAATTTTGCCAAAATTTTATTTCTATAGAAAATTTTGTCATGATTTTATTTCTATAGAAAATTTTGCTGATATTTCTATAGAAAATTTTGTCAAAATTTTATATCTATAGAACATTTTGTAAAATTTTTTTTTCTATAGAAAATTTTATCAAAATTTTATTTCAATAGAAAATTTTGTCAAAATTTTATTTCTATAGAAAATTTTGTCAAAATGTGTTTCTATCGAAAATTTTGTCATAATTTTATTCATATAGAAAATTTTATCAAAATTTTATTTCTATCTGAAATTTTGCCAAATTTTTATTTCTATAGAAAATTTTGTCAAGATTTTATTTCTATAGAAAATTTTGCTGATATGTTAAGCTACGAAAGTCATTTAAAATTGAGCAGCTTGTGAAAAAAAACCAACTAAAGGGGTATACTTGGCATCTAAACTTGTCATCTAAAAATTTGAAACTTAAATTGGCCTCCCGAACTCAAGCGATAATGGTATTCAGCCCACACCAATGGATTGAAAAGAAGGTTACTCATTTCATTTCTATTGCACTGTGGTCACCAAAATCTCTGGATCTCCGAATATCCAAGATCAATAAAATCGGCTTGTGACATATATATATATTATTTGGATGTCGTTGATTAAAGGTATCATATATATCGTGAATATTAATTTCGATAATATTCCATCTCTATTTTCATCTTGTGAAAATAGGGCACATCAGTTTTTGATACTTGGTCGCGGACCTCCCCTTTGTCAGAGTTTTTGAAAATTGAATCAAAGTTGACCGATTTCCTTAAAATTTTCATTGAAGATTGGGGTTGGCATCTAGACAAAGATCCGCTACTTTATTTTTCGATATGTGGTCGTGGAGGGGGACCTCCCCTTTGTTCGACTTTTTTTTAAGTATAGTGAAAAAACTAAAATTCTCTAATTTATATGAAATTTAGAGAGAACATGCGTTGAGGTTATGAAATTAATATGGGGTACCTGGTGTGTTCATAAGAGGATTGGGGGGGGGAACCTCCCCCTTGCCACAATTATTGAAAATTGGACCAAAGTTGACCGATTTCCTTGAAATTTTCATTGAAGGTTGGGGTTGGCATCTAGACAAAGATCCGCTACTTTATTTTTCGATATGTGGTCGTGGAGGGGGACCTCCCCTTTGTTCGACATTTTTTTTAAGTGAAAAAACTAAAATTCTCTAATTTATATGAAATTTAGAGAGAACATGCGTTGAGGTTATGAAATTAATATGGGTTACCTAATGTGTTCATATGTGGATGGTGAGGGGGACCTCCCCCTTTGCCCAACTTTTTGAAACTTGAAACAAAATTATCCGATTTGCTTGGCATTGTTAGGAAAGGTTGAAGGGGGCGTCTAAACAAATAACTGCTACTTTATTTTTCGATATTTTGGTAGTGGTTGGGGGACCTCCCCCTTTGCCCAACTTTTTGAAACTTGAAACAAAATTATCCGATTTGCTTGGCATTGTTAGGAAAGGTTGAAGGGGGCGTCTAAACAAATAACTGTTACTTTATTTTTCGATATTTTGGTAGTGGTTGGAGGGCCTCCCCTTTGCTTGACTTTTTTAAAGTACAGTGAAAACAAAACTAAAATCCTCCGACTGGAATTTTACGGAAAAACTAAGCGAGGTTATGAAATCTATATCAGGTTCTTCATTTTTTATATGATCGGGGAAAAACAAAAGGGCATGAGGAGACATCCGCTTGTCCTTAAGTACATACAGAGAAACAATTAAACTTTTCCAATTTACTTGAAATTTATAGAGGACGTAGGGAGAGGTGGACATCAATATTGGATACTTGATTTGGTGATATTTGGATGGGGAGAGGGGCCGCCCCCTTGCCCTGCTTTTTGAAAATTGGGCTTATAATTTGCTTGACATTTTCTGGGACATTTACAAAAGATACCCTACATCACTTTTCCATATTTGTCCGGGAAAATTGGTCGAGGAATGGAAATAGTCAAATGAACATTGTCGATTTACATGGAATTTATAGGAACTGTTGGGTAGTTTGTGAAATTAACATAGGGTACATGATTTTCCGATATCAGGTCGGGGTGGAGCGAAGGTGGGGAGAGGGTTCCCTTTAGTCCGATATTTTTAAATTGAAAGTAGTGGGTTGCCCGTAAATATGAACTCAGTACAAATCATGGTTTAAATATATTTTTCTAATATTCATATTTTTTCCTTTCTTTCAGGTAAGTCATTTAACCGCAAAATATTTCGTAAGTCAAAATTTATTTTTTTTTCTAAATTTTAACTTTCTCTTTCCTTACAAAGGAAAACTTAAAACACTGAAAACTAATTAATTTCCATTATATCCCATCACTCTCTCTCCCTTTCTCTTACATATAAAGTCCCTTAACACCCTTGATGTATGAGTAATATTAATTCTCTTAATATCAATAATGCCACCCATAGATCTTTTAACGGTATTCAAAATGGAAAACTTTTAAATTCACTCTCGTATTAAATTAAACGTTCAAAGATCCCTATATACAAGGCTGCTAATTAAATAAGATAACACAAATTTGTTTTCTTTTTTTTTCAATTGAATAATAAAACTGCCCCGCCAACACTCTTTGTTTTGTTTATTAGAAGTGTCTGATAATTAGTAAAAGCAAAACAAAAAGTGACAGTATCCGCTTTCACAACAACAAAAACAAAATAACCTACTGTAATCTAGAAAATATATTACAGTCATTCACATTACAATGCTTTGTAAATTAGTAGTGATATTTTTCACACTTTCTTAGGCACATAAAGCTGTAGAAATAAGCCGCCCATAAAAAAAAGAAAAACAAATGAAGAAATTGCAAACTAAATTGCAAAACAGTGAAATACATACAGAAAAAGGGAAACAAAAATGGGAAGAAAGAAAATCGTGTTTTTTTTTTGTCTGCAAAGTTTACTAATGAATTTTAAACTATAGCTGATTACAGAGCACTTTAAATCCCCCTCCTCCACCTCTCCACACACACATAGGAATAAATTATAACTACTATTTCTTAAGCCTACCCACCCACCAACTTTAATCTGCTGCTCTTTGTGTTGTGTATGTCTCTTTAAAATTGATCCCCTCTAAAAGAAAAAAAACATTCCACCATTGCATATTAATGGGGAGAGGGAGAGTAGTTAAAGAGTCTCAAGTTTTTCTACTTCCACCTTCCGCCTTTCTCTTACTCTCACTCTGTATGTTATATTGTGTTTATTTGGTGAGTCAAAGGCAATTTTGCTCGTTTATTCACACAAAAGAGACCGAGACACAATTAACGATAAATTGCATGGCTGCACACACGAGACTAAAAATGGCAATCATTGAGTACTTAAGTACTCGTCTTCGTCAATGCAAACTTACGCTACACATACCCCCATACGTCTTCATCTAAACAATGTATTTGCCTGGAAGCATACTCCATGCATTTTTATTGATGTAGGCGTATATATATGTGTGTGTGTGTGTGTGGGTGTGTGGGTGTGTGGGTGTGTGATTGTATGAGCCAGTAGGCAAAGAAAACATTTATTTTTTTTTTTCATTTATTTGCATTGCTACTGTTCTTATCGACCGACCCTATACAATGTAGGCTATTTACAATGATATTTGCTTTTAGAATATGAAATTACGTCATTTCTCATTTAATGTTTGTTGTTTTTTTTTATGTTTTTCAAAAAATAATTGGCAATGTTTATAAAAAAAAAACAATATTAATTGGGATTTTAAGATAATACAATGACAATATGCAAATATAAGAATAACAACCAATATAGCATTATTGAAAGCAAGATATTGAACTTTATGTGGAAATAAAAACGTCAACGGATTTGGTGTTGCCTTTTTTATTGGTTTGAAATGTTTGGTCCTGTTCCAGAAAATCTTTAATAATTAATAGAGAGAAATAAAAAAAAATAAAATCTAGGAAATGGACTAGCCACAGTGGCTCATAAACCGCCGAGTCACTTCGCCCACAATTTTTGATTAGTCGAGACGCCGCCGATTAAGACGGATCTCTTCATTCTTAGGCTTCATTGTCTGGTTCACAGTGTCACTGGTTCTGTCCCAGTTGTCACTAAGCACCAACAAGTTTTTATTTCATTTCTGGTAATTAATCCTATGGAGCTATTTGAGTATTTTAAAGCTCCTTGAAAGCTTGTTCACACTGTGTGAACATGGTGTGAACATAGTGTGAACATTTTGTGAACATTGACCTAAAACTCTCAGCGGTAAAAGAGAAGTTCACCTTCTTGTAATGGACGCTAAAAAAATATTGCAATTAAAACCTAGTATTCTCTCGGGGGCTCTAGAATATATAGAAAAAATCTCCAAAAACATTATTTCACTGAATACAATTGAGATTAATAACATAAATGTTTGGTCCTGCTCCAGAAAATCTTTAATAATTAATAGAGAGAATTAAAAAATCTAGGAAATGGACTAGCCACAGTGGGTCATAATCCGCCGATTCACTTCGCCCACAATTTTTGATTAGTCGAGACGCCGCCGATTAAGACGGATCTTCTTCATTCTTTGGCTTCATTGTCTGGTACACAGTGTCGCTGGTTCTGTCCCAGTTTTCACTAAACACCAACAAGTTTTTATTTCGTTTCTTGTAATTAATCTTATGGAGCTATTTGAGTATTTTAAAGCTCCTTTAAAGCTTGTTCACAAAATGTGAACATGGTGTGAACATGGTGTGAACATGGTGTTAACATCGTGTGAACATGGTGTGAACATTGACCTAAAACTCTCAGCGGTGAAAGAGAAGTTCACCATCTTGTAATGGACGCTAAAAAAATATCGCAATTAAAACCTAGTATTCTCTCGGGGGCTCTAGAATATATGGGAGCTATATTTATAAAATTTAAACAAATTTTTTCCAACATTTTCTATAAAAATCCAAATTTTTGTATCCCACCCCCCCAAAAAAAAACTGCAAAAACATTATTTCACTGAATACAATTAAGATTAATAACATAACCTTTTGGCTTTTGCAATACAATAACCAATAAATCTTCAATAATAGTTTTCATTCACCTTAACTTGCCATACTTCACGTACCACATGAAAATCATTTCCCTAATAAATATAATTTATGACTCCTTTCTTTATATACAACGAATAGAGAAGCTCTTAAATATAGTCCATACATTATTATTTCAAGTAAAAGTTTTTTTTTATGAATGTCATATACCCCTGCCTCCTCGAAATGGTGGTTATAAAAGTCCATATCACCAAACCACCCACACATTGTCGTGTTTAATGCAAGTGAAATTTGCCATAACCCAATGTAGTGCATAAAAATGCCTTTCTATCTTCTCGAAAATAAAGCGGAATCGAATCGAAAATTATTACATGATAAAAGTGAAATTATTATTGCAAGTGAACCTCGAGTTTATGCCATTTTTATTTTCTTTTTTTTTCATGTTAGCTCACCTCTATGGCATTTTATGCACCCAAAATACAATGTCTAACTAATGTTATCAGATATCCATTTGAGATAGAGAAAATGAAATGTGGATAGTTTTTGTAAGTACTTTCTAACTTGCCCACTGAAGAGAAGGGAGGGGAAAAATTTGAGAAAATTACATTTTATTTTCCAATAAATTTTAAAAATTTCATTTGCGTGAAATTGTATATGAGAAATCAATTTTATATAAATTTTCTATGGGAAATAAAT
This sequence comes from Haematobia irritans, assembly GCF_050003625.1. Taxonomy (NCBI): domain Eukaryota; kingdom Metazoa; phylum Arthropoda; class Insecta; order Diptera; family Muscidae; genus Haematobia; species Haematobia irritans. Next base: position 185,557,571 of record NC_134398.1, on the reverse strand, counting down.
TTCAATTAAATATTCTATAAAAGTTTCATTTCTATAAAATTTCTATAAGAATTCCATTTTAACGAAATTTTCTATAAAAATTTGAAATTCTATAAAATTATCCAAAAAAAAAAAATCGATTTCAATGAAATTTTTGTAAGTACTTTCTAACTTGCCCACTAAAGAGAAGTGAGTCAACTCAATGACAAGAGCAATGTTATCACAAGAAAAACTTTAAGAAAATTACATTTTATTTTCCATTAAATTTTAAAAATGCCATTTGCGTGAAATTTTATATGAGAACTCAATTTTATATAAATATTGTATGGTGAAAAAAATGACAATTAAATTTTCTATAAAAGTTTCATTTCTATGAAATTTCTATAAGAATTCCATTTTAACGAAATTTTCTATAAAAATTTGAATTTCTATAAAATTTTCCATAAAAATTCTATTCAAATGAAATTTTCCACAAAAATTTTATTTCTATAAAAATTCCGTTTTAATGAAATTTTGTACAAAAATTTCAATTAAATTTTCTATAAAAATTCCATTGCAATGAAATTTTCTTTCAAAAATTCCATTTTAATGAAATTTTCTATAAAAATTCCATTTCAATTAATTTTTCTATAAAAATTGCTTTTCAATGAAATGTTCTATAAAAATTTTATTTCACTGAAATTTTCTATTGAAAATTATATTTCAATATAATTTTCCATTAAAAATTCCATTTCAATTAAATTTTTTATAAAAAATCCTATTCAATGCAATTTTCTATAAAAATTCCATTTCAATGAAATTTTCTATAAAAATTTCATTTCAATGAAATTTTCTAAAAAAAATTCCATTTCAATGAAATTTTCTATAAAAAATCCATTTCAATGAAATTTTCTATAAAATTTCCATATCAAATTCAATATAAATTGCGGTTAAAATTCCATTTCAATGAAAATTGTACGAAATTTTACATTTATATGGAATTCCATTTCAATGAAATTTCCTATAAAATTCCATTTCATTGAAATTTTCTATAAAAATTCCATATCAATGAATATTCTATAAACATTTCATTTCAATGAAATTTTTTATAAAAATTGGATTTCAATGAAATTTTTTTTATAAAAATTCCATTTCAATGAAATTTTCTATAAAAATTCCATTTCAATGAAATTTTCTATGAAAATCCCATTTTAATGAAATTTTCTATAAAAATTCCATTTCAATGAAATTTTCTATAAAAATTCCATATCAATGAATTTTCTATAAAAATTCCATTTCAATGGAATTTTCTATAAAATTGCGATGTAAATGAAATTTTCCATAAAAATTATATTTTAATGAAATTTTCTATGAAAATCCCATTCTAATGAAATTTAATATAAAAATTGCATTTCAATGAAATTTTCTAAAAAAATCCATTTCAATGAAATTTTCTATAAAAATTCCATTTCAATGAAATTTTCTATAAAAATTCCATTTCAATGAAATTTTCTTAAAAAATGTAAATGATATTAACAATAATAACCCATTTCAATTAAATTTTCTATAGAAATTCCATTTCAATGAAATTTTCTTATAAAATCACATTTTAATGAAATTTGCTATAAAAATTCCATTTCAATGACATTTTCTACAAAGGTATGTTTTCATTAAAATTTTCTATAAAAATTCCATATCAAATTCAATATAAATGGCGCTTAAAATTCCATTTCAATGAAAATTCTACGAAATTTTACATTTATATGAAATTTCATTTCAATAAATTTCCTTTCAATAAATTATTTGAATGAACAATTTCTATAACTTGTTTTAGTAAACCTTACTTATCAGTACTTTATTGGTCACTAAAACCAAATGTATCCATCGACATTTATAGTTCTAGAATTTGTAAATAAATTATCCGCTTTAAGTACAAAATTCACTTTTATTACTGCGCATACGTTTTACGCAGGCTCTTAATATTTTAATAAAAATTGACTTCTTCAAAATTGATCATAATTTTATAGAGGCCCTTAATATTTGTCAGCTTATTGCAGATATCTGAACATAGTAAACGTTAGTTCCCTTTAATGTTTAAACTTAATATTTTCTAAAAAAATTCCATTTCAATGAAGTTTTCTATAAAAATTCCATTTCAATGAAATTTTCTATAAAAATTCCATTACAATGAAATTTTCTATAAAAATTCCATTTCAATAAAATTTTCTATAAAAATTCCATTTCAATGAAATTTTCTATAAAGGTATTTTTTCTAAAAAAATCAATTTCCATTAAATTTTCTATGAAAATTCCATTTCAATTAAATTTTATATAAAAATTCCATTTCAATGAAATTTCCTATAAAATTCCATTTCATTGAAATTTTCTATAAAATTCCGATGTAAATGAAATTTTTCATAAAAATTATATTTTAATGAAATTTTCTATGAAAATCCCATTTCAATGAAATTTTCTATAAAAATTCCATTTAAATAAAATTTTCCATAAAAATTCAATTTCAATGAAATTTTCTATACAAATTCAATTTAAACGACATTTTCTATAAAAATCTCATTTCAATGAAATTTTCTATAAAAATTCCATATCAATGAAATTTCCTATAAAATTCCATTTCAATGAAATTGTCTATAAAAATTGAATTTCAATGAATTTTTTTTTTTACAAAAATTGGATTTCAATGAAATTTTCTATAAAAATTCCATTTCAATGAAATGTTCTATGAAAATCCCATTTTAATGAAATTTTCTATAAAAATTCCATTTCAATGAAATTTTCTTAAAAATTTTAAATGATATTAACAATAATAACCCATTTCAATTAAATTTTCTATAAAAATTCCATTTCAATGAAATTTTCTATAAAAATTCCATTTCAATGAAATTTTCTACAAAGGTATGTTTTCATTAAAATTTTCTATAAAAATTCCATATCAAATTCAATATAAATGGCGCTTAAAATTCCATTTCAATGAAAATTCTACGAAATTTTACATTTATATGAAATTTCATTTCAATAAATTTCATTTCAATAAATTATTTGTATGAACAATTTCTATAACGTTTTTTAGTAAACCTTACTTATCAGTACTTTATTGGTCACTAAAACCAAATGTATCCATCGACATTTACAGTTCTAGAATTTGTAAATAAATTATCCGCTTTAAGTACAAAATTCACTTTTATTACTGCGCATACGTTTTACGCAGGCTCTTAATATTTTAATAAAAATTGACTTCTTCAAAATTGATCATAATTTTATAAAGGCCCTTAATATTTTTCAGCTTATTGCAGATATCTGAACATAGTAAACCTTAGTTCCCTTTAATGTTTAAACTTAATATTTTCTAAAAAAATTCCATTTCAATGAAATTTTCTATAAAAATTCCATTTCAATGAAATTTTCTATAAAAATTCCATTTCAATGAAATTTTCTATAAAAATTCCATTTTAATAAAATTTTCTATAAAAATTCCATTTCAATAAAATTGTCTATAAAAATTCCATTTCAATGAAATTTTCTATAAAGGTATTTTTTCTAAAAAAATCAATTTCCATTAAATTTTCTATGAAAATTCCATTTCAATGAAATTTTATATAAAAATTCCATTTCAATGAAATTTCCTATAAAATTCCATTTCATTGACATTTTCTATAAAATTCCGATGTAAATGAAATTTTCCATAAAAATTATATTTTAATGAAATTTTCTATGAAAATCCCATTTTAATGAAATTTTCTATGAAATTCCCATTTTAATGAAATTTTCTATAAAAATTCCATTTCAATGAAATTTTATATAAAAATTCCATTTGAATAAAATTTTCCATAAAAATTCAATTTCAATGAAATTTTCTATACAAATTCAATTTAAATGACATTTTCTATAAAAATCTCATTTCAATGAAATTTTCTATAAAAATTCCATATCAATGAAATTTCCTATAAAATTCCATTTCAATGAAATTGTCTATAAAAATTGCATTTCAATGAAATTTTCTATAAAAATTCCATATCAATGAATTTTCTATAAACATTTCATTTCAATGAAATTTTTTACAAAAATTGGATTTCAATGAAATTTTTTTATAAAAATTCCATTTCAATGAAATTTTCTATAAAAATTCCATTTCAATGAAATTTTCTATGAAAATCCCATTTTAATGAAATTTTCTATAAAATTCCGATGTAAATGAAATTTTCCATAAAAATTATATTTTAATGAAATTTTCCATAAAAATTATATTTTAATGAAATTTTCTATGAAAATCCCATTTTAATGAAATTTTCTATAAAAATTCCATTTCAATGAAATTTTCTTAAAAAATTCCATATCAATGAATTTTCTATAAAAATTCCATTTCAATGAAATTTTCTATAAAATTCCGATGTAAATGAAATTTTCCATAAAAATTATATTTTAATGAAATTTTCTATGAAAATCCCATTTTAATGAAATTTTCTATAAAAATTGCATTTCAATGAAATTTTCTAAAAAAATCCATTTCAATGAAGTTTTCTATAAAAATTCCATTTCAATGAAATTTTCTATAAAAATTCCATTTCAATGAAATTTTCTAAAAAAATGTAAATGATATTAACAATAATAACCCATTTCAATTAAATTTTCTATAAAAATTCCATTTCAATGAAATTTTCTATAAAGGTATTTTTTCATTAAAATTTTCTATAAAAATTCTATATCAAATTCAATACAAATTGCGGTTAAAATTCCATTTCTACAAAATTTTACATTTATATGAAATTTCATTTCAATAAAATATTTGTATGACAAAAATTCTATAACTTTTTTAGTAATACTTACTTATCAGTACTTTATTGGTCACTAAAACCAAATGTATCCATCGACATTTATAGTTCTAGAACGTGTAAATAAATTATCCGCTTTAAGTATAAAATTCACTTTTATTACTGCGCATACGTTTTACGCAGGCTCTTAATTTTTTTAATAAAAATTGACTTCTTCAAAATTGATCATAATTTTTATAGAGGCCCTTAATATTTTACAGCTTATTGCAGATATCTGAACATGGTAAACTTTAGTTCCCTTTAATGTTTAAACTTAAAAAAATATATTTTTAGATAGTCCTCCAACGGCCTCATAAATGTTGTTTGATAAAAACACGATTTCGTTTGACAATTTTCACTTTACCTGCATAGTGGAGGCAAAGATGATTCATTGGCAAATATTGGCATAACGTGACTTTAGAGAAAAAAATTTTCAATGGAAAATGTAAAAATTTGTTCTTGTTATTACTGCCGTTATTTTTGAGTATCAATCGGTAGTATCTATGTATACATGGTTATGTGTGGGTACGTGTGTATGCATCTATCACCAAATCCCTAAAAACATAACACAAAACATGATAAAGATGAAAGTTCGTGTTCAACAAAAGCATAAGTTACACAAACATTGATATTTCTCACCTATACTGTGTGAGAGAGAGTGTATGTGTATAGCCATGGTTATCGATTGTCACAAAAGGTTTATGAACAAGTGCGAACAATTTTTCGCTTTATTTGAAGTTTTAATTTTTATAGAAAAGTTAATTGGAATTGAATTTTTCTAAAATTAAATTAAATTTTGATTGGAATGGAATTTTCGATAAAAAATTGCAGAAAATAGATGAAAACATAAATGAAATGGAATTTTTATACAATTTCTCATGGAAATTGAATTTTTATAGAAAATTTTTAATTAAAATGGAATTTTTATTTCATTGGAATGGAACTTTTATAGAAAATTTCATTGAAATGGATTTTTTATAGAAAATTTCATTGAAATGGAATTTTTATAGAAAATTTCATTGAAATGGAATTTGTATAGAAAATTTCATTGAAATGGATATTTTATAGACAATTTCATTGAAATGGATTTTTTTAGAAAATTTCATTGAAATTGAATTCTTATAGAACATTTTATTGAAATGTAATTTTTCTAGAAAATTTCATTAAAATATAATTTTTCGGAAAATTTCATTTACATCAGAATTTTATAGAAAATTTCATTGAAATTGAATTTTATAGGAAATTTCATTGATATGGAATTTTTATAAAAAATTTCATTGAAATTGAATATTTATAGAAAATTTTATTTAAATGGACAATTTCATTGAAATTATAGAAAATTATAGAAAATTTCATTGAAATCAGATTTTTATAGAAAATGTCATTTAAATTGAATTTTTATAGAAAATGTCATTTAAATTGAATTTTTATAGAAAATTTCATTGAAATGGAATTTTTATAGAAAATTCATTGAAATCCAATTTTTATTAAAAAAAATTCATTGAAATGGAATTTTTATAGAAAATTTCATTAAAATGGGATTTTCATAGAAAATTTCATTAAAATATAATTTTTATGGAAAATTTCATTTACACCGAAATTTTATAGAAAATTCATTGAAATCCAATTTTTATAAAAAAATTTTATTGATATATAATTTTTATAGAAAATTTCATTGAAGTGGAATTTTTATAGAAAATTCATTGAAATCCAATTTTTATAAAAGAATTTCATTGAAATGGAATTTTTATAGAAAATTTCATTGAAATTTAATTTTTATAGAAAATTTTATATAAACGGAATTTTTATAGAAAATTTCATTGAAATGAGATTTTTTGTAGAAAATGTCATTGAAATTGAATTTTTATAGAAAATGTCATTGAAATGGAATTTTTATAAAAGAATTCATTTTAATTTTTGTAAATTTTCTTTAAAATGGACTTTTTATAGAAAATTTTACTAAAATTGAATTTTTATAAAAAAAATATCATTGAAATGGATTTTTTTATTTGGCTTACTAACTCGCCTTATTGGAGTGAATATTTTAAATAAATCAATCTCGTTTTTAAAGCCAAAAGCGCTTACAAGTACAAAACACTGAAGTTGTTAGCCATCGCACAATTTTTGTATTTTTTTTAATATAACAGAAATGTCCTGAATTTCCTTTGAATTCTTGTACTCAGCAAGTATGTGCAATAAAACTGCACTGAGCGCTTCGTAAGAATGAAAGACATGTGGAAATGTTGGACTTGAGAATGCACTTACCCAAGGTGGTAAACGACATGATAAAGTGATGGACCAAGAAAATGTGGTTTTGTTGATGATAATGGATATTGCTGTTGCATACAATGGAATGCAGGAATGTTTAAATATATATATATATTTTTTTACATTCTCATGTATTAAGAATGCGAAGAACACTGGGGAACCTAAATTTTGTGCGCAAAAAGAGACAACAAAATTTTTTTGGAATGTCACCAAACTCCATGCTAACCCAAAAGCTCAAATGTTTCATAGGTTACTGAGCGGGTAACTCTCACTGAGAACATCGGACATATATATCGCAAGTTTTGGAGCCTTCGTATAAGATCGTACCAAAATTTGGAGCTTTAGAGGGGAGGCTCTTATATACCCATTTTGTAGAACGGGTCTATAAAAATTTTAAAAATATTATTCTTCCCAGTATTTTATTTTTTTTTTTGTTTATTCCCTATCATCAATATGTTGCCCAGTGTTTTTCTTTTATGGGCGGTAGAAAATTAAACATTTATTGCTTATCGCCACTATCACCATCACATCACCAGCTGAAAACATTGCAATAAAAACAAGCTTAAGTGAATTTAAGTGATTGCTAGATTGACAGCTTGAGAAAATTGAATTGACAGCAGTTGCACCAGCTGGTTGCAAGCGAAAATCGAGGATCACATGAAAAGCGAATTTACTTTGGGGAGTAACGTAAATAGGCCGTATAACATTCAGTCATGCCATGGCTTTAAATTTAATTGATGTCACGTTGATTCAATAAAAATAAATAAAGAATTTTAAAGATCTGCTTGCTCTAGTGCCACCCTATTACTCATACTGCTAAGACAATGGACTTCATTTCGTCCAAACCACAGATAGGGCTTTTTTCAAGTCCTTGTCATTTGTTGCAAAAATTAAATTGGTGTCAATTTTTACAAATGTTATCTTAAAACTCAAATTAAAGTAAAATAAAGTGGAATTTTTTCAATTTTAATTTTTATTTTAGAAGCAAATGCGTCAAAAATTTTATTTCTATAGAAAATGTTGTCAAAATTTTATTTCTATAGATAATTTTGTTAAAACTTTATTTCTATAGAAAATATTGTCAAAATTTTAATTCTGTAGAAAATTTTGCCAAAATTTTATTTCAATAGAAAGTTTTGTCAAAAATTTGATTTCTATAAAAAATTTTGTCAAAATTTTATCTCTATAGAAAATTTTGTTACAGTTTTATTTCTATAGAAAATTTTGTCAAAATTTTATTTCTATAGAAAATTTTGTCAAAATTTTATTTCTATAGAAATTTTTGTCAAAATTTAATTTCTATAGAAAACTTTTGTTAAAATTTTATTTCTGTAGTAAATTTTGTCAGAATTTAATTTCTATAGACAATTTTGTCAAAATTTTATTTCTATAGAAAATTTTGTCAAAATTTTATTTCTATCGAAAATTTTGTGTAAATTTTATTTCTGTAGAAAATTTTGTCAAAATTTTATTTCTATAGAAAATTTTGGCAAAATTTTATTTCTATAGAAAATTTGGTCAAAATTTATTTCTATAGAAAAATTTTGTCAAAATGTTTTTTTCTGTAGAAAACTTTGTCAAAATTTTATTTCTATAGAAAAAATTGTCAACATCTTTTGTCAAAATTTTATTTCTATATAAAATTTTGTCAAAATTTTATTTGTATAGAAAATTTTGTCAAAATTTTTTTTCTATATAAAATTTTGTCAAAATTTAATTTCTATAGAAAATTTTGTCACCACTTTATTTCTATAGAGAATTTTGTTAACTTTTTATTTCTATAGAAAATTTTTACAAAATTTTATATCATTAGAAAATTTTGTTAAAATTTTATTTCTATAGAAAATTTTGCAAAATTTTATATCTATAGAAAATTTTGTTAAAATTTTATATCTATAGAAAATTTTGTTAAAATTTTATTTCTATAGAAAATGTTGTCAAAATTTTATTTCCATAGAAAATTTCGTCAAAATTTTATTTGTATAGAAACTGTGTCAAAATGTTATTTCTATAGAAAATTTTTTCAAAATTTTACATCTACAAAAAATTTTGTCAAAATTTTATTTCTATATAAAATTTTGTCAAAATTTTATTTCTATAGAAAATTTTGTCAAAATTTTATTTCTATAGAAAATTTTTTCAAAATTTTACATTTACAGAAAATTTTGTCAAAATTTTATTTCTATATAAAATTTTGTCAAAATTTTATTTCTATAAAAAATTTTGTCAAAATTTTATTTCTATATAAAATTTTGTCAAAATTTTATTTCTATAGAAAATTTTGTCAAAATTTTATTTCTATAGAAAATTGTTGCAAAATAACATATTATTGCTATAAAAAATTTTGTCATAATTTTATTTCTATAGAAAATTTTGTCAAAATTTTATTTCTATAGAAAACTTTGTCAAATTTATTTCTGTAGAAAATTTTGTCAAAATTGTATATTTATAGAAAAAATTTTGTCAAAATTTTATTTCTATAGAAATTGTTGTCAAAATTTAATTTCTATTGAAAATTTTTGCAAAATATTATTTCTATAGACAATTTTGTCAAAATTGTATATTTATAGAAAATGTTGTCAAAATTTTATTTCTATAGAAAACTTTGTCAAATTTATTTCTGTAGAAAATTTTGTCAAAATTGTATATTTATAGAAAATTTTGTCAGAATTTTATTTCTATAGAAATTGTTGTCAAAATTTTATTTCTATAGAAAATTTTGTCAAAATTTAGTTTCTATTGAAAAATTTGTCAAAATTTTATTTCTATTGAAAATTTTTGCAAAATATTATTTCTATAGACAATTTTGTCAAAATTGTATATTTATAGAAAATTTTGTCAAAATTTTATTTCTATAGAAAATTTTGTCAAAATTTTATTTCTATAGAAAATTTTGTCAAAATTTTATTTCTATAGAAAATTTTGTCAAAATTTTATTTCTATAGAAAATTTTGTCAAAATTTTACTTCTATAGAAAACCTTTGTTAAAATTTTATTTCTATAGTAAATTTTGTCAGAATTTTATTTCTATATAAAATTTTGTCAAAATTTTATTTGTATAGAAAATTTTGTCAAAATTTTTTTTCTATATAAAATTTTGTCAAAATTTAATTTCTATAGAAAATTTTGTCACCACTTTATTTCTATAGAGAATTTTGTTAACTTTTTATTTCTATAGAAAATTTTTACAAAATTTTATATCATTAGAAAATTTTGTTAAAATTTTATTTCTATAGAAAATTTTGCAAAATTTTATATCTATAGAAAATTTTGTTAAAATTTTATATCTATAGAAAATTTTGTTAAAATTTTATTTCTATAGAAAATGTTGTCAAAATTTTATTTCCATAGAAAATTTCGTCAAAATTTTATTTGTATAGAAACTGTGTCAAAATGTTATTTCTATAGAAAATTTTTTCAAAATTTTACATCTACAAAAAATTTTGTCAAAATTTTATTTCTATATAAAATTTTGTCAAAATTTTATTTCTATAGAAAATTTTGTCAAAATTTTATTTCTATAGAAAATTTTTTCAAAATTTTACATTTACAGAAAATTTTGTCAAAATTTTATTTCTATATAAAATTTTGTCAAAATTTTATTTCTATAAAAAATTTTGTCAAAATTTTATTTCTATATAAAATTTTGTCAAAATTTTATTTCTATAGAAAATTTTGTCAAAATTTTATTTCTATAGAAAATTGTTGCAAAATAACATATTATTGCTATAAAAAATTTTGTCATAATTTTATTTCTATAGAAAATTTTGTCAAAATTTTATTTCTATAGAAAACTTTGTCAAATTTATTTCTGTAGAAAATTTTGTCAAAATTGTATATTTATAGAAAAAATTTTGTCAAAATTTTATTTCTATAGAAATTGTTGTCAAAATTTAATTTCTATTGAAAATTTTTGCAAAATATTATTTCTATAGACAATTTTGTCAAAATTGTATATTTATAGAAAATTTTGTCAAAATTTTATTTCTATAGAAAACTTTGTCAAATTTATTTCTGTAGAAAATTTTGTCAAAATTGTATATTTATAGAAAATTTTGTCAGAATTTTATTTCTATAGAAATTGTTGTCAAAATTTTATTTCTATAGAAAATTTTGTCAAAATTTAGTTTCTATTGAAAAATTTGTCAAAATTTTATTTCTATTGAAAATTTTTGCAAAATATTATTTCTATAGACAATTTTGTCAAAATTGTATATTTATAGAAAATTTTGTCAAAATTTTATTTCTATAGAAAATTTTGTCAAAATTTTATTTCTATAGAAAATTTTGTCAAAATTTTATTTCTATAGAAAATTTTGTCAAAATTTTATTTCTATAGAAAATTTTGTCAAAATTTTACTTCTATAGAAAACCTTTGTTAAAATTTTATTTCTATAGTAAATTTTGTCAGAATTTTATTTCTATAGAAAATTTTGTCAAAATTTTATTTCTATAGAAAATTTTGTCAAAATTTTACTTCTATAGAAAACCTTTGTTAAAATTTTACTTCTATAGAAAACCTTTGTTAAAATTTTATTTCTATAGTAAATTTTTTCAGAATTTTATTTCTATATAAAATTTTGTCAAAATTTTCCTTCTATCGAAAATTTTGTGTAAATTTTTTTTCTGTAGAAAATTTTGTCAATATTTTATCTCTATTGAACATTTTTTTTCAAAATTTTATTTCTATAGAAAATTTGGTCAAAATTTTATTTCTATAGAAAAATGTTTTCAAAATTTTATTTCTATAGAAAATTTTGTCAAAATTTTATATTTAGAGAAAATTTTGTCAAAATTTTATTTCTATAGAAAATTTTGTCAAAATTTTATTTCTATAGAAAATTTTGTCAAAATCTTATTTCTATAGAAAATTTTGTCAAAATCTTATTTCAATAGAAATTTTTGTCAAAATTTTATTTCTATAGAAAAATTTGTCAAAATTATATTTCTGTAGAAAATTTTGTCGAAATTTTATTTCCATAGAAAATTTTGTTAAAATTTTGTCAAAATTTTAATTCTATTGAAATTTTTTGCAAATTATTATTTCTATAGAAAAATGTTTTCAAAATTTTGTTTCTATAGAAAATTTTGTCGAAATATTATTTCTATAGAAAAATGTTTTCATAATTTTATTTCTATAGAAAATTTTGTCAAAAATGTACATTTATAGAAAATTTTGTCAAAATCTTATTTCCATAGAAATTTTTTTCAAAATTTTATTTCTATAGAAAATTTTGTCAAAATTATATTTCTGTAGAAAATATTGTCGAAATTTTATTTCCATAGAAAATTTTGTCAATATTTTATTTCTATAGAATATACATTGTGAAAATATAGGGAAACTTAAATCCATCTCTACAAGAGCGTTTTTTATCTTCTGTAAAATAATGACTTAGGAAACATTTCCAAATTTTCTTGTTGAGTACTTGAGATACTCGGAGCCTTACAGTGATGGAAATTAAACGTTTTTGGTATTGAACAATTTTAAATTTCTCCTATTTAAAATAAAATCTTTAAACAATAAAATTCTCCATAGGTTTTATAATATTGTTTTTGTTTTTTGTTTTTTTTTTTTTGCAAATTTTATTATCACTCAACTATGCACCATAAATGAAGTGAATTGAGTGTTCTTGCACAACGACGGTATTTAAAAGCTTTTAAAATCTACATAATCTTCATACAATATCTGGAAATTCCATTTTCTTTTTGCCCTCTGTTCAGAATATAATGTGCTATGCTTTAATTTTTTGTGATTCCCTGTTGGCAAATAAAAAAAACAACAATTTTTTTTTGGCAATTTATTGGCCATGTGTTGCAATGAAATTGGCTACAATACAAAATGCAAATTGCAAGTTCTTAAAATGTTCCAGATATTCTATTATATCGTAAATTTAATTAAGTTAAATATTTGAATGGCATATGTTTTTATTGGCTAAATTATTTGGTAGGTCGAGTTGGATTTTTTTTTCTAAATTAAATTTAATATAATAAAATTAATATGAATTATGAAAATTAAATTGGTGAATTTGTGGGTAGATTGCAAATTTCTTTTAATATTGCGAACGAATAGAAATAAAATATTGTCAAAATTTTATTTCTATTAAAAATTTTGTCAAAATTTTATTTCTATAGAAAATGTTGGCAAAATTGTATTTCTGCGGCAAAATTTCCAAAAATTTTAATTATATAGACAATTTTGTCAAAAATTTTTAAATTTTTTTATATGAAGAAAAACCAAATTTTTTATATGAAGAACTTGTTTTGGCCATATCTCCTTAAATATGCGTCCTAGAGCCAAACGAACCTTAATTCATGACCACACCCAAAAAAATCAAAATATTGATGAAAATCCTCAAAAAATCAAAATTTTTATATGAAAAACTTAAATTGGCCATATCTCGGTAAATTTGCGACCTAGAGCCAAAAGAATGTTAATTCGTGATCACTCCCAAAAATTACAATTTTGATGAAAAAACTTTATTTGGCCATATCTCTTTAAATATGCGCCCTAGAGCCAAAAGGAAGTGACCACACCCAAAAATCAAAATTTCGATAAACATGCTCAAAAATCAAATTTTTTATATGAAAATCTTAAACTGGCCATAAATATGCGTCCTCGAGCCAAACGGAGGTTAATTCGTGACCACACCCAAAAAATCCCAATTTTGATGAAAAAACTTAAATTGGCCATATCTTCTTAAATATGCGTCCTAGAGCCAAACGAACCATAATTCATGACCACCCCCCAAAAAATTAAAATTTCGATGAACATCCTCAAAAATCAAATTTTTTATATGAACAACTTAAACTGACCATATCTCCTTAAATATGGGTCACAGAGCCAAAAGGAGGTTAATACGTGACACACCCCAAAAATCAAAATTTTGATGAAAATCCTCAAAAAATCAAATTTTTTATATGAAAACCTAAAATTGGCCATATCTCTTTAAATATGCGTCCTAGATCCAAAGGACCTTAATTCATGATCACCCCCCAAAAATCAAAATTTTGATGAAATTCTTCAAAAAATCAAATGTTTTATATGAAATATTTAAATTGGCCATATCTCCTTAAATGTGGGTCCCAGAGCCAAAAGGAGGTTAATTCGCGACCACTCGCCAAAATTTTTTAATATGAAAAACTAAAATTGGACATATCTCCTTAAATATGCGTCCTAGAGCCAAAAGGAGGTGACCACAACTAAAAAAACAACATTTCGATGAACATGCTAAAAAATCAATTTTTTTATATAAAAATCTTAAACTGGCCATAACTCCTTAAATATGCGTCCTCGAGCCAAACGGAGGTTAATTCGTGACCACACCCCAAAAATCAAAATTTCAATGAAAATCCACAAAGAATCCAAATTTTTATATGAACTACTAAAATTGGCCATATCTCCTTATATATGCGTCCTAGAGACAAAATGAGGTGACCATACCCAAAAAAATCAAGACTTCGATTAACATCCTCAAAAATCAAATTTTTTATATGAAAATCTTAAATATGGGTCCCAGAGCCAAAAGGAGGTTAATTCGCGACCACCCCCCAAAAATTTTTTATATGAAAAACTAAAATTGGGCATATCTCCTTAAATATGCGTCCTAGAGCCAAAAGGAGGTGACCACAACTAAAAAATCAACATTTCGATGAACATGCTAAAAAATCAAATTTTTTATATAAAAATCTTAAACTGGCCATAACTCCTTAAATATGCGTCCTCGAGCCAAACGGAGGTTAATTCGTGACCACACCCCAAAAATCAAAATTTCAATGAAAATCCACAAAGAATCCAAATTTTTATATGAACAACTAAAATTGGGCATATCTCCTTAAATATGCGTCCTAGAGCCAAAAGGAGGTGACCACACCCAAAAAATCAAAATTTCGATGAACATCCTCAAAAATCAAATTTTTTTATATGAAAACTTGTTTTGGCCATATCTCCTTAAATATGTGTCCCAGAGCAAAAAGGAGGTTAATTCGCGACCACCCCCCAAAAATTTTTTATATATAAAAACTAAAATTGGGCATATCTCCTTAAATATGCGTCCTAGAGCCAAAAGGAGGTGACCACACCCAAAAATCTAAATTTCGATGAACATCCTCATAAATCAAATTTTTTATATGAAAAACTTGTTTTGGCCATATCTCCTTAAATATGCGTCCTAGAGCCAAAAGGAGGTTAATTCGCGACCAACCCCCAAAAATCAAAATTTTTATGAAAATCCTCAAAAAAATCAATTTTATAAAAAATTAAACTGGTCATAACTCCTTAAATATGCGTCCTAGAGCCTAGGTTATGTTAGGTTAGGTGGCAGCCCGATGTATCAGGCTCACTTAGACTATTCAGTCCATTGTGATATCACATTGGTGAATTGGTCCTAGAGCCTAAAGGAGGTTAATTCGTGACCACAACCAAAAAATCAAAATTTCAATGAAAATCCTCACAAAATCCGAAATTTTATTTATATAAAAAGTTTTATTTCAATAGAAAATTTTATTTCTATAGCAAATTTATGCAAAATTTTATTTCTATAGAAAATTTATGCAAAATTTTATTTCTATAGAAATTTTTACCAAAATTTTATTTCTGTAGATTTTTTTTCGTAGAAAATTTATTTCTAAAGAAAATTTTGTCAATATTTTATTTTTATAGAAAATTTTGTCAATATTTTATTTTTATAGAAAATTTTGTCAAATTTTTATTTCTATAGAAAATTTTGTCATAAGTTTATTTTATTTTTACAGAAAATTTTCTCAACATTTTATTTTCGTTAACAATTTTGTCAACATTTTAGTTTCGTTGAAAATTTTGTCAATTTTTTTTTTGCTATAGAAAATTTTGTCAAAATTTTATTTCTCTAGAAAATTTTGTCAACACTTCATTTCTCTAGAAAATTTTGTCAAAATTTTATTTTTCTAGAAAATATTGTCAAAATTTTATTTATATAGAAAATTTTGTCAAAACTTAATTTCTGTAGAATTTTTTTCGTAGAAAATCTTGCCAAAATTTTATTTCTTTAGAAAATTTTGTCAAAATTTTATTTCTATAGAAAATGTTGTCAACATTTTATTTCTATAGAAAATTTTGTCAATAATTTATTTCTATAGAAAATTTTGTCAAATTTTTATTTCTATAGAAAATTTTGTCAAATGTTTATTTCTATAGAAAATTTTGTCAAAATTTTATTTCTATAGAAAATTTTGGCAACATTTTATTTTCGTATACAATTTTTTCAAAATTTTAGTTTCGTAGAAAATTTTGTCAATATTTTATTTCTATAGGAAATTTTGTCAAAATTTTATTTCTAAAGAAAATTTTGTCAATTTTTTATTTCTATAGAAAATTTTGTCAAATTTTTATTTCTATAGAAAATTTTGTCAAAATTTTATTTCTATAGAAAATTTTGGCAATATGTTATCTTTAAAGAAAAAATTTTCAAAATTTTATTTCTATAGAAAATTTTGTCAACATTTTAGTTTCGTATACAATTTTTTCAAAATTTTAGTTTCGTAGAAAATTTTGTCAATATTTTATTTCTATAGGAAATTTTGTCAAAATTTTATTTCTATAGAAAATTTTATCAAAAGTTTATTTCTATAGAATATGTTGTCAACATTTTATTTCTATAGAATATGTTGTCAACATTTTATTTCTATCGAAAATTTTTTCAAAATTTTATTTCTATAGAAAACTTTGTCAACATTTTATTTCTATAGAAAATTTTGTCAAAATTTTATTTTCGTATACAATTTTTTCAACATTTTGGTTTCGTAGAAAATTTTGTCAAAATTTTATTTCTATAGAAAATTGTGTCGAAATTTTATTTTTATAGAAAATTGTGTCAAAATTTTATTTTTATAGAAAATTTTGTCAATATTTTATTTCTATAGAAAAATTTGTCAAAAGTTTATTTCTATAGAAAATTTTGTCAATTCGTTATTTCTATAGAAAATTTTGTCAAATTTTATTTTCTATAGAAAATTTTGCCAAAATTTTATTTCTTTAGCAAAGTTTGTCAAAATTTTATTTCTATTCACACTTTTGTTGACATTTTATTTTTAAAGAAATTTTTCTCAACATTTGATTTTCGTAAGCAATTTTGTCAACATTTTAGTTTCGTAGAAAATGTAGTTAACATTTTATTTCTATAGAAAATTTTGTCAAAATGTTATTTTTATAGAAAATTTTGTCAAAATTTTATTTCTATAGAAAAATTTGTCAAATTTTTTTTTCATATACAATTTTATCAATATTTTATTTTCGTACAAAATTTTGTCAAAATTGTATTTCTCTAAAAAATTTGGTCAACATGTTATTTGAATAGAAATTTTTGTCAAAATTTTAATTCTATAAAAAATTTTGTAAAAATTTGATTTCTCTAGAAAATTTTGGCAAAATTTCATTTCTAAAGAAATTTTTTGAAAAATTTTATTTCCATAGAAAATTTTGCCAAAATTTTATTTTTGTAGAAAATTTTGGCAAAATCTGTTTCTAAAGAAATGACAAAAATGTATTTCTAAAGAAATTTTTGTCAAAATTCACGAAACCTTTCTTTAAAGAAAAATTGTTTTTCTTTCATTTTAGAAAAATATATCTTATTGATTGGTATTTGTTTTTTCAGTGTACATTTTTCCCGTATGAAAAATAATTAGCAATTATCTCAATTATTTAAAAATTTAAGCTTTTAATTAAAAAAAATAATTGCAATAATTTCTGTGACATTATTGTTTTTCGAAAAAAAAACAAAATCGGTTTCGCTTATCTATGCCCTATGGAATAATTAACGGTTTTCAGCGTTGTTTCATTACTACAACTATTGTTTTTGCCAAACAAATAATTATAAATAATTATCAAAACCCCCCAAAAAAGACACAAGCGACAATTTCAAAACGCAACTGCAGTTCATGTGGTAATTACAACAAGCCTACCAATAATAAAAATTATAATTATAGATGTAATAGTGAAAACTGAAATAAAAAAAAACAGAAAATTAAACATAAAATTATTGTCATAGAGAGAAAACAAAACATGCCACATAAAAATTGTAATAGACCACAATAACAAAAAATTATTAAAAATCTAAAAACACCCACTAAGCAAAAAAAAACTCAAACACAGACAATATTGGTGTGATTACAGGGGATTACCCATCGAGAGCCAGACATTTTAATCCAGCCACCTATAGACGGAAGTTGTGAATGTTCTTTCATATGAATCGATTTGATTTGAGATTGAGTTTCACTAAAATATGATATGATTTATCTTCCAACCAAAAACAAAGCTACGAACAGAGAATGGAAGTGGGTGGGGAAAACATCATGACATTTAACATGGAAATTTTTACATTTGTCAAATGTCAAATATCTAAAACGGAGGTCCAAACAGCGATGGGCGATGTCGGCTTATGTGTGACAATAACAATGAAGTGTCAATGTGACGCCATTTACGGTTGACGGATTTATTACACAGGTATTGTATATGTGCAACAGACAGACCAAAGTGCCATAGACAATGCCATCTAGTTGGATTTTTAGCTGG
The DNA here is from genome assembly GCF_050003625.1 of Haematobia irritans. Classification (NCBI taxonomy): domain Eukaryota; kingdom Metazoa; phylum Arthropoda; class Insecta; order Diptera; family Muscidae; genus Haematobia; species Haematobia irritans. Next base: position 185,538,974 of record NC_134398.1, on the reverse strand, counting down.
CTTCTTATTCTTAAATATTGATTGATGGCAAGTCAAGCTGTTAGAATAAGCAAATTCGTTGAATTATTTATCACAGTTCCATGGAAAATCAAAAATTTGACAAAATTTTCCATACAAAAAAAAATTGCAAAATTTCTCCAAATCGATTCCATGCTCACATCTAACATAAATATGTGCAAGAGGAGAATTAAAAAAATATACAGTAATCCCTCGTTTTACGTCGTCTTGGTTTACGTTGTTTCGATTTACGTCGTCAAATTTTTTGTTCCATCTAACTTCGATTTGCGTCGCCATTCGATTTACGTCGTCGATATTTTTGCCCACTTTATCAGAAACACCTTCCATAAGTAAAATAAGTATCAACGATGATGATATCGAAAAATTTTTTTTTTTTTTAAATGGACTTAGGAGAAGTACGAGCAATTTTTAATTCGGTTTACGTCGTTTCGACGTCGTCAAATTCCGGAACCAATCACGACGTAAATCGAGGGATTACTGTACACCAATTTTGTAGCTGTCTATTTAGTTTGAGTGACTATTAGCTGGTTGGTTGTTTTGCTTTGTGTTTGGCTTTTGTTATGCTTCTAGAGAGAAAAAGTTTGGGAGACATTGGAAGAACATTAATAGCATGAGAGAATTATGATTGCTTTAGCATAATGGTCATAAGGGGAGTGTAGCGGAAGATGGGATTGATCAGATAGTCGGATATTTTTCCAAAATATTTGTTTTTGTTTTTGGTATTCGTAAAAAATAAAACGAAAAGTTTGAAAGACATTGGGAAAGTATTATTAGCAAGAGAAAGCATTAGCAGTCAAGAAGAGTATAGTGGAAGATTGGATTGGATATTTTCCATGCAAAAATGATCAGATAGCCGGATATATTCGAAAAACTCTTTTCTTAAAAATCTTTAAATTTGACAAGCATTATTTTCCTCTGTTGGTAAAACTACACTTGTAGTTTAGTCAATGCATGACTTTAAGCTGAAATCAAAAACAACAAAATGATAAAAAAAAACTTTTCATAGAAATAAATATTTGAGAAAATTTTCCACAAAAAAATGCCAATATTTTCGAAATCGGTCTAACTCTGACGAAAAGGATACACTGAAAAACGCAATATTCCATTAGTTTGAGTGAATGTTGTTTGGTTGAATTTTTGGTATTCTGTTTGGCTTTTGTTCTGCTTACATGAAGAACAACAGTTTGAGAGACATTGGTAGAGCATTAATAGCAAGAGAAGGTGGTGTTAAGCCATAAGCAGCTGTGGGGAGTGTAGTAGAAAGTTGGATTTGATATTGTAGGTTCTTTAAAAAAAAAAACTTTTCATAAAAATCAAAATTTTACAAAATTTTTCTACAAAAAAATATACAAAAATGGCTTTTGTTCTGCTTACATGAAGAAAAGAGTATGAGAGACATTGGGAGAGCATTAATAGCAAGAGAAGTAGGTGTTAAGCCATAAGCAGTTATGGGGAGTGTAGTGGAAAGTTGGATTTGATTATGTCGGTTCAAAAATGGTCAGATAGACGGATATATCTACAAAAACTCTTTTTAAAAACTTTTCATACAAAAAATCAAAATATTACAAAAATTTTTTACAAAAAAAAAATTTAAAAAATTTTACAAATCGATCGATTTCCATGCCTAAATCTGCACAAAAGAATAAATTAAAAAAAATAATATCCTATTAGTTTAGTTTGGTTGGTTGTTTTGTATTCTGTTTGGCTTTTCTGATGCTCGCATGAAGCAAACAGTTTGAGAGACATTGGGAGAATATTTATAGCAAGAGAAGACGGAGAAATTTTGACAAGAATGATTGACAACATTTCCTATAATAATAATTGCAAAAAATTTTGCAAATCGATCAATGTCTAAATCTGTACAAAAGAAATAATTAAAAAAAATATTTCGCTTTATTGTAGTTTAAGTGACTGTTGTTTGTTTGGATATTTTGTATTCTATTTGGCTTTTGTTATGCTTGCATGAAGAAAACAGTTTGAGAAACATTGGGAGCATTAAGAGTAATCGAAGAATATTTATCCATAAACACCTAGTTTTCATAAAAATGAATTACACTTTGATGACACTCTGGCGAAACCGTTTTTCGACAAAAAAAATCAAATTTTTAATCTCCAACAGTGAAGCCTATGACTCCAAATTGTATAAAGAAGAGGTGTTTTGACAAAATTTCCTATATGAAATTTTTACAAAATTTTCAATAGAAATAAAATTTTGACAAAATTTTATATAGAAACAAAATTTTGACAAAAATTTCTATAGAAATAAACTTTTGCCAAATTTTCTATAGACATAAAATTTGGCCAAATTTTCTATAGACATAAAATTTGGCCAAATATTTCCATAGAAATAAAATTTTGACAAAATTTTCTATAAAAATAAAATTTTGCAAATATTTTTTTTTGAAATATATTTTTTTTTGGAAATAAAATGTTGACAAAATTTTCTATAGAAATCAAATTTTGCAATTTTTTTTTTTTTTAATTTTGACAAAATTTTCTATAGAAATAAAATTTTGACAAAATTTTCTATAGAAATAAAATTTTGACAAAATTTTCTATAGAAATAAAATTTTGCCAACATTTTCTAAAGAAATAAAATTTTGAGAAAATTTTCTATAAAAATAAAATTTTGAGAAAGTTTTCTATAAAAATAAAATTTTGAAAAAATTTTCTGTAAAAATACAATTTTGCAAATATTTTGTTTGAAAATAAAATTTTGCAAATATTTTTTTTGGAAATAAAATTTTGACAAAATTTCTTTAGAAATAAAATTTTGCAATTAGTTTTTTTTTTAAATATTGCAAAAATTTTCTATAGAAATAAAATTTTGCCAAAATTTTCAATAGAAATAAAATTTTGACAAAATTTTCGATAGAATTAACATTTTGCATAAATTTTCTATAGAAATAATATTTTATATAATATTTCTATAGAAATAATATTTTGACAAAAATTTTCTATAGAAATAAAATTTTGACAAAATTTCCTATAGAATTAAAATTTTGCATAAATTTTCTTTAGAAATAATATTTTATATAATATTTCTATAGAAATAATATTTTGACAAAATTTTCTATAAAAATAAAAGTTTGACAAAATTTTCTATAGAAATAAAATTTTGCCAAAATTTTCTATAGAAATAAAATTTTAACAAAATTTTCTATAGAAATAAAATTTTGACAAAATTTTCTATAGAAATAATATTTTATATAATATTTCTATAGAAATAATATTTTGACAAAATTTTCTATAGAAATGAAAATTTGACAAAATTTTCTATAGAAAAAAAATTGCAAAATTTTCTATAGAAATAAAATTTTGACAAAATTTCCTATAGAATTAAAATTTTGCATAAATTTTCTTTAAAAATAATATTTTATATAATATTTCTATAGAAATAATATTTTGACAAAATTTTCTATAAAAATAAAATTGTGCCAAAATTTTCTATAGAATTAAAATTTTGCATAAATTTTCTATAGAATTAAAATTTTGCATAAATTTTCTATAGAAATAATATTTTATATAATATTTCTATAGAAATAATATTTTGACAAAATTTTCTATAGAAATGAAAATGTGACAAAATTTTCTATAGAAAAAAAAATTGCACAAATTTTCTATAGAAATAAAGTTTTGGCAAAATTTTCCATAAAAATAAAATTTTGGCAAAATTTCCCATAAAAATAAAATTTTCCATAGAAATAAAGTTTTGACAAATTGTCTATAGAAAAATAAAATTTTGACAAATTATCTATAGAAAAATAAAATTTTGACAAAATTTTCCATAGAAATAAAGTTTTGACAAAATTTTCTATAGATATAAAATTTTGACAGAATTTTCTGTAGGAAAAAATGTTTGACAAAAATTAAAAAAAATTTAAATAACCACAAAATATGATTTAAAACTTCAAGGAAAGATTTTTTTTAACTTAGTAGATTTTTGGCAATATGGGATTTGACAATGGTGGCAACTATACACACATTTATTTGACAATATTGTCTATAGAAATAAAATTTTCACAAAATTTTCTACATAATAGAATATTGTTACTATATAGATATTTGGTATAATTTAATTTCTATGAATATTAAATTGTAAGCAAACTTAAATTGCATGTTTTTGGTGAACAATTTGTTTACTCAGTTTTTTTTTTCTATTCCAAATAAATCTTTTCGAATATTTGTTATCAAATATTTCTAGGTAAACGAAATCATATCCAATTAAAAACAAAGATTTATTTTAAGATTTTTTTTTTTGTGATAAATTCATTTTTATTTATTTACCTATTATTTGCATTCTTTTCATACATATATTTCTTTAGAATAAAATAATCTCTGGATGTATACATGAACAGAGTCAGTAACAGATTCCAATTGTTGTTTTTTTGTTGTTAAATTACAAATACCCGTATACCATCCATAGCTATAAAGTGACAATTGTTGCTGCGATTATGTCGGAAAACATGTGGTAGGAATTTCTGTCATTAAACTGAAAAAATAAAAAAACAAATCACATAAATGGAATAAAAGAACAACAAAAAAAACAGAGTAATTATGTCGACTTCAGTAATTGTTTTGTTTTTTTTTATGATTGCCATATTGTGATGCTTTGTTTTTTGTTTTTTTTTTTAGTGGAGGAGGGTTGAAATGATTGGATTGTGCTTCAAGTTTTGTAATGTAATGTTGTTTTTTGTTTTATTTTTTTTTTTGCCTAGACATATGCCTTTTACAAATTATTGTTCACATTTCCATAAATTAATGTTTATGACAAATACAACAGCAACAAAATTAACTGATTACAAGTACTTCCAACTTTAAGTGTACAATGTGTAAAATTTTTATATTTTTCTAAAATATTAAATGCCAATATGCAAAATATATAAAATAAGGCATAACTGTACTTTGTAAATGAAATGTGATAGAATATAAAAATGGTCACAATTTTGTTGTACTGAAGCCGAAATATCAGTGAAGACACCTTGTTATGCTCACATGATTAAAAAAGTTTGAGAGACATTGGAACAAAATTAACGACAAGAGTGACATTGCTTTAGTTTATGTGCTTGTTGTTTGATAGGTTGATTTTTCTGTGTTATGCTTTCTTGTATGGAAACACTTTAAGAGATATAGGGAGAGCATTAATAGTGAGAGTATGTGTTAAAGCAATAACAGTAATGTCATAACATATGGTTAAGGGGAATGTACTGTAGTGGAAGTTTGAATGTTATAGGTGTTAAAATTATCAGATAGCTGGCTATTACTTTTAAAACTCGCAATAATAGTAAAATAATAATTGAAAAAAAGAAATTGGGAAATAAATTAACTTATATTAAATCAAAAAAAAAAAAAAAATATATATATATATATATATATATATATATATATATATATATATATATATATATATATATATATATATATATATATATATATATATATATATATATATATATATATATATATATATATATATATATATATATATATATATATATATATATATATATATATATATATATATATATATATATATATATATATATATATATATATATAGGATGAATCTTATGTACCCTCCACCATGGATTGCGTAGAAACTTCTACGAAAGACTGTCATCGACAATCGGGTGATCGGTTTGTATGGGTGCTATATATAATTATGGACTGATTTTTTAGAAACCATATACTAACACCATGTACCAAATTTCAGCCGGATCGGATGAAATTTGCTTCTCTTAGAGGCTTCGCAAGCCAAATCGAGGGATCGATTTATATGGGGGCTATATATAATTATGGACCGATATGGACCAATTTTTGCATTGTTGTTGGAGATCATATGCTGACACCATGTACCAAGTTTCAGCCGGATCGGATGAAATTTGTTCTCTTAGAGGCTCCGCAAGCCAAATTTGGGGGTCCGTTTATATGGGGGATATACGTAAAAGTGGACCGAGTAAAAGTAGCCCATTTGTAATACCATCCGACCTACATCAATAACAAGTACTTGTGCCAAGTTTCAAGTCGATAGCTTGTTTCGTTCCGAAGTTAGCGTGATTTCAACAGACGGACGGACGGACGGACATGCTCAGATCGACTCAGAATTTCACCACGACCCAGAATATATATACTTTATGGGGTCTTAGAGCAATATTTCGATGTGTTGCAAACGGAATGACAAAGTTAATATACCCCCATCCTATGGTGGAGGGTATAAAAAAATCTTTCCTAGAAGTTTTAAATCATATTTTGTGGATATTTAATTTTTTTTTTTATTTGTGTCAAATTTTATTTCCATAGAAAATTTTGTCAAAATTTTATTTCTATAGAAAATTTTGTCAAAATTTTATTTCTATAGAAAATTTTGTCAAAATTTTAATTCTATAGAAAATGTTCTCAAAATTTTATTTCTATAGAAAATTTTGTCAAATTTTTATTTTTACAGAAGATTTTGTCAAAATTTTATTTCTATAGAAAATTTTAGCAAAATTTTATTTCTATCGAAAATTTTGTCAAAATTTTATTTCTATAGAAATTTTTGTCAAAATATTTTTTTCTATAGAAAATTTTGTCAAAAAAAAATTTTTTCTATAGAAAATTTTGTCAAAAATTTATTTCTATAGAAAATTTTGTCAAAATTTTATTTATATATAAAATTTTTTCAAAATTTTATTTCTATAGAAATTTATGTCAAAATTTTATTTCCATAGAAAAGTTTTTAAAAACTAAGGAAAATAAAAAGTTGTGTGTTGTTTTCCATATAATTTTTTGGGGTCCTACTTTGTTTAGGTTTTGGGGCTAATTTTCATGGGGTCAATATTCATAGCGCCGTTAAAACTATGCGATAGCCGAATATAACAGGGTCTTTGATATGTAATGGAACAAAGTAAAGTGCTATATTTCCTCATTTTTTTTTTTAATTTCTAAAGCGAAAAATATAGAAAATTACATACAATTTTAAAATCATTGCAAAGTTCTTCGAATTGGCTATAGCCAATTTGTCGGCCATAACTCCTGCTAAAGGTATATTTATACCCTGCGCCACACTGTGGAACAGGGTATTATAAGTTAGTGCATATGTTTGCAACACCCAGAAGGAGACGAGATAGACACATGGTGTCTTTGGTAATAATGCTCAGGGTGGGTCCCTGAGTCGATATAACCATGTCCGTCTGTCTGTGAACACATTTTTGTGATCAAAGTCTAGGTCGCAATTTAAGTCCAATCGCCTTCACATTTGGCACATGTTCCTAATTTGGGTCATAATAGAACCCTATTGATTTTGAAAGAAATCGGTTGAGATTTAGATATAGCTCCCATATATATCTTTCGCCCGATATGGACTAATATGGACCCAGCAGCTAGAGTTTTATACCGATTTGCTTGAAATTTTGTACAACTATAACACTTAGTCGTATAGTCAAGTGTGCAAAATTTGATTGAAATCGGTTCAGATTTAGATATAGCTCCCATATATATCTTTCGCCCGATATGGACTAATATGGTCCTAGAAGCCAGAGTTTTGGCCCAATTTGTTTGAAATTTTGCACTAGGAGTACAATTAGTAGTGCAGTTAAGTGTGCAAAATTTGATTGATATCGGTTCAGATTTAGATATAGCTCCCATATATATCTTTCGCCCGATATGGACTAACATGGTCCTAAAAGCCAGAGTTTTGGCCCAATTTGGTTGAAATTTTGCACAGGGAGTAGATTTAGCATTGTAGCTATACGCGCCAAGTTTGGTTGAAATCGATTCAGATTTAGATATAGCTCCCATATATATCTTTCTCCCGATTTACACTCATATGACCACAGAGGCCAATTTTTAACTCCGATTTAGTTGAAATTTTGCACAGGGAGTAGAATTAGCATTGTAGCTATGCGTGCCAAATTTGGTTGAAATCGGTTCAGATTTAGATATAGCTCCCATATATATGTTTTTCTGATTTCGACAAAAATGGTCAAAATACCAACATTTTCCTTGTAAAATCGCCGCTGCTTAGTCGAAAAGTTGTAAAAATGAATTTAATTTTCCTAAACTTCTAATACATATATATTAAATTTTGAGTCTATAGATTTTGTAGAAGTCTATCAAATTCTGTCCAAATCGAGTGATATTTAAATGTATGTATTTGGGACAAACCTTTATATATAGCACCCAACACATTTGACGGATGTGATATGGTATCGAAAATTTAGGTCTACAAAGTGGTGCAGGGTATAATATAGTCGGGCCGCCCGACTGTAGACTTTCCTTACTTGTTTTATCAGGAATTATGGCCGAAAGTGTCATGAAACGCTGCAAGAAAGTTGTTTTGTGGTATTTTGGCTCATTCCCGGCAATGCACGGTACACTTATAACGAAAAATTTCCTTATATTTATGACAAATTTCCGTTGGCTCATTTCTAATGACATGTTTCGTTAATGGCCTCTTTCGTTGAAGCGAAACAACTCCTTGTCTCCTTATAAAAGATCTTGTAATATAGACAACTGAGTTACGTAGATTGATGCAGAGTTAAATGATTTAAATCAATTTATTTAATGAGGAAAATTAAAATAATATATATTTTGTATCCCATATTATTCATTTGGTCTTTCATATATTTTTTTCCTTTCTCATATTGGCATATTATTCAAATAAATGAATAAAATTTCTGCATAGCAATTATTTACAATTAACATTGATTTATTCGTCGACCAATATTTTCCCATGAAAACTTCTTATCAATAAATTATGATCCAAATATGCAATTTTTATTTTATTAAAGGAAAAAATAGTTCTTCAATTCAAAATGACACCTTTTCCAATAAATCCTTTTTGTTTCCTCATTGAAAACCGCTCGACCAATGTTTATGGTTTTATTTAGTGTTGTGGTTGTTGTTAATAACTCCACTTTTGGTTTAAATAATTTGTATTGTTTTCATTTTTATGGACTTTAAACAAGTGTTAATATACTCATGGACATCATGATTTTATGTAAATGTTCATATTTTTCCCATGCAATTGCATGTTTTTTTGCCTTTATTGGTTCATAAATCAAATAGTAAATCGAGCACAAAAATAAATGTATATTTATTTTTATTGATTTGGAACATTTCTTTTTTTTATTGTGTTTGCATTGTGGCATGCATGTTTGTCTTAAATTCCAATTAAATACAGATCATAAAAATAAATAAATATTGACATTATATACAAACATACATATATAAAAAAAGACCAAGAAAGAGTGGTTGCCTTTCTTCACATGTATATAGGTAGAGAGAGGGAGAATGAGAGAGCTTCTAATTAATAGTTTTTGGAGAAGTGCATAACAGTTATAATGACACTAAAGTTCTTTTAACATTTGTTAGATATTCTAGCTGATATAATGAAAACAATACACAGGCAAAAAGTATGCTTTAGAAAATATATTATTTGTCCTTACTGGAAGTTTTGAAAAAAATTCTATAGAAATAAAATTTCTATTAAATTAAATTTTTACAAAATTATCTATAGGAATAAAATTTTAACAAAATTTTCTATAGAAATAAAATTTTGACAATCTTTTCCATAGAAATAAAATTAAAAAAAAAATTTATATGCAAATAAAATTGACACAATTTTCTATACAAATAAAATTTTGACACAATTTTCTATAGAAATAAAATTTTGACGAAATTTTCTATACAAAAAAAAATTTTGATAAAATTATCTATAGAAATAAAATTTTGATAAACTTTTCTATACAAATAAAATTTTAACAACATTTTATTTGCAAAGAAATTTTCGAGAAATATTTCTATAGAAATAAAATTTTGACCAAATTGTTAAGAGAAATGAAATTTGAACAAAATTGTCTAGAGAAATAAAATTTTAACAAAATTTTCTAATGAAATAAGAGGTTGACAAAATAGAAATAAAATTTTGACAATCTTTTCTATAGAAATAAAATTTTCAAAAAATTTTATATACAAATAAATATGACACAATTTTCTATACAAATAAAATTTTGACTCAATTTTCTATAGAAATAAAATTTTGACGAAATTTTCTATACAAATAAAATTTTGACAAAATTATCTATAGAAATAAATTTTTTATAAACTTTTCTATACAAATAAAATTTTGACAAAATTTTATTTGCAAAGAAAATTTTGACACATATTTCTATAAAAATAAAATTTTGACCAAATTGTTAAGAGAAATGAAATTTTAACAAACTTGTCTAGAGAAATAAAATTTTAACAAAATTTTCTATTGAAATAAGATGTTGACAAAATGTTATATAGAAATTTTGCAAATTTTTCTATAGAAATAAAATATTGACAAACTTTTCTATAGAAATAAAATTTTAATAAAATGTTCTATAGGAATAAAATTTTGACAAAATTTTCAATAGAAATAAAATGTTGACAAAATTTTCTAGAGAAATAAAATTTTAACAAATATATCTATAGAATTTCTATAAAATTTTGTCAAAATTTTCTATAGAAATAACATTTTAGCAAAATTTTCTTAGATATGACATGTCGACAAAATTGTATATAAAAATACAATTTTGACAAAATTTTCTTCAGAAATAAAATTTGGACAAAGTTTTCTATAGAAATAAAATGTTGACAAAATTTTCTACAGAAATATAATTTTGACAAAATTTTCTGTAGAAATAAAATTTTGACAAAATTTTCTATAGAAATACAATTTTGACAAAATTTTCAATAGAAATAAAATGTTGACAAAATTTTCTAGAGAAATAAAATGTTAACAAATATATCTATAAAAATAAAATTAAGTGAAAATTTTCAATAGAAATAAAATTTTGACAAATTTTTCTATAGAAATTAAGTTTTGACAAAATTTTCTAGAGAAATAAAATGTTGGCAAAAACTTTCTATAGAACGTAAATTTTGACAAAAATTTTATCAAACACTTCATTCTTTAAATTTGGTAGATTTTTGATAAGTTTGTCTTAAAATTTTGGTAGATTATTTTTGGCACGAGTGGCAACCGTGGTTATAATACCCTTTCTCTCCAGAGTTGTGCACGATATAATTAATAAAATCAAATAATTTAGTGGGTAAAATTAAAAAAGAAAAAAAATATACATACATATATATATATATATATATATATATATATATATATATATATATATATATATATATATATATATATATATATATATATATATATATATATATATATATATATATATATATATATATATATATATATATATATATATATATATATATATATATATATATATATATATATATATATATAGAAATAAAATTTTGACAAAATTTTGTATAGAAATAAAGTTTTGATAAAATTTTCTATAGAAATAAAATGTTGACAAAATATTCTAGAGAAATAAAATTTTAACAAATATGTCTATAAAAATAAAATTTAGTCAACATTATCAATAGAAATAAAATTTTGACAAAATTTTCTAAAGAAATAAAATTTTGACAAAATTTTCAAGAGAAATAAAATTTTGGCAAAAACTTTCTATAGAATGTAAATTTTGACAAAATCTTTATCCAACACTTCATTCTTTAAATTTGGTAGATTTTTGGTAAATTTGTCTTAAAATTTTGGTAGATTATTTTTGGCACCAGTGGCAACCGTGGTTATAATACCCTTGCTCTCCAGAGTGGTGCACGGTAGAATTAATAAAATCAATTAATTTAGTGGGTAAAATTAAAAAAAAAAGAACAAGTATAAACGGCCGTAAGGCCGAATCTTATGTACCCTCCACCATGGATAGCGTAGAAACTTCTACGAAAGACTGTCATCCACAATCGAATTACTTGGGTTGTGGTATCTTAAATCGTTTTCTAAATTGTGAGTTAGTCCATACGTGATACAGAATAATACAAATAATTACGAATCGATATGGACTTTTGCACAGTACGTAGGGAGCCAGAATCAGATCGCATGAATTTTTCTTCTCCAAAAGGCACCGGAGGTCAAATCTGGGGATCGGTTTATATGGGTGCTATATATAATTATGGACTGATATGAACCAATTCCTGCATTGTTGTTGGATACCATATACAAAAATCACGTACCAAATTTCAACCGAATCGGATGAATTTTGCTCTTCCAAGGGGCTCCGGAGGTCAAATCTGGGGATCGGTTTATACGGGGGCTATATATCATTATGAACCGATTTCGACCAATTTTTGCATGGGAGTTTGAGGCCATATTTTAACACCACGTACCAAATTTCAACTGAATCAGAAGAATTTTGGTCTTCCAAGAGGCTCCGGAGGTCAAATCTGGCGATCGGTTTATATGGGGGCTACATATAATTATGGACCGATGTGGACCAATTTTTGCATGGTTGTTAGAGACCATATACTAACACCATGTACCAAATTTCAGCCGGATCGGATGAAATTTGCTTCTCTTAGGGGCCTCGCAAGCCAAATTTGGGGGTCCGTTTATATGGGGGCTATACGTAAAAGTGGACCGATATGGCCCATTTGCAATACCATCCGACCTACATCAATAACAACTAATTGTGCCAAGTTTCAAGTCGATAGCTTGTTTCGTTCGGAAGTTAGCGTGATTTCAACAGACGGACGGACATGCTCAGATCGACTCAGAATTTCACCACGATCCAGAATATATATACTTTGTGGGGTCTTAGAGCAATATTTCGATGTGTTACAAACGGAATGACAAAGTTAATATACCCCCCATCCTATGGTGGAGGGTATAATAAATATATATATTTTTTTTAACCCATATAATTCATATGGCGTTTGTTTCTCTTCGCTTAGTGTACTTTATTCTCTATTCATATTGGCATTATTTCTGCATAGCAATTATTCATTATTAAAATTGATTTATTCATGGGGACAATATTTGCTTATGAAAACCTCTTATCAATAAATTATGGAATATATAAATGTGGTAGTGATATTTGCTGTTGCTTTGTTGTTGTTGTTTTTTTTTTTTTTTCTTCCTGTTCGGAAGGGATTAACCTGGTTTAAGGCAGCATTTGAATGTTGGCCAGTATTTGCTGTGGTTGTTTTTTCCATTTTCTACCATATGCTAGTAAAATATATACTTAGGGTGTACTTATGAGATAAGCTGGTTAAATACATATTGGATAATTCAGAATTTATTGGGAATTATGTGTGATGCCTAAAGGCTTTATATGAGATGAGAGCCATTAATGTGGCCCTTTGTGTTTTTAGTATTTTAACAATTATGGTATATATTTTGTAAATAGGAAATATTACATACATATTGATATTTATTTAATAAATTTAAATGGAGTATTTATTATATTATTTGTGAAAGACGTGATATAATTTCGAATAAGTGGGTCGATTTGTGAGCAAAATTATGGCATACATTTTTGACATAAATTAAGAAAAACAATTTTCAATAGAAATACAATTTTGACAAAATTTTCTATAGAAATAAAATTTTTACAAAATTTTCTATAGAAATAAAATTTTGACAAAATTTTCTATAGAAACAAAATTTTGACAAAATTTTCTATAGAAATAAAATTTTGACAAAATTTTCTATAGAAATAAAGTTTTGACAAGATTTTCTATAGAAATAAAATTTTGACAAAATTTTCTATAAAAATAAAGTTTTGACAAGATTTTCTATAGATATAAAATTTTGACAAAATTTTCTGTAGAAATAAAATTTTGACAGAATTGTCTACAGAAATAAAATTATGACAAAATTTTCTATAGAAATAAAGTTTTGACAAAATTTTTATATAGAAATAAAATTTTGACAAAATTCTCTGTAGAAATAAAAATTTGAGAAAATTGTCTATAGAAATAGTCTATAGAGAAAATTGTCTATAGAATTAATTTTGACAAAATTTTCCAAAGAAATTAAATTTTGACAAAATTTTCTATAGAAATAAAATTTTGACACAATTTTTATAGAAATAAATTTTTGACAAAATTTCTCTATAGAAATAAATTTTTGACAAAATTTTATACAGAAATAAAATTTTGACAACATTTTCTATAGAAATAAAATTTTGACAAAATTTTTATATAGAAATAAAATTTAAAGAAGAAATAAAATATTGACAAATTTCCTATAGATATACAATTTTGACAATATTTTCTATAGAAATAAAGTTTAAAACATTCGCCAAAGTAGCCTAACGCGACTCCCTAGTGATTTTCTATAGAAATAAAATTGTGACAAAATTTTCTATAGAAATACAATTTTGACAATATTTTCTATAGATATAAAAAGTATATATTTTTTTTCAATTTTTCAGTTTTTATTCATGCAAAATCATCTTATTGCTATAAAGTACATATTTTCAGTTGTGTTTTGAGATTTATCTAGATGATATTACAACAAAATGTAGTCTATATAATAGTAATTGATTTGTTATATAAAATGTATACAAAATTTTGTATAGTAATAAAATTTTGACAAATTTTCTATAGGAATAAAATTTTGACAAAATTTTCTATAGAAATAAAATGTTGACAAAATTGTCCATAGAAATAAAATTTTGACAAAATTTTCCACAGAAATACAATTTTTACAAAATTTTCTACAGAAATACAATTTTGACAACATTTTCTACAGAAATAAAATTTTGATGAAAAATTTTTTTGGAAATAAAATTTTGACAAATTTTTTTTATTGGAAATAGAAATAAAATTTAAAAAATTTTCTATAGGCATACAATTTTGGCACAAAATTTTCCCAGCAAAAACTAGGTAACCACATCTCATTACAATTGACATTACCAGGAGTAAAGCTGTCATTACACGTTGCATTACATTGCGGCGAGTTATAATGACTAACTTGTAATGACAAAAATAAATACTTCTCGGTAATTTTCCGTTAAGAATTTTTTATCACAAATATTTCATAATAATTGTGTTTAATGACATTATCATATTATGTTTTAAATAAACATAATATGATAATAATCCAAAATGCGCTTAAACTAAATTTCAAATTTTTTTGTTATGTTCAATTATTTAAAATCTTAAAATTATATTAAAATTTATATTAATACTAAGTATAATTCTAATAATAATTTCAAATCATTTGTATTGCCAAATACCAGCTAGTACTGTAATTTATAAGATATCAAATCTTGTTGTACTAGTTTTACAATAATAAATAAATAAATAAATAAATCAAATGCCATTTGCCTTATAAAAAAGAGACTTAAAATCCACTTTTAGTAGATTTCGAACCTTATGTGAATTGGCTATTGGATATTTTATAACGTAATTCACGAATCCAACTCCCTTAAACAACCTACATTTATTTCTATTTTAAGTGTGACATTAATTTGAGTGTAATCGTATTTAGATTATTTATTAGATTTTTTGTTTATTTATACAATATTCTATTTCTATTCAGTAGTTCTCCTATTACAGCACCACTCGCCATATTTTGATCCATTGTAATCGGCGATAGAAATCAATATTTTCGAGATTTGGTTGCCTGAGACTATAAGTGGCTATTTTGCAAGCTTTGGTGTATCTACGAATAAGTCATTACATATTAGGTGATTATATGCTTTAAATGCACTACTTATTTTATGGCCGAAAGTATGCCTGGGGAGAAGTACTTTCCTCCTAGGACATGCGTATGTAAATGTAATCCGAAACGATGCCAATTAATAAGTGGTTATTAATTTTTAAATAGGCTTACCTACAAGATTACCGGGTAATGAGAGTTTTTGCTGGGTTTCTATAGAAATAAATTTTTGACAAAATTGTATACAGAAATAAAAAATACTATTTTTACAAAATTTTCTATAGAAATAAAATTTTGACAAAATTTTTCAATAGAAATAAAATTTTAACAAAATTTTCTATAGAAATAAAATTTTAATAAAATTTACTATTGAAATAAAATTTTGACAAAATTTTATATAGAAATAAAATTTTGACAAAATTTTTCTATAGAAATAAATTTTTGACAAAATTTTATACAGAAATAAAATTTTTAAAAAATTTTCTATAGGCATAAAATTTTTGCACAACATTTTCTATAGAAATAAAATTTTAACAAAATTTTCTATAGAAATAAAATTTTGACAAAATTTTTCTATAGAAATAAAATTTTGACAAAATTTCCTATAGAAATAACATTTTGACAAAATTTTATACAGAAATAATATTTTGAAAAATTTTCTATAGAAATAAAATTTTTACAAAATTTTTCTATAGAAATAAAATTTTAACAAAATTTTCTATAGAAATAAAATTGTGACAAAATTTCCTATAGAAATAAAATTGTGACAAAATATCCTATAGAAATACAATTTTGACAATATTTTCTATAGAAATAAAATTTAAGACATTCGCCAAAGTAGCCTAACGCGACTCCCTAGTGATTCGTACTCAAAAAACTCATATTTAATTTTTACTTAGAACTTTTTTCCATTAGTTTGGGTTAATTTTCACACGGTATTTGAAAACAAAAGTGAAAATGAGCCCTAACTTTTTTTTGGGTCGATTTTGAAGCTTTAGTTGTATTTTGCTGGGGCATTATGAAGTGTCACCCCATATTTGTGCCACTATTTCATTTGGATTTTGGGGCTCATTAGATGGACCCCACGAAAATTTGATCCAAACCCTATATGATGTAGGACCCCAAACAAAATTGTATGGAAAACAACAACATCAAATTTTTATAGTTTATGAAATTTAGTGACCAAATTTGTTATGAAAATAAACCCCAATAGTTTAAAAGATAATGAACCCAAATTTAACCCTAAATCATATTATATTTTTTATTTTATTAATTGCATTTTTGTTTTCTTTCCAGGTAAGTTTCAATATCGATTTCTCTATAAATTCGTAAGTAAGTTTAAACACGTATATACTGCCAAAACTTTCTTTGGGCCGAATCTTAAATACCCATCACACCATGGATCTGACGAGCTTACGATGGATGTTATGGTGAAAATTTGCACGCTGTGCAATGATTCTACAGTACAATAATAAAAACGGTTTCATAGTATTATTGAAATTAAAACTGAGCCAATGAAACAAGTTCATATACACAATAAATGTTTTCGTTACTATAATGAATTTTGCAATTGGTTGCAGTCACGATTGCCACTCGAGCCAAAAATAATCTACCAAAATTTGGACAAAATTGTACAAAACAACTACCAAACAAAAAAATCTTCTATAGAAATTTTTGTCAAAATTTTATTTCTAACGAAGAATTTTTTTGATAGAAAATTTTGTCAACATTTGATTTCTATAGAAAATGTTGGTAACATTTTATTTTAATCGAAAAATTTTTCAAAATTTTATTTCTAAAGAAAATTATGTCGAAATTTTATTTCTATAGAAAATTATGTCGAAATTTTATTTCTAAAAAAAAATTGTCAAAATGTTATTTCTATAGAAAATGCTGTTAAAATTTTATTTGTATAGAAAATGTTGTTAAAATTTTAATTCTATAGAAAATTTTCTCAAAATTTTATTTCCATAGAAAATTTTGTCAAAATTTTATTTCTATAGAAAATTTTGTGAAAATGTTATTTCAATAGAAGATTTTGTGAAAATTTTATTTCTATAGAAAATTTTGTCAAAAGTGTATTTCTATAGAAACTTTGTCACTATTTTATTTCTATAGAAAATTTTGTCAAAATGTTATTTCTATAGAAAATTTTGTCAAAATTTTATTTCTATAGAAAATTTTGTCAAAATTTTATTTGTATATTATAATTATGTCGAAATTTTATTTCTATAGAAAATTATGTCAAATTTTATTTCTGTGAAAATTTTCTTAAAATTTTATTTCTATAGAAAATTTTGTCAAAATTTTATTTCTAGAAAATGTTAAAATGTTGTTCCTATAGAAAAGTTTGTCAAAATGTTATTTCTATAGAAAATGCTGTTAAAATTTTATTTGTATAGAACATGTTGTTCAAATTTTATTTCTATAGAAAATTTTCTCAAAATTTTATTTCCATAGAAAATTTTGTCAAAATTTTATTTCTTAGAAAATTTTGTGAAAATGTTATTTCAATAGAAGATTTTGTGAATATTTTATTTCTATAGAAAATTTTGTCAAAATTGTATTTCTATAGAAACGTTAGTCAATATTTTATTTCTATAGAAAATTTTTTCACAATTTTATTTCTATAGAAATTTTTCTCAAAATTTTATTCATATAGGAAATTTTGTCAAATTTTTTTTTATAAAAAATTTTATTTCTATAGAAAGTTACGCCAACATTTTATTTTAGTAGAAAATTTTGTCAAAATTGTATTTTTATAAAAAATTTTGTCAAATTTTTATTTCTATAGATAATTTTGTCAAAATTGTATTTCTATAGAAAATTTTGTCAAAATTGTATTTTGTCACAATTTTTTTTCTATAGAAAATTTTCTCAAAATTTTATTCATATAGGAAATTTTGTCAAAATTGTTTTTATAAAAAATTTTATTTCTATAGAAAGTTACGCCAACATTTTATTTTAGTAGAAAATTTTGTCAAAATTGTATTTTTATAAAAAAATTTGTCAAATTTTTATTTCTATAGATAATTTTGTCAAAATTGTATTTCTATAGAAAATTTTGTCAAAATTGTATTTTCTCACAATTTTTTTTCTATAGAAAATTTTCTCAAAATTTTATTCATATAGGAAATTTTGTCAAAATTGTTTTTATAAAAAATTTTATTTCTATAGAAAGTTACGCCAACATTTTATTTTAGTAGAAAATTTTGTCAAAATTGTATTTTTATAAAAAAATTTGTCAAATTTTTATTTCTATAGATAATTTTGTCAAAATTTTATTTCTATAGACAATTTTGTCAAAATTGTACTTCTATAGAAAATTTTGTCAAATTTTTATTTCTATAGAAAATTTTGTGAAAATTTTATTTCTATAAAAAATGTTGTCAACATTTTATTTCTATAGAAAATTTTTTTAAAATTTTATTTCAATAGAAGATTTTGTGAAAAGTTTTTTTCTATAGAAAATTTTGTCAAAATTGTATTTCTATAGAATGTTTTGTCAATATTTTATTTCTATAGAAAATTTTGTCACAATTTTTTTTTTCTATAAAAAATTTTCTCAAAATTTTATTCATATAGGAAATTTTGTCAAAATTGCTTTTATAAAAAATTTAATCAAAATTTTATTTCTATAGAAAGTTATGTCAACATTTTATTTTTATAGAAAATTTTATAGAAAATGAATTTTTATAGAAAATTTTGTCAAATTTTTATTTCTATAGAAAATTTTGTCAAAATTTTATGTTTATCGAAAATTTTGTCAAAATTTTATTTGTTTTGTTTTGTTATTGTTGGTTTTGTTCTTTAAACATTGTTGTTGTCTTTTATTGCAGCTTAAAACCATACATTGACTAAACTACCAGTGTAGCTTAACCAACAGAGGAAAAGAATGTTTGTCAAATTTATTTGGGCAAAGCCCTATAGACTGCAAGATGGTTGGATGGACGCACGTTTCGGAATTACCACATTCCTCATCAGCATCCTCTACTTGCAGCAAAACTATCAACCAATTATCAGAATAAATTCAGGCAGTTTATTAAATCCAACAAAAACCACACTTGAACCCTCCGAAAAAAGGTTTTACATTGATAGCCGGCTTATGCCCAAATAAATTCGAAACAAACATATCTCTTTTCCTATGCCACTGTCAAATCATCGATTTGAATTCACATGGCTGGGTTTATTTTGAGCGTGCCTCCAAGTAGAGGATGCTGATGAGGAATGTGGTAATTCCGAAACGTGCGTCCATCCAACCATCTTGCAGTCTATAGGGCTTTGCCCAAATAAATTTGACAAACATTCTTTTCCTCTGTTGGTTAAGCTACACTGGTAGTTTAGTCAATGTAAGGTTTTAAGCTGTAATAAAAGACAACAACAAATTTTATTTCTATAAACAATTTTGTCAAAATTTTATTTCTGTAGAAAATGTTGTCAAATTTTTTTTTCTATAGAAATTTTGTCAAGGATTCATTTCAATAGAAAATTTTGTCAAAATTTTATTTATATAGAAAATTTTGTCAAAAATTTATTGCTATAGAAAATTTTGTTAAAATGTGATTACTATAAAAAAAATTGTTAAAATTGTATTCTCGATTTTTTTATAAGTTCCAAACGGAACTGTCACATCCATTCTATGGTGTCAGTGTTACTTACCATTAAAGCCAAATTTGCAATTTTTTTTCAAATGTTAACACTTTTGTGCCACTAAATGTCATACTTTTTACATTTTTGTGACACCTTTCTGTCAGTTTGAACCACGTGTTTATTAATTCCTTTTATTCTTTAATATATTTTTTGGAGATAATTACAAATCCTCTTAAAATCACTTTTGGCTTAAGCGGTTACATGTACCTCCTAAAACTATGCAACGAAAGTTGCCTATAGTAGGTAGGTCGTGTTACACCCATCAACCGTAAAGTTCAAGTGGTGGCTTTTGACGAAATCGAGATAAAATGATTTTGTTGGGATAATAATTTAATGTAAATTGAATTTGAAACAAGCGATTTCACAATAAAATATAAAAACTCCGATAAAAAATTTGTATTAAATTGCATTTTTCTTTCAATTATAAAATTAATTGCTCCAAATAAAAAAAATTATTGATGCAATAAATTCTTTTAATTGATTTTTGCTTCAATTAAATTTTTAATTGAATATTTTTTTAAATTCAATTAAATATTTAATTGGAAATGTTTGATGATTGTTTTTTATATAAAATTATAAATAAAACTAAATTAGTTTGAATTTAATTTTATATAAATTTATAAATGTAATATTTTTGAACCAATTAAATTTTTAATTGGCAAAATTTTGCTGATAGTTTTTTCTGTGTAATAATAAAAGTATAAATAAAACTAAATTATTTTGCATTTAATTTTATATAAATTTATTAAAAATTTATGGAATTGTATTAATTCAATATTTTTTCTCTTTTATCTCAATCAATGTTTTAACTACTCCCTCAAAGCTAATTTGAATTTGGAAGCAAATTTGTTAATTCATTTACTACACTAAACAAAAGTAATTTATAAAAAAGTCATATTTCAAGCGAAACAATGCCTGAGGCGGCAAGAGTTAATAAACAAAAAATCCCATTTAAAAATTCTTTACCAATCAAGATGGACTCAATTTATTATCAGTTTTTTTATTATGTTTTTTTTTGTTTTTTGAGAATTAAATTTCTCAACAAAAAATTAGCGAGGTCTTTGCTATTTTGGCATGTGTTCTATACTGTAGCCAGATGAAAGTTCATTCATCTTGGCAAACATTTTGTGGGTATGGTTTCTGAATGTGGTCAGCGTTTTTTTATTAACCCACTGCCATTGTAAGCGATTACCTCAAAAATGATAAATTATTTTAATATATGAATTATAAAGTATATGTATTCAGTATAAACTGAATACATATACATACAAAGAAATTACGTTTTTTTTTTTGGAAAGCAAAAAAAAAGAACTTCGAACAAAAATGAGCTTAGTTTATTTTCAAACATATGTCTGTCAATTGACCCACTTCTGGTTAGTTTCGTTCATGATTCTTTTAGTCTATTTGGTGGTTTTTATTTCATGGGTATATATGGGTATGAAAATAAAATTTTTAAAACAATATGGTTTTTGTTTATTTGTTTTTTGTTTTTGATAAAAACCATAACCCATTTTCGACTGGATGGATGCAGTTGTATACAAAGTTGTTTTCCTTAAGCTTTGTGGCATTGCATATTTGCAATGCTAGTTTCATTTGCCAAAAACACCTTTGAACCACAAAAAAAAAAAAAACAAAACAACAAAGATGGAGAAAATGAGAAGATTCCAAATATTTTTTTTTTGTATACCCATAGTTTAACATACAAAACAAATACTTCAGATGTTTACTATATCTAGATTTTAACATACACAAAGGCCATGCAAAGGACATAAAACAAAATTCTAATTAAGTGCCCTGAATATTGTTTCAAATTGGCAACGACTATTAGTATACAAATATGGCAAGATAAACTAATGATGCCTAAAAGTAGGCTACAGTAATTTTTCATAAACATTAAAAAACCAACTAGCATATGTTTGAAACTATGTCAGATAATGATGATGATACAGTTATATGAGTACTTTTGTATTGCCAACTACCCATAAAGCAAAAGGTAATTGAGAGATATGAGTGAAGCTCTCTCTTCCCACATAGAGAGCATATAGCACAATGTACCATTTGTCATAGACCAAAGAGTCTCTATATACATGGCAAATAAATATTCACATGTTGTATCAAAAACATATCGGGTATTTAGCCAAATAAAAGCTATTCAAATAAATGACATGAACGATTTTTGGTTTTGTTTACATGGCCAAACACTGCAGTTGGAAATGTTATCGAATATATTCAAAAACTCAAATGTTATTTATATATGAAAGGAAAATCCTCTCAATGGGGATTTTATCAAAACCAAAACAAATAATCAGCAATAAAACTAGAATTCTGGCCAATCAGCGATGGAAAATACAATTTTTAAGAAAGTACATAAAAGGTATTTTTAGAGCGAAAAAGTACTTTTCATTAAATTTCAACAAAATCTCAATTGGAAAATTATTGTCAAGAGCTCATTTAGACTGAATTTTAAAGAAAATAAAATTCTAATTGTCAACTCCTCAATTTTAAATATTTTTTTTTTTAGTTTGATATTAACTTACAAAGACTACCGTAGCATTGTAATCACGGTTGCCACAGTTGGTAGAATTCTACTATTTGGTAGATTGGTAGAATTCATGGTATTTCATAAAATTTCTGTAGATAAATAAAAATAAAATTTTGAAAAAAATTTCTATAGAAAGAAATTTTTTACAATTTTTTTTAGAATATTCCTTTTGACACAATTCTCTATAAAAATAAAATGTTGACAAAATTTTCTCTAGGAATAAAATTTTAACAAATTTTTCTATAGAAATAAAATTTGGACAAAATATTTTATAGAAATAGAATTTTGACAAAATTTTTTATAGAAATAAAATTTTGACAAAATTTTTTATAGAAATAAAATTTTGACAAAATTTTCTATAGAAATAAAATTTAGTCAAAATTTTCTAGAGGAATAAAATTTTGACACAATTTTCTATAGAAATAAAGTTGTGCCAAAATATTCCATAAAAATTGCCACAGTTGGTAGAATTCTACTGGTTGGTAGATTGGTAGAATACATGGTATTTCATATCACAATGGACTGAATAGTCTAAGCGAGCCTAAAATGTAATCGGGCTGCCACTTTAACCTATGGTATTTCATAAATTTTCTGTAGATAAATAAAATTAAAATTTTCTATAAAAATAACATTTTTACAAAATTTTCTATATGAATAAAATTTTGATAAAATTTTCAATACGATTAAAATTTTTACAAAATTTTCTATAGAAATAAATTTTTTACAAAATTTTCTATAGAAATAAAATGTTGACAAAATTTTCTAAAGGAATAAAATATTGACAAAATTTTCTATAGAAATTAAATTTTGACAAAATTTGTTATAGAAATAAAATGTTGACAAAATTTTCTATAGAAAAAAAATTTGACAAAATTTTCTTTAGAAATAAATTTTTGACAATATTTTCCATAGAAATAAAATTTTGACACAATTGTCTGTAGAAATAAAATTTTGACAAAATTTTCTTTAGAAATAAAATAAAAATTTGCAAAATTTTCTTTAGAAATAAAATTTTGACAAAATGTTCTATAGAATTTTGACAAAATTTTCTCTGAGAATAAAATTTTGACACATTTTTTATAGGAATAAAATGTTGAAAAAATTTTCTATAGAAATAAAATTTTGACAAAATTTTCTATAGAAATAAAAATTTGACAAAATTTTCTTTAAAAATAAATTTTTGACAATATTTTCTATAGAAATAAAAGTTTGACACAATTGTCTGTACAAATAAAATTTTGACAAAATTTTCTATAGAAATAAAATTATGACAAAATTTTCTATAGAAATAGAATAAAAAGTTGCAAAATTTTCTTTAGAAATAAAATTTTGACAAAATTTCCTATAGGAATAAAATTTTGAAAAATTTTTTATAGGAATTAAATTTTGAAAAATTTTTTATAGGAATAAAATTTTGAAAAATTTTTTATAGGAATAAAATTTTGACAAAATAAAATAAAAAAATAAATAAAACTTTGTCAGACTTTTCTTTAGAAATAAAATTTTCACAATATTTTCCATAGAAATAAAATGTTGACACAATTATCTGTAGAAATAAAATTTTGACAAAATTTTCTATAGAAATAAAATAAAAATTTGCAAAATTTTCTTTAGAAATAAAATTTTGACAAAATGTTCTATAGAATTTTGACAAAATTTTCTCTGAGAATAAAATTTTGACACATTTTTTATAGGAATAAAATGTTGAAAAAATTTTCTACAGAAATAAAATTTTGACAAAATTTTCTATAGAAATAAAAATTTGACAAAATTTTCTTTAAAAATAAATTTTTGGCAATATTTTCTATAGAAATAAAAGTTTGACACAATGGTCTGTACAAATAAAATTTTGACAAAATTTTCTATAGAAATAAAATTATGACAAAATTTTCTATAGAAATAGAATAAAAAGTTGCAAAATTTTCTTTAGAAATAAAATTTTAACAAAATTTTTTATAGGAATTAAATTCTGAAAAATTTTTTATAGGAATAAAATTTTGACAAAAATTTTGACAAAATAAAATAAAAAAATAAATAAAACTTTGTCAGACTTTTCTTTAGAAATAATCTTTTGACAATATTTTCTATAGAAATAAAATTTTGACACAATTGACAAAATGTTCTATAGAAATAAAATTTTGACAAAATTTTCTATAGAAATAAAATTTTGACAAAGTTTTCTATAGAAATAAAATTTCGACAAAATTTTCTATAGGAATAAAATTTTGACTAAATTTTTTATTGGAATAAAATTTTTACAAAATTTTCTATGAAAATAAAATTTTGACAAAATTTTCTATAGAAATAAAATTTTGACAAAATTTTCTATAGAAATAAAATTTTGACAAAATTTTCTATAGAAATAAAATTTTGACAAAATTTTCTATAGAAATAAAATTTTGACTACATTTTCTCTGAGAATAAAATTTTGACAAATTTTTTATAGGAATAAAATGTTGACACAATTTTCTATAGAAATAAAATTTTGACAAAATTTTCTATAGAAATAAAATTTTGACAAAATTTTCTATAGAAATAAAATTTTGACAAAATTTTCTATAGAAATAAAATTTTGACTACATTTTCTCTGAGAATAAAATTTTGACAAATTTTTTATAGGAATAAAATGTTGACAAAATTTCCTATAGGAATAAAATTTTGACAAAATTGTTTATAGGAATAAAATATTGACAAAATTTTCTATAGAAATAAACATTTTAAAAAAATTCTATAGAAATTAAATTTTGACAAAATTTCCCATAGAAATAATATTTGGCAAAATTTTCTATAGAAATAAAATTTTGACAAAATTTCCCATAGGAATAAAATTTTGAAAAATTTTTGATAGGAATAAAATTGTGACAAAGCTTTCAATAGGAATAAAATTTTGACAAAATATTCAATAGAAATGAAATTTTAACAAAATTCTATTCCTATCTATTTTTTATATTTGTAGAGCTTATTCTTTGCTGCCATGTTAGAATTGGCCACGTCAATTTTGGATTCACGCTCCTTTTAGAGCGCACTGCTCTTTTGCACTGTGTCCAACCGCTTTATCAGTCCTCTCTTTGAAGTGGCTCTTCTATTTCAGTTTTCTGTCTAAGTTTACTCCTAAGTACTTTACTTTAATTGCATTAAATTTTAATTAAACATTTTGACTTCAACTATTAATTAAATTCTCTCGTTTCCAATGCTTGCAATGACTTACTCACTTATTCCTTTTACTTTAATTTCGTTCGTTATAATTAACGTGCTGATAGTTATTAGTTATCTAACACACTTCCCAATCTTAATACAATTATTTTTCTTTTTTTCTATTTTCGATCCAATAAAGTTTCAATCCCACCAGCTCTCATACACCAGTGTCCTTGTGCCACATTTTCAGTTTACCAACCATTATCGAAATGAGAAAACTTTTAGTTTTTTTCCGGATATAATTTATGGTGCACATTGCTTTTGTTGAGATTGAGATTTTATTTCGTTTATCCATAGACATTTGGTCCTCGGTGTTTTTATGACAGTCTGTATTAAGTTACCAAAATACATATGCAGAGTATTAAAGCCTAAAACTAATGTAAGCATATATATATGAGGTAATCCACTATATATCGTGATATGAAGAAAAGAAGAAAATCAAAAATTTTTCTAGTTATTCGATTTTTTATATAAAACTGTCCTTCCCGGTACTCGAAAATCGAGTTCATTAGAAGTGGACATTGAAAGATGGTACGAATCTCTTAGATGATAGATGATAGCGATGTCCGTTTCGCTGTGCCTGTATCCTCTTTCCTACATGAAAGGCTTTAAATTTTGCATAATTTCCCTCTTGTTTCTTCCAAGTATCAGAAAAAGAGATGTAGAATTACATATAGATTCATATATCCACATATCATATGATTTACATTAACATTCCCACACTTACTTTTGGTTATTTTTAAAACAGTCTTCTCTAAATTTTGTAGTTAATATTGTACGACCCTCTTTATAGTGTGTACTCTGTACTCTGAACGCAAATAATTTTATTAAGAGACTCAATTATCACTCCCCACTCACCCACACTCTACTCAACAAACTACATTGACCATTGACCCAATCAATCCTATTGTCATATATTGAGCTCTCTCTCTCATCTCTATCTTTACTCTCCTAATGGCTCTAAAACTGTTTTCTCAATGCCCACATAACAAACACAGTCAATTGCATAAAATCAAATCCTAAGAAATACATTCAAAAACTTGCAAAAGCCAGTTAATTTGTCAGTATTGCTGTCCATATACATCTGTGTAGTAAGTACAACTCGATTTCTGGGTCCGATCAACTTCAAATAGGAACAGGTTCTCAGTTCGTTTGTATCACAAATCAATCTATCAAAGTTTCCACGGTTTATTAACACGCTTGTCCCAGTTGCTAGAATTCTACCAAACATGGTAGATTTTTTGCTGTTTGGTAGATTGGTAGAATTCTTGTGTTTTGTAGATTTTGCAGAACATTTTTCTCCAACTAAGTGGAAATTCACTAGTTTTTTTATAAAAATAAAATCTTCACCAAAATTTCTATAGAAATAAAATTTTTACAAAATTTTCTATAGAAATAAAATTATGACAAAATGTTGTATAGAAATAAAATTTTTACAAAATTTTCTATAGAAATAAAATTATGACAAAATTTTCTATAGAAATAAATTTATGATAAAATTTTCTATAGAAATAAAATTTTGACAAAATTTTCTATAGAAAAAAATTTTTGATAAAATTTTCTATAGAAATAAAATTTCGATAAAATTTTTTATAGAAATAAAATTTTGACAAAATTTTCTATAGAAATAATATTTTGAAAAACACTATGGAAATAAAATTTTTACAAAATTTTCTATAGAAATAAAATGTTGCCAAAATTTTCGATAGAAATAAAATGTTGACGAAATTTTCTATATAAAATACAATTTTGACAAAATTTTCTATAGAAAAAAAATTTCGATAAAACTTTCTATAGAAATAAAATTTTGCCAAAATTTGCTATACACCTTCTATAGAATATCTATTTAAAAAAAAAATTTCTATAGAAATAAAATGTTGACAAAATTTTCTATAGAAATAGAGTTTTTCAAAATTTTCTAAAGAAATAATATTATGAAAAAATTTTCTATAGAAATAAAATGTTGACAAAATTTTCTAAAGAAATAATATTATGACAAAATTTTCTATAGAAATAAAATGTTGACAAAATTTTCTATAGAAAACAATTTCGACAAAATTTTCTACTGAAATAAAATTTTAACAAAATTTTCTATGGAAATAAAATGTTGACAAAATTTTCTAAAGAAATAATATTATGACAAAATTTTCTATAGAAATAAAATGTTGACAAAATTTTCTATAGAAAACAATTTCGACAAAATTTTCTACTGAAATAAAATTTTAACAAAATTTTCTATGGAAATAAAATGTTGACAAAATTATCTATAGAAATAACATTTTGACAAAATTTACTATGGAAATAAAATTTTGACAAAATTTTCTATAGAAATAAATTTTGTGATTTTTTTTGTTAGGTAGTTTTTGGTAAATTTTCTCCTAATTTTGGTAGTGGCAACCGTGTTTGTTAACCAATCTTCAGGGAAATACGGCTCATTGACCTCATTACAATGGTCCCATCCATATTTTCTTAGAATGTGGAATGTCTCGAGTATTTCAACAATTATATTATTTTCACTATCATCTGGATGAGTGCATATATTGACATAATTTTCACAACCGATTTACATTCATATTTAACCAACAATTCCGTCATTTAGAATCCAATTTATTAAATATTTGCTAAATATTCAATATGTACCCAAATAAAATATGGGAAATATCTTTTTATTATCTTTTATTTATAAAATTTTTGGACTGCAGACTCAAGTTTCTATCTCCTATAGAACTTGAGTTCCTGAGTTGTTGAAAACTACAATTTTGAAGCAAAAATTGTAATGAAATAGCTTTCCAATTATCCAAAAGGGTGACATTATATAATAATAATAACAGTTACATATCCGTATATTGCATTCATAAACAGCATATACATTTAAATTTAAATAGTGCACTTTATTGTTACACATTTTCTTAAACGAAATAAGCATAAGAATAATTTGTAAAATTACTACTGATCATTGTAAAACATAAAACAAATAACCACCCACCACACTCTCCCAATCATCCTTATACCATATTATTACTCCCATTGCTTTAACTCACTCTTTTTCCTTATCAATACTCTCTGAGTGACTCTCATCATAACAGAAGCCATACACAACACACAGCGACTCTCAAACTAAGTGTGTATATATAACCTAGCGAAGGCGGACTTTTTCCGCGACGACAAATAAAATAAGCTTGTCGGCTAAAATGTTCTTGTTTCCGAGTGTTTTTGATGATCAACATAGCATGAATTTTCAATATTTAATAATAAATAAATGCAATTTT
This sequence comes from Haematobia irritans, assembly GCF_050003625.1. NCBI lineage: Eukaryota > Metazoa > Arthropoda > Insecta > Diptera > Muscidae > Haematobia > Haematobia irritans. The sequence continues at coordinate 185,509,807 of NC_134398.1, read as the reverse complement.
CTTAGTCAATCTTAAGAAAAAAATAATACAATTCGCCAAATCTACCAAAATTGACATTTCACTAGATACCAAATTTATTACACAAAACTTTCCTAACTTCACATTGTCGCCTTGGGTTATTACTTTTTCCATTTCTATTTATCGTGGAATGTTGCACAAAACTCATAGAATTATAAGCCAAACGAAAATTCTCCTATCATGTGAAATATCCTTTGTGTTCATACGAAAATATAGAGAAACAAAATCCATTAAAACTATCAAGACAAAATTAATCTAGATATCAATTGGTTGTATTTGTTTGACCATCGATTAATATACCACATGTCAGTCACAATCATTTTCAGTATGGGATTTTTTGTGATGATTATGATATTTAGTTTTTGTTTGATAAATGAAATACCACTTCTAATTTCTATTATGTTAGATATAAAGCTGTCATGTGTGATAAAGGCGTAAAAAAATTGTATAATTTATTGTTACACTAAATGTCATAGATTATATAAATTCATATTTTTTGTAGTATATAAAATTAACTTAGATTAAATAAATTTGCAGTGATAGCATATAATATTGTGAAATTTAATTTAATTTGTCTAAATGATATTAAAATAATATTATAATAAATATATAAATAATAACTATGTATAATATTAAAATGTTGACACATTTTTCTATAGAAATAAATTTTGACAAAATTTTCAATAGACATACAATTTTGAAAAAAAATATTCTATAGAAATCAAATTTTGAGAAAATGTTCTACAGAAATAAAATTTTGAAAAAATATCTATAGAAATAAAATTTTGAAAACAATTTCTATAGAAATAAAACTTTGAGAAAATCTCCAATAGAAAGAAAATTCGGACACATTTTCTAAAGAAACAAAATTGTGACAAAATTGTCCATAGAAGTAAAATTTTCAATTGAAATAAAATTTTGAAAAAAAATTATAGAATTAAAATTTTGTTTTTTTTTTTTGGGAAACAAAATCTTGACAAAATTTTCTATTAAAAATAAAATGTTGACAATCTTTTCTGTAGAATACAATTTTGACAAAATTTTCTATTATAAATAAAATTTTGACACAATTGTCCATAGAAATAAAATTTTGACAAAAATTTCTATAGAAATAAAATATTGACAAAATTTTCTATAGAAATAAAATTTTGACAAAATTTTCTATAGAAATAAAATTTTGACAAAATGTTCTATAGAAATAAAATTTTGACAACATTTTCTATAGGAATAAAATGTTGACAAAATTTTTTCCTTCAAAATTTTATTTCTATAGAAAAAAATTTCTATAGGAATAAAATTTTGAGAAAATCTTCAATAAAATTTGGAAAAATTTTCTAAAGAAACAACATTTTCTATAGAAATAAAATATTGACAAAATTTTTTCCTTCAAAATTTTATAATTTATAGAAATAAAATTTTGAGAAAATCTTCAATAGAAATAAAATTTGGACAAATTTTCTAAAAAAAACAAAATTGTGACAAAATGTTTCATAGAAGTAAAATTTTCAATTGAAATAAAATTTTGAAAAAAAAATTTAAAGAATTAAAATTTTGTTTTTTTTAGAGAAACAAAATTTTGACAAAATTTTCTATAGAAATAAAATTTTGACAAAATTTTCTATAGAAATAAAATTTTGACAAAATTTTCTATAGAAATAAAATTTTGACAAAATATTCTATAGAAATAGAATTTTGACCAAATTTTCTATACAAATAAAATTTTGAGAAAATTTTCGAGAGAAATAAAATGTTGACAAAAATTTTTATAGAAACAAAATTTTGACAAAAATTTTTATAGAAATAACAGTTTGACAAAATTTATATAGTAATAAAATTTTTACAAAATTTTTTTCTAGAAATAAAATGTTGACAAAACCTTCTATAGAAATAAAATTTTGACAAAATTTTCTATAGAAATAAAATTTTGACAAAATTTTCTATAGAATTTCAATTTTTACAAAATTTTCTATAGAAATAAAATTTTGACAAAATTTTCTATAGAAATAAAATTTTGACAAAATTTTCAATAGAAATAAAATTTTGACAAAATTTTCTATAGAAATAACATTTTGACAAAATTTTCTATAGAAATAAAATTTTGATAAAATTTTCTATAGAAATAAAATTTTGACAAAATTTTCTATAGAAATAAAATTTTGACAAAATTTTCTATAGAAATAAAATTTTGACAAAATTTTCTGTAGAAATAAAATTTTGACAAAATTTTCAATAGAAATAAAATTTTGACAAAATTTTCTATAGAAATAAAATTTTGACAAAATTTTCAATAGAAATAAAATTTTGACAAAAATTTTTATAGAAATAACATTTTGACAAAATTTTCTATAGAAATAAAATTTTGACAAAATTTTCTATAGAAATAAAATTTTGACAAAATTTTCTATAGAAATAAAATTTTGACAAAATTTTCTGTAGAAATAAAATTTTGACAAAATTTTCAATAGAAATAAAATTTTGACAAAATTTTCTATAGAAATAAAATTTTGACAAAATTTTCTATAGAAATAAAATTTTGACAAAATTTTCTGTAGAAATAAAATTTTGACAAAATTTTCAATAGAAATAAAATTTTGACAAAATTTTCTATAGAAATAAAATTTTGACAAAATTTTCTATAGAATTTCAATTTTTACAAAATTTTCTATAGAAATAAAATTTTGACAAAATTTTCTATAGAAATAAAATTTTGACAAAATTTTCTATAGAAATAACATTTTGACAAAATTTTCTATAGAAATAAAATTTTGACAAAATTTTCTATAGAAATAAAATTTTGACAAAATTTTCTATAGAAATAAAATTTTGACAAAATTTTCTATAGAAATAAAATTTTGACAAAATTTTCTGTATAAATAAAATTTTGACAAAATTTTCAATAGAAATAAAATTTTGACAAAATTTTCAATAGAAATAAAATTTTGACAAAAATTTTTATAGAAATAACATTTTGACAAAATTTTCTATAGAAATAAAATTTTGACAAAATTTTCTATAGAAATAAAATTTTGACAAAATTTTCTGTAGAAATAAAATTTTGACAAAATTTTCAATAGAAATAAAATTTTGACAAAATTTTCTATAGAAATAAAATTTTGACAAAATTTTCTGTAGAAATAAAATTTTGACAAAATTTTCAATAGAAATAAAATTTTGACAAAATTTTCTATAGAAATAAAATTTTGACAAAATTTTCGATAGACATAAAATTTTGACAAAATTTTCTATCGGAATAAAATTTTGACTTAGTTTTCTATAGGGATACAATTTTGACTAAATTTTCTATAGGAATAGAATTCTGACTCCATTTTCTGTAGAAATAAAAGTTTTACAAAATTTTCTGTAGAAATAAAATTTTGACAAAATTTTCAATAGAAATAAAATTTTGACAAAATTTTCTATAGAAATAAAATTTTGACAAAATTTTCAATAGAAATAAAATTTTGACAAAAATTTTTAAAGAAATAACATTTTGACAAAATTTATATAGTAATATAATTTTTACAAATTTTTTTCTAGAAATAAAATTTTGACAAAACCTTCTATAGAAATAAAATTTTGACAAAATTTTCTGTAGAAATAAAATTTTGACAAAATTTTCTATAGAAATTCAATTTTGACAAAATTTTCTATAGAAATAAAATTTTGACAAAATTTTCAATAGAAATAAAATTTTGACAAAATTTTCTATAGAAATAAAATTTTGACAAAATTTTCTATAGAAATAAAATTTTGACAAAATTTTCTAAAGAAATAAAATTTTGACAAAATTGTCTATAGAAATAACATTTTTAAAAAAATTTATACAGAAATAAAATTTTGACAAAACTTTCTATAAAAATAAAATTTTTGACAAAATTTTATGTAGAAATAAAATTTTCTATAGATTTAAAATTTGGACAAAATTTTCTATAGATTTAAAATTTTGACAAAATTTTCTATGGAAATAAAATGTTGACAAAATTGCATATAGAAATAAAATTTTGACAAAATTTATATAGAAATAAAATTTTTTAAAAATTTATATAGAAATAAAATATTTAAAAAATTGTCTATTGAAATAAAATTGTTAACAAAATTTTCTAAAGATATAAAATTTCTACAGAATTTTATATAGATATAAAATTTTGAGAAAATTTTCTATAGAAATAAAATTTTGACAAAATTTCTATAGAAAATAAAATTTTGACAAAATTTTCTAAAGAAATAAGATTTTGACAAATTTTTTTTAGAAATAAAATTTTTGCAAAACCATGCTTTAGAAATAAAATTTTGACAAAATTTTTCTATAGAAAGAAAATTTTGATAAAATTTTCTATAGATTTAAAATTTTGTCAAAATTTTTCATAGATTTAAATTTTTAACCAAATTTTCTCTGGAAATAAAATTTTGACAAAATTTTCTATAGAAATAAAATTTTGAGAAAATTTTCTTTAGAACTATAGTTGACATTTTTTTTTTTTTTTGAGATAAAATTTTGACAAAATTTTCGATAGAAATAAAATTTTGAAAAAATGTCTATAGAAATAAGATTTTGACAAAATTTTTTTAGAAATAAAATGTTGGCAAAGTTTTCTATAGAAATAAAATTTTGCAAAATAAGTTTTTTCTTGTTTGTTAGATGTATTTCCGTATTTTGGTAGATTATTTTTGGCTTGAGTGGCAACCATGTCCTCAATAGGATTGAGGGTATACCAACTTTGTCATTCCATTTGTCTCGAATTTCATAAAGTAAAAAATAAAAATTCGATTAAGCTATGTCCGTCCGTCCGTTTATTGATATCAATGAAAATGTTCTTTTTGGGCCCGGAAGTGGTGCAAAATTGTTGATATTTTGAATAATTTTCTTGATAAATATTTTTATTAATATTTAACAAAGTGTATTTTTGTTCTCTGTGTACTTATATAGTTGTGAACATAACGGAGTAAAGCATGTCCTTAGGAGAAATATCTTAAAATTTGTAATGGTATAGATTTCGTTAAATTCATTTATCTATTCTCCGGCTATTTAAATATTTCTAGATCGTCTTTATAAACAAAACAATGCCTTTATATAATATTTTATGCATATAGATATAGGCTATATTTAAATTTCCTATAGTTGGCCTTAAGGCAACAATAAATCATTAGTTGCAATTACAGAAGTGGCATATAATTTGACTGACTAAATAAGGTTATTCAATTTAATTTAATGTGTTGATTATTTTATATTGAATTGTTACCCATAAAACTAAAGCATACATTTAGGATGCTATAATAGCTCATTCTAAGTAGACAATTTAATGGCTACATATGTAATGCAAAAAGGTTAACATGTAATTTATATTTTTATACATTTGTAATTACTGTTTTTATTGCCAATTATCATAATTGTCAATGTTTTGTTTTTGTACAGTTTGAAATATAATTAGCAAAAAGATTACATTGATAGCCGTTTTAGTTTAATTTGTTAAGCTAAAAGCAAAAAAAAAAAACAAAAATTCTATGAATTATTCAAGTGGATAGTTATTCCATTGAGGCATATAAAAACTTTTATCTTTATTATTAACTTTAAATAGTAGCAAATCTGTGGCCTACTTTTAGGAGATTACATCAAGTGTATGACAATCAATAATTCAACCTTCTAAATTGTACTAAAGATAAGCAACTAATATTTATTCCATTTAAGAATAATATTGACATATGAGAATTCAAAATGTTAATACTTACCTTTCAATAGTGGTCAATCTTTGGCCTACTTTTAGGCGATTAGTTTAATTTGTTAAGCTAAAAGTAAAAAAAACATCTGTAAATTATTCAAGCGAATAATCTCTCCATTTAAGGATAATTTTGGCATATAAAAAGCTTATCTTTATTATTTGCCACTTTTCATGTTAGCCTGATATCGAGACAAGGGATTAACGTCCAAATGCAAGATTTTATTTTTAATTAAATATTACTCGAGCTTTATTATTTACATTTAAATAGTAGCCAATTTTTGGTATACTTTTAGGAGCTTACTTTTAATATATTTCAAAAAAAATAAATAATAATTCGACTTACTAAATTGATTTAATTATAATCGGAGAAATACTTTACCATTTTACCTTAATATCTTAATCCCTTTTTTCTGCCTATATATTATTCTTAATTTTGACATTTGAACAGGAAAGTGTATTCATTTTAGGCTTTAATTATTTAATTTGAACTTAACACCATCCTGTCAAAACTTATGCACATTTTTGTGCGGCTGCTATAAGTGAGAATAAGTAGATTTATTGGATTTCAGCAAATGTATTTTTTGTGTATGGTTTTTATTTCAAATGGTGTCTACATTTGCGGCATTATATACACAATTTTTGTTTTCAAATAGAATTAATAATCAAATCTTTGCATACTTTTTGGATTATTTTATAATCTCATTATGATTAATTGGAATTTGCAATTATATATGCTGTGTGACTTTGTTTTGCTTAACTAATGATTTAAAGCATATTTTTAGGAAATAATTTTTTTTTTTTTAAATTTAGGTCATGAAAAATTAAAAATATATAAAAAAATTTAAAAATAAAAACTGGTGTCTTGGAATATTAAAAACTGGGGCTTTGGAATAAACCAGTTACTCATAATTTAAAGCATATTTTTAGGAAAATACAAATTAAAAAGTATATTGGCCATTCACCATTTTTTTCATATAGGATTAATAACCAAATGTTTGGATTATTTGATAATATCATTATGATTAATTGGAACTTGCAATTATTTATGCTGTTTGACTTGGTTTTGCTTAACTGGTAATTTAAAGCATAGTTTTAGGAAATAAAAATTTAAAAAAATATAGGCCATGAAAAATTAGAAATACAAAAAAATAAAAACTGGAACCTTGGAATAAACCGGTAATTTCCCGTGGTTAGCTTTAAATCAATTATCAACTAGATTTAAAAATCAAATCATTGTCTACATTTTAGATTCTTTTATAATCTCATTATGGGTAAATGCAACTTGCTATTATTTATGCTGTTTGATGACTAATATGTTAGAATTGCCATTTTCGAATTCTTTTTGGACATTTCTGTTTAACTTGGTTTTCCTTAACTCATAATTTAAAGCATATTTTTAGGAAATACAAAATTTATATAGGCCATTCACCATTTTTTCATATAGAATTAATACTCAAATCTTTGCTTACGTTTTGGAATATTTTATAATCTCATTATGGGTAAATGCAACTTACAATTATTTATTCTCTATGACTTGGTTTTGCTTAACTTACAATTTAAAGCATATTTGTAGGAAATACATTACAAAAAAAATATAGGCCATAAAAAATTAAAAGTATATAAAAAAAAAACTACAAAAATAAAAACTGGGGTCTTGAAATATTAGCAACTGGGACTTTGAAATAAACCGGTAATTTCCGTGGTTAGCTTAAAATCAATTTTCAAATTGAATTAATAATCAAATCATTGCCTCTATTTTGGATTGTTTTATAATCTCAAATGCTACTTGCAATTATTTGTGCTGTTTGATGAGCAAGAAGTTAGAATTTTGAATTCTTCTTGGACATTGCTGTTTGATTTGGTTTTCCTTAACTCATAATTTAAAGCATATTTTTAGGAAATACAAAATTTATATAGGTCATTCCCATTTTTTGTTTTCAAATAAAATTAATAATCAAATCTTTGCATATTTTTTGTATTATTTTATAATCTCATTATGGTTAAATGCAACCTACAATTATTTATGCTGTTTGGCTTGGTTTTGCTTAAAACATAATTTAAAGTCTATTTTTAGGAAATAAACATATTTAAAAAATAAAGGCCAATTAGAAAGTTAGAAAAATAAACAAAATAAAAAATAAAATCTGGGGTCTTGGAATATTAAAAGTTGGGACTTTGGAATAAACCGGTAATTATGCGTGCTTTGCCTAAAATCATGGAAATAAATAATAATAATAATAATAATAATAATAATATATTTTCTTTTTTTGTAGCAGCCTTTTAGGGAAATATTTTTTAATTATTTGCTATTAAAGTATTAGTAAAGATTAAACAATTTAGCAATTCCCATCCAAATAATTTTTGATTGAAGTTTCTTCAATCACGGAAATTGCAGTATCAATCACCAATGCCAACTAAAAAGTTAATTGTTTTAATTAAAAATTTATTTTATCCAAATAATTTACGCAATTGATTGTTTTTTTTTTTGATGTGATTGATTTTTTGTATTTGAATCAAAATATTAATTCCTATTTTTTCTATGTATATGTGAGAAATTGCGACAAGATGTGGCTCACTACATGCGGAGCATATTTTTAGGAGCCCAAAAACATAATAAAACGTCTAGCAAAATCTTTACTCTTGTAATATATTTGTATTTACTTGTAGCAGCCAAAATCTTGATTCTTGTAATATATTTGAATTTAGTTGTAGCATCCTTTTAGGCGGCTATAAAAATGAAAAAAGTTTGACGATTTTTTCATTCAATCCCATAACAGTAGTTTGATTTACCAATTTATAATACATTTTGAAGTCACCATGACCTGCATTTTTTCAATTAAACTGATGCTTAAAGTAAACATAAAAAAATTAATATCAAAAACAATGAAATATATTTATTTCAGAGTGTTTAAAATAAAAAGAACGGTCCAAAATTTTAATCATGAGATGGTTGCATTAGGGGATCATATGAAATTTCTATTTCTATATTTAGTTTTAAATTCGCTGAAAGAAAAAATTAACTCCTAAGGACATCTGGACCAGTATAAAATATTTGTATTTTTTGTTGCATACTTTTAGGCTTATATTTTACATAGCATTAGCTGAATATTACACTATTTTAGAAGTTATTTATATTTTTCGAAGTCCTATAAATTACTGTTGTTTCATACATCAATCTTATTTCTAATTCTTTTTGTCTACTATGACCTGCATTTTTCCAATTACGTTGATGCTCAAAGTAAATATTGAAATTCAATAGCAATATGATTGCCTACTTTGAGGAGTTTCACATTTTAATAGCAAAATAAATATAAACGCGTTTAGAGCACGACAATATACTGAAATGAATATTTGCCGATTGAATTAATGACACAAAAAAAGTGGCAAAACTGTATGAGTGGGACTCAATTAAAAAATTCATAACGAAAAAATTACGAATAGCTGTATATTTAAATGTAAGTGTTTTTTTCTCGAATTTGATTTAAAATAACCAATTTAACTCTCAAGTTACTACTATATAATTAATGCTTCAGAGGAATGCTCCCAATAAGCTACTATAGAAAATGGGCATCAAAATATTTGCATACTTTTAGGCGGTACACATATCCGCTAGAAAGCATTGTGATATGAAAACATGCTTTTGTTAAAGGTTACTAATAAAAGTTTCCTTTCTGGAAAGTAACTCTGATTTCTTACAATAGAAAATATTCAAGGAGATCTTGGCATACTTTCAGGTGGTATACCTGACCGCTGGAAGCAGCGTTACCGTTGACAATTTTTTAAAAAGGGGTGCCAAAAAAGGTACTCGTAATAAAAGATGATATACTTTTTAAAGAAAGTGACACATAAAAACTAATATACTTGATCGCTAGAAGCTGCGTTACCTTTGGTACAGAAAGTAGTGCACTAAAAACTTGCACTAGCCAAAAAGTTTTTACTTTTAAGAAAATGGCACAAAAAGTAGTAGTAGAAGACTAAGCCTTTAAATTATCGGTTAATGAGAGACCCAGATTTATCTACTATTGAAAAATTTCTTTGCATATTTACAGGCGATCCAAAAAGGTTCAGAAAGCTAATTATTTTATTATAATAAAAAACTTCCAATAAATCTAAGGCTACTTTAGTTGCCTAAAGTCCATAGTCCATACATCCAAATTTCAAAAAAATATTGCCTACTTCTGGGCAACACATGTTTACCACGGTTGTCACTCGAGCCAAAAGGAATCTACCAAAATTGGGAGAATATTTTAACAACAACATACCATAGAAATACAATGTTGACAAAATTTTCTGTAGAAATAAAATTTTGGCAAAATTTTATACAGAAAAAAAACTTTGACAAAATTTTCTATAGAAATAAAATTTTGAAAATATTTTTTATACAAGTAAAATTTTCTAAAGAAATAAAATTTCAAGAAAAAAGAGAAATAAAATTGTTACAAAATTTTCTATGGAAATAAAATTTTGACAAAATTTTCTATAGAATTAAAATTTAAAGAAAATTTTCTAGAGAAATAAAATTTTGACAAAATTTTCTATAGAAATAAAATGTTCACTAAATTTTCTATTGAAATAAAAGTTTCACAAAATTTTCTATAGAAATAAAATTTTAACAAAATTTTCTATAGAAATACAATTTTAACAAAATCTTCTGTGGAAATAAAATTTTGACAAAATTTTCTATGGAAATAAAATTTTGACAAAATTTTCTATGGAAATAAAATTTTGACAAAATTTTCTACGGAAATAAAATTTTGGCAAAATTGTCTATAGAATTAAAATTGTGACAAAATTTTCTATAGAAATAAACTTGTGACAAAATTTTGAATAGAAATAAATTTGTGCCAACATTTTCTATAGAAATAAAGCTTTGCAAAATTTTCTATAGAAACAAAATTTTGACAAAATTTTATATAGAAACAAAATTTTGACAAAATGTTCTACAGAAACAAAATTTTGACAAAATTTTCTATAGAAACAAAATTTTGACAAAATTTACTATAGAAATGAAATTTTGACAAAATTTTAAATAGAAATAATTTTTTAGCACAATTTCCTAGATAAAAAAAATTTCGGAAAATTGTCTATAGAAACAAAATTTTGTATAGAAATAAAATTTTAGCAAAATTTTCTCGACAAATAAAATTGTGGCAAAATTTTCTATAGAAATAATATTTTGACAAAATTTTCTATAGAAATAAAATTTTGACAAAATTTTCTATAGAAATGAAAATGTTGGCAATATTTTTTGCGGAAATAACATTTTGGCAAAATTTTCTATAGAAAGCTTTGGCAACATTTTCGATAGAAATAAAATTTTGACAAAATTTTCTGAAGAAATAAAATGTTGCTAAACAATTATATAAAATTTCTAGAGCCATAAAATGTTGAAAAAAAAATTTTTGTACAGAAAAAACATTTTGACAAAATTTTTTATAGAATTAAAATTTTGAAAATATTTTCTCTACAAGTAAAATTTTCTAAAGAAATAAAATTTCAAGAAAAAAGAGAAATAAAATAGTTACAAAAATTCTATGGAAATAAATTTTTGACAAAATTTTCTATAGAAATAAATTTTTGACAAAATTTTCTATAGAAATAAAATTTTCACAAAATTTTCTATAGAAATAAAAATTTAACAAAATTTTCTATAGAAATAAAATGTTGACAAAATTTTCTACAGAAATAAAATTTTGACAAAATTTTCTATAGAAATAAAATTTTGACAAAATTTTCTATAGAAATAAAATTTTGACGAAATTTTCTATAGAAATAAAATTTTGACAAAATTTTCTATAGAAATAAAAAAAAAAGAAATAAAATTTTGGCAAAATTGTCTATATAATTAAAATTGTGACAAAATTTTCTATAGAGATAAACTTGTGACAAAATTTTGTATAGAAATAAATTTGTGCCAACATTTTCTATAGAAATAAAGCTTTGCAAAATTTTCTATAGAAACAAAATTTTGACAAAATTTTCTATAGAAAGAAAATTTTGACAAAATTTACTATAGAAATGAAATTTTGACAAAATTTTAAGTAGAAATAATTTTTTAGCACAATTTCCTAGATAAAAAAATTTCGGCAAAATTTTCTATAAAAACAAAATTTTGTATAGAGATAAAATTTTAGCAAAATTTTCTCGACAAATAAAATGTTGACAAAATTTTCTATAGAAATAAAATGTTGACAAAATTTTCTATAGAAATAAAATGTTGACAAAATTTTCTATAGAAATGAAATTTTTGGCAATATTTTTGCGGAAATAACATTTTGGAAAAATTTTCTATAGAAAACTTTGGCAACATTTTCTATAGAAAGAAAATTTTGACAAAATTTACTATAGAAATGAAATTTTGACAAAATTTTAAGTAGAAATAATTTTTTAGCACAATTTCCTAGATAAAAAAATTTCGGCAAAATTTTCTATAAAAACAACATTTTGTATAGAGATAAAATTTTAGAAAAATTTTCTCGACAAATAAAATGTTGACAAAATTTTCTATAGAAATAAAATTTTGACAAAATTTTCTATAGAAATGAAATTTTAGGCAATATTTTTTGCGGAAATAACATTTTGGCAAATTTTTCTATAGAAAGCTTTGGCAACATTTTCTATAGAAATAAAATTTTGACAAAATTTTCGGAAGAAATGCAATTTTGGTAAAATTTCCTAGAGAAATAAAATGTTGATAAAAAAATTATATAAAATTTCTAGAACCATAAAATGGTGGAAAGAAAAAATATTTTTTTTTATATTTGGTAAATTTGTGGTAGAATTTGCTTCAAATTATCAACCGTATGTAAATCCTACCCATAGAAAATATTGCAATAGGACACCTACAACCTACCCAAAACTTCTTAAAATTTCGCCCAAAATTCCTTTTATCTAAAACCTCCGGCACGTGCCGAATACGTATGGTAAAGTCCTATGTTAAATTAAATACAATATATAAATACAATACAAATATAAATACAATATATATATTAATATAAATCCCAATCACTTTGTATTATGAAATTCACTTAACAATGATTTCTTAGCAATATCTCATAAGAATATGTTGCCTACAGTTAGGTGCCAAGATTTAACAAAATTTTAAATATCTTCGCATTTTACTAGAAGATTAGAATACAAACGTTATCGTGCTTCACAAAATATCGAATGCTCTATATATATGTATGTAAATTAAACCAAAACATATTACTGTATTCCATATAAAATTTAATTTTCTTAATGATGTATAGTATACTTTTAGGCTTATACAAATATTCTATGTTAAGAATACCAAAGAAATGTTTATCATCTTGGATATGAAATATGGCTATGTATCTTTCACTACTATACTTTCCATTTAATTAATTTACTATTATGATGTATACTTCTAGGATTTGTGCCTTTGTCTTGCATTTCTATTTGATAATAAGCACAATATTGAAAGACTTTTAATAATAGCATCACTATACATTCTCTATTTACTTCGAATTTCTACGGTAATATTAAAATACATATTTGGGTTTATACTTAATAATACTATACAACTATTAACCATATAGTACATGAGTATGTGTATTTAAAATATCTTAAGGAGTTTTCTCATTTGCATATAAAACTACTAGTGATATATACGATTAACATATCAAATTATATACATGCTTTGTTAATTTTTATTTGACAACAGGACAATTGAATTCAAATGGCCATATTAAATATGTAGATATATTTATTAGGTTTGTGTTCATATGTATGGGACATTCCATCCTTTATGGAATTATCAAAATCGAATAGGAATTTAATTTATTTTATTTTTGTTTGTAGATTACACGAATGTGATTAGAGCCTTAATAAATAGTCGAGCGGCGTGTCCCATATTATATCTGTCGTCACTGTTTTCTTCTTATTTTATAATGATTCCAAATGGACACATATATCGCCTTAAAGTATGCAAATATCTCTGTGAACATTTTCCAAAGTAGGTTAAGTGATTTACACGCATAAATTCTCGATTTCAGGGAGTATTGTTTATGAAATGACGATAAAAACGTATATGAATTTAAACGTAATGCGCAAAACATTATCCATATTTGGGAGGTGTGTTTATTTGGAGAATATATCAAAATTTAAGAAAAAATGTTGCCTACTTCTCGGCAACGCATAGCTACTAAGGTTTCCACTCTAGCCAAAAAGAATCTACCAAGAAAAATGGGAGAAAACTTTACTACAAAACTCCCAAACAAACAAAATTTCCAAAATTTCATTTCCATAGAAATTTTTTGTCAAAATTGTATTTCCATAGAAAATTAAATTTTTTCAATTTTTTTCCCTAGAAAATTTTGTCAAAATTTTATTTCTATAGAAAAATTTATTTCTATAGAAAATTTTATTTCTATAAAAAATTTTATTTCTATCGAAAATTTTGTCAAAATTTTGTTTCCTTAGATAATTTTGTCAAAATTTTATTTATGTAAACAATTTTGTTAAAATTTTGTTTCTATAGAAAATTTTTGCAAAATTTTGTATCTATAGATAATTTTGTCAAATGTTATTTCTATACAAAATTTTGTCTAAATTTTATTTCTATATAAAATTTTGTCAAAATTGTATTTCTGTAGAAAATTTTTTCAAAATTTGTATTTCTATAGAAAATTTTGTCCAAAATTTTGTTTCTATAGAAAATTTTTGCAAAATTTTATGTATGTAAAAAATTTTGTTAAAAGTTTGTTTCTACATAAAATGTTTGCAAAATTTTGTATCTATAGATAATTTTGTCAAATGTTATTTCTATACAAAATTTTGTCTAAATTTTATTTCTATATAAAATTTTGTCAAAATTGTATTTCTGTAGAAAATTTTTTCAAAATTTTATTTCTATAGGAAAGTTTGCAAAATAGAAAATTCTGTCAAAATTGTATATATATGGAAAATTTTTGCAAAATTTTATTCCTATAGAAAAATTTGTCAAAATTTTAGTTCTATAGAAAATTTTGTCAATATTTTATTTTTGCAAAATTTTATTTCTATAGAAAATTTTGTCAAAATTTTATTTTTATAGAAAATGTTGTCCCCATTGTATTTCTATAGAAAATTTCATCAAAATTTTATTTCTATAGAAAATTTTGTCAATGTTTTTATTTCTTTAGCAACTTTTGTCAATATTGTATTTCTATAGAAAATTTTTCTATAGGAAATTTTGGCAAAATTTGATATCTACAGGAAATTTTGTCAAAATTTTATTTCCTTGGAAAATTTTTCAAAATTTTATTTCTGTAGAAAATTTTGTCAAAATTTTATTTCTATAGACAATTTTGTCAAAATTTTATTTCTATAGAAAATTTTATCAAAATTTTATTTTTATTGAAAATGTTGTCCAAATTGTGTTTCTATAGAAAATTTTGTCCAAATTGTATTTCTATAGAAAATTTTGTCCAAATTGTATTTCTAGAGAAAAGTTTGTCCAAATTGTATTTCTATAGAAAATTTCATCAAAATTTTATTTCTATAGAAAATTTTGTCAAATTTTTATTTATGTAAAAAATTTTGTTTCTATGGAAAATTGTCAAGATGTTATTTCTATAAAAAAATTTTTGCAAAATTTTATTTCTATAGAAAGTTCTATCAATAATTTTATTTCTATAGGAAATTTTGTCAAAATTTTATTTCTATAGACAGTTTTATCAAAATTTTATTTCTATAGGAAATTTTGGCAAAATTTGATATCTAAAGGAAATTTTGTCAAAAGTTTATTTCCTTGAAAAATTTTGTCAAAATTTTATTTCTGTAGAAAATTTTGTCAAAATTTTATTTCTATAGAAAATTTTTCAAAATTTTATTTCTATAGAAAATTTTGTCAAATTTTATTTTTATTGAAAATGTTGTCCAAATTGTGTTTCTATAGAAAATTTTGTCAAAATTTTATTTTTATAGAAAATGTTGTCCAAATTGTATTTTTATAGAAAATTTCATCAAAATTTTATTTCTACAGAAAATTTTGTCAAATTTTTATTTATGTAAAAAATTTTGTTTCTATGGAAAATTGTCAAAATGTTATTTCTATAAAAAAATTTTTGCAAAATTTTATTTCTATAGAAAGTTCTATCAATAATTTTATTTCTATAGGAAATTTTGTCAAAATTTTATTTCTATAGAAAGTTTTATCAAAATTTTATTTCTATAGGAAATTTTGGCAAAATTTGATATCTAAAGGAAATTTTGTCAAAAGTTTATTTCCTTGAAAAATTTTGTCAAAATTTTATTTCTGTAGAAAATTTTGTCAAAATTTTATTTCTATAGAAAATTTTTTCAAAATGTTGTTTCTATAGAAAATTTTGTCAAAATTTTATTTCTGTAGAAAATAAAATTTATTTCTATAGAAAGTTTTATCAAAAATTTTATTTTTATAGAAAGTTTTATCAAAAATTTTATTTTTATAGGAAATTTTGACAAAATTTGATTTCTATAGAAACTTTTATCAAAATTTTATTTTTATAGAAAATTTTGATCAAAATTTGATTTCTAAAGGAAATTTTGTCAAAATTTTATTTCCATAGAAAATTTTGTCAAAATTTTATTTCTGTAGAAAATTTTGTCAAAATTTTATTTCTATAGAAAATTTCATCAAAATTTAATTTCTATAGAAAATTTTGTCAAATTTTTATTTCTTTAAAAAATTTTGTTTCTATAGAAAATTTTGTCAAATTTTTTTTCTATAGAAAATTTTGTCAAAATTTTATTTCTATACAAAGTTTTATCAAAAATTTTATTTCTATAAAAACTTTTGTCAATATTTTATTTCTATAGAAAATTTTCTCAAAATTCTATTTCTATAGAAAATTTTGTGAAATATTTATTTCTATAGAAAATTTTGTCAAAATTTTATTTCCATAGAAAATTTGTCAAAATTTCACTTCTTTAGAAAATTTGTTGTTCTTTAGAAAATTTTGTCGAAATTTTATTTCTATAGAAAATTGTGCATACTTTTGGGCGAATACTTATAATTAGATTGAGTCACTTATATCAGTATAACACACATGTGAAAATTATACACAAATATATTATTCGATCGGTAACTGTTTCCTAATTGTTCGGAAATTTATTTCTGCATGCATGCTCAAATGTTTATAGCCCGTATTTGAGGTCAAAAAAATTACACTTTTTAAAATATTTGCAAAATTTAATTTCTGTAGAAGATTTTACATACTTTTGGGCGAACACTTATAATTAAATTGGGCCACTTATATAAAAACAAAATTACACTCTAAATTAATTTAATTTAAATGTGGCACCGTATTAACAAAAATGTGGCACAAACGTATAAAAAGTATGACATTTAGTGGCACAAAGGTATCGTCTCTTCAAAAACAATTGGCACAATGTTATAACTGGAAATTATTCATATGTGATATCATTGTCATATTCATCGATATCAATTGCAATAATAATATATTGCCTATGTTAAGGAACTAAGTTAGTTATATTCATTGTCTTCTTTTATCATTTAAACAGATACTATCTTTGTGAGTTATATTCATACCTTAGTTTAAAACTCCAATGTGTGTGGGCTGTATATCCTACTCTATATTTTCTATTTTCATTGCAACTCACACTATTAATATATAAAATATGTATTTATTAAAATTGCAATTGACTAGACAGGGCTAGTCTTCCCAAAACCCATGCAATGATGGTCAGTTGCTTTTAAGACTTATCACCATTTTGCCATGATTGATGATGTATCATAGTTATTAATAAGATTATTTCAATACATATCACTTTTCATAAAGCTACTTGTATACCTTATTATTCTCATAATTTTTGTGTGGCATACTTTTAGGTTTGTATTATGTGGTTTGATATTTTCTCAGTGATTAAACCATAGAATTTGGTTAACTCTATTAGTATGAATGGATTATGTTACATACATATATTTGTGTATAGAATTATGTTAACATACATCCTAATTGTTTACAACAAAATTATTGAGTCTTACATAATTTAAAGTGTGTTAAGATATTGAGTATTTGATTTTGTAATGATGAAGAAATAATGCATTTAATATTATGTTATATATAAAATAAAAGTAAATATTTAGTAGCGTGTATGTAATTATGATATATGGGTTATTTTTCAAAAATATTAATAAAATCATCAAAATTATATAAAGGTCAAAAATCATCAAAATTAGTTGAATTTTACAAAGCAGTAAATGAATATAGGGTAAGTTTTCAGATTTTCTTGAAAATTCTCTGATTAACTTGAACTGGGAAATATATAGGGGGGCATCTCCTTCATGCTCATTTTTGCTTGTGTTTTTTGTTTTGAAAAAGTTTTCCGATTTTCTTGCAATGTGCAGAGAAGGTGGTCCTTTAAGAAGAAGCTTATTGCCTGATTTTCTTAAAATAAAAAAAATTTAAATTTATTGACCAAAGCGTGCCTTATTTTTCTGTATATGTTCGGAAAGGCATCTTCCCCGTGTAGGACATTTAAAAAAATGTTATTATGATAATTTTTACTTTCTCCGATTTATTTGACAGGAAACATAGGAGTTTTTTTCCTATTGAAATATGATACTTCCCATGGATTCCAAAATTGAGCCAATTTTGCTCGACTCCGACTGCAGCATTTGTCATCAGCCTCGACTCTGACTCCAGAGTCAACTACGGGTAATATGACTAAATCTCATTTACGGTGGGGGGTACAGTAAATGGATCGATATAAATTATCGTATTTATTTATGTGTGCAAAAAAGATCTCAATTTCACATTTGATGCCAATTTCAAATTAAAGGCAATGTCGGTCCTATGTTTAAAAAATAAAAGAATGATATAAATATCCATCACAATATGAACTGATGCCAACCGTCGTCAGTACACCCTCAACAAAATCGATTTTGTAACATATAGCCCCAAACACATTCTGAACAAAAAATCTATTGAATTAAAATTTTGACCAAAATATCTATAGAAATAAAATTTTAATAAAATTTTCTATAGAAATAAAATTTTATCAAAATTTTCTATAGAAACACAATTTTGAAAAAAATTACTATAGAAATAAAATTTTGCAAAATTTTCCATAGAAATAAAATTTCGACAAAATTTTCTATAGAAATAAAATTTTGACAAAATTTTCTATGGAAATAAAATTTGACAACATCTATATATATAAAAATCAAATTATGTTTGTTTATTTGTTTGTTTGTTTGTTTATTTGTATGTTCCGGGTTGGCGCGAAAACGGCTGAACCGATTTACTTGAAACTTTCAGAGATCGTGGGGGGCACTCATGTGCTGAAAATAGGGTACCTCATTTTTTGACATATGGTCGCGGAGAGGAACCTCCCCTTTGTCCGACTTTTTGAAAATTAGACCAAAGTTGACCGATTTGCTTGAAATTTTCATTGAAGGTTGGGGTTGGCATCTAGACAAAGATCCGCTACTTTATATTTCGATATTTGGTGTCGGAGGGGGACCTCCCCTTTGTTCGACTTTTTTTAAAGTACAGTGAAAAAACTAAAATTCTCTAAATTATCTGAGATTTACAGAGAACATGCGGTGAGGTTATGGAATTAATATGGTGTACCTGATGATTTCATATGTGGACGGGGAGGGGGACCTCCCCCTTGCCCTACTTTTTGAAACTTGGAATAAAATTATGCGATTTGCTTGAAATTTTCATTGAATGTTGGGGTTGGCATTTAGACAAAAATCCGCTACATTATTTTTCGATATTTGGTCGGGGAGGAGGACCACCCATTTCCCCGACTTTTTTGTTAAAGTACAGTGAAAACAAAACTAAACTCCCCCGACTGAAATTTTACGGAAAAAATGGGTGAGGTTATGAAATTTATATCAGGTTCTTAATTTTTTAATATTTGGTCGGGGAAAAATAAAAGGGCATAGGGAGACATCCGCTTCTCTTAAGTATGTTACATACAGAGAAACCATTAATTAATAGTTGATACCTGATTTTGTGATATTTGGACGGCTTATAATTTGCCTTTAGGCTTATAATTTGCTTGACATTTTCTGGGACTTTTACGAAAGATACGCTACATCACTTTCCGATACATGATTTTTAAATTAGTATATGATTTTTCGATATCTGGTTGGGGAAGGGGAAAATTGAAATAAACTTTGTCGATTTACTTCGATAGAATTTATAGGGACCATTGAGTAGTTGTGAAATTAATATAGGGTACGTGATAGTCCGATATCAGATGGGAGTGGAGCGAAGGTGGTTTCCCTTTTGTCCGTTTTTTTTTTCTTAAATTGAAAGTAGAGGGTTGTCCGTAAATGGGAACTCGGTACATAATTTTATTATTTTTGCACAAGCTTCTGCCAGACTTCTTTTTAGTAAAGAACTTAAATTTACATGAAATTGGGAGCCAACATAGAGGATGCATCATTTTCCAACATTTTAGCAAATGTTAATGTGGTAACATTTTTTACTACTTTTGCTTTTTCCGATTTATTGGATGGGAAACAGTAATTCTTTGTATGTTATTATAATATAGTGCTTAATATTCAGATATGTTGAGGAGAAGGATACCTTTCCTTGACAAACCACTTAAAATTCACAAGAAATATAGAAGATTGTCCAACTACTTGAATACAGAACATTATTAAACAAATTTGGAGGAAAGGGTACACCCTCTCCCCGACATTTTTTAAGACGAACCGTTTTACATATGCAAGTAGTCCGATTTTACGAAAAAGCAAGTAGTCCGATTTGTTTGAAAGAATTCAAATCTTTTCGAATTGGTTGACTAAGTTCACGCAAAATATTCCTACAAATACGCTTCGGAAGGCGCAGCGAAGCGGGCCGGGTTACGCTAGTTTTGTATAGAAATAAAATTTTGACAAAATTTTCTATAGAAATAAAATCTTGACAAAATTTTATATAGAAATAAAATTTTGACAAAGTTTTATATAGAAATAAAATTTTGAGAAAGTTTCCTATAGAAATAAAATTTTGCCAAAAAAATATAATTTTTTTCTAAAGAATTAAAATAGTGGTCGAAATGTCTATAGAAATAAAATTTTGACAAAATTTTCCATAGAAATAAAATTTCGACAAAATGTTCTATAGAAATCCATTTTTGAGAAAATTTTATATAGAAATAATTTTTTGAAAATTTTTCTATAGAAATAAAATTTTGAAAAAATTTTCTATAGAAATAAAATTTTGACAAAATTTTCTATAGAAATAAAATTTTTACCAAATTTTCTATAGAAATAAAATTTTGACCAAATTTTCTATAGAAATAAAATGTTGACAAAATTTGCTATACAAATAAAATTTAACAAAATTTTCTATAGAAATAAAATTTTAAAAAATTTTCTATAGAAATAAAATTTTGACAAAATTTTCTGAAGGAACCCATTTAAAAAAAAAATTATATAGAAATAAAATGTTGACAAAATTTTCGATAGAAATAAATTATTGAAAAAATTTACTATAGAAATAAAATTTTGCAAAATTTTCTATAGAAATAAAATTTTGACAAAATTTTCTATAGAAATAAAATGTTGACAAAATTTTCTATAGAAAAAAAAATTTTGACAAAACTGTCTATATAAATAAAATTTTGACAAAATTATCTATAGAAATCCATTTGAAAATTTTGCCAAAAAAATAAAATTTTTTTTTAAGAATTAAAATTTTGGTCGAAATATAGAAATAAAATTTCGACAAAATTTTCTATAGAAATCCATTTTTGAAAAAAATTTATATAGAAATAAATTTTTGAGAAAATTTTATATAGAAATAAAATTTTGACGAAATTTTCGATAGAAATAAAATTTTGACGAAATTTTCTATAGAAATAAAATTTTGAGCAAATTTTCTATAGAAATAAAATGTTTCCTCTGTTGGTTAATCTACACTTGTAGTATAGTCAATGTATGGTTTTAAGCTGAAATCAAAAAACAACAACAAAACTTAAAGAACAAAACCAACAATAACAAAACAAAACGAATGAAAAAATTTTCTAGTTTTCTAATTTTTTTATTTATTTTAGAACATATGACTACGAGTACGTAGATGGAAGATGATATGAAGTGGTTTTTGTTTTCCCATAGAAATAAAATTGTGGCAAAATTTTTTATAGAAATAAAATTTTGAAACAATTTTCTATAGAAATCCATTTTTGAAAAAATTTTCTATTGAAATAAAATTTTGACAAAATTTTCTATAGAAATACAATTTTGACAAAATTTTCTATAGAAAAAAAATTTGACAAAATTTTCTATAGAAATAAAATTTTGCAAAATTTGCCATAGAAATAAAATTTCGACAAAATTCTCTATAGAAATCCAGTTTAGAAAAAATTTTATATAGAAATAAATTTTAGAAAAAAATTTGTATAGAAATAAAATTTTGACAAAATTTTCTATAGAAATAAAATTTTGACAAAATTTTCTATAGAAATAAAATTTGACAAAATTTTCTAAAGAAATCCAATTTTAAAAAAATTTATATAGAAATAAAATTTTGACAAAATGTTCGATAGAAATAAATTATTGAAAAAAAATTACTATAGAAATAAAATTTTGCAAAATTTTCTATAGAAATAAAATTTTGAAAAAATGTTCTATAGAAATAAATTTTTGAAAAAATTTTTTATAGAAATAAAATTTTGACAAAATTATCTATAGAAATCCATTTTTGAAAAAAATTTGTATAGAAATAAATTTTTGAAAAAATTTTATATAGAAATAAAATTTTGACACAATTTTCTATAGAAATAAAATTTTGACAAAATTTTCTATAGAAATAAAATTTTGAGAAAATTTTCTATAGAAATAAAATTTTTCCTCTGTTGGTTAAGCTACACTTGTAGTTTAGTCAATGCATGGTTTTAAGCTGAAATCAAAAAACAACAACAATGCTTAAAGAACAAAACCAACAATAACAAAAAAAAACGAATGAAAAAAAAATTTCTATAGAAATAAAATTTTCACCAAATTTTCTATAGAAATAAAGTGTTGACAAAAATTGCTATACAAATAAAATTTGACAAAATTTTCTGCAGAAATAAAATTTTGACAAAATTTTCTATTATCTATAGTAACACAATTTTGAAAAAAAAAATACTATAGAAATAAAATTTTGACAAAATTTTTTACAAAAATAAAATTTTGCCAAAAAAAATAATTTTTTTAAGAATTAAAATTTTGGTCGAATTATAGAAATAAAATGTTGACAAAAATGTCCATAGAAATAAAATTTCGACAAAATTTTCTATAGAAATCCATTTTTGAAAAAAATTTATATAGAAATAAATTTTTGAAAAAATTGTATATAAAAATAAAATCTTGACAAAATTTTCTTTAGAAATAAAATTTTGACAAAATTTTCTATAGAAATAAAATTTTGACAAAATTTTCTATAGAAATTAAATTTTGAGAAAATTTTCTACAGAATCACATTCCCTAATATTCCTATAACGAATTGAAGAACCCAAACTAAAACTCTTATATTGACATAATCTATTGTCATTACATGACAAAAATTTATTATTATACAAAATTCTAGCCCTCTTGCTGTTTTATATTCAATAGATTTGTTCTTTTTTGATTTAAAACCATTTAATTTTCACACATTTTCTTATGTCCAAAGTTTAATGGACATATATGTATGCGATAAATAGCCCTGGGCATGATTTTGTTATATTCTTAAAGATATTTGTATACATGCTGTAAAATTTAATTTAAATTCAATTTAAAGAGATTTACATTCAAAGAAATGCTTACTTATCAAATTTAGGACAACTAATTTAACATGTAAAATGCTCTTAAGGTTTGGTTGGAACATGACACTGTTTTGGGATTTATTGAGTTTATACTTAAAATGTAAATTTTATATGGGGCATTCCATCCAGCAAGTCGCTAAGTTGATACAATAAATTTTGAATTGGTTGCACTAATTTTTTTAGTTATTTTAGAACATATGACTACGAGTATGTAGATGGATAATGATATGAAGTGGTTTTTGTTTTTGCTTTATGCCTACCACAATAGAATGGAAATGTAAGGCGCTAAATTTTTTTCATTCATTTTTTAATTTCAATTTCATTGTTAAAAAGCAAAAACATGTCGAGAATAACATTAAATTTTAGAATCAGTTCAGAATTGTTTGAATTGTCAGACTTTTGTGCGAATTATGGTCTTTAAGTGGCCAACAAAGCCATCACACAGGCGCAAAAGTCTAACGGATTGAAATCTTTAGATTTTGGTAATCATTGTGTGGTAGAAATGAAGCAATAAACCTTCTCTTTAGCCAATCGTGGTTGACGCGTGCTGCGCATAGCTGCCACAGTTGGTAGGATTCTACCAAAAATGGTAGATTTTTTACTGTTTGGTAGATTGGTAGAATTCTTGATGTTTTGTTAGATTTTGCAAAAAAATAATAAGAGGTACCTACATTAGTTATAGAAATAAAATTTTTGAAAAATTTTCTATAGAAATATAACAAATAGTAATATTTGTTGTTGTTCTCTAATCCCGAAATATGGATGGCAACCCTCCTATATATCATTTTGTTGTAATTAGATCATTTTGCTATTTTATCCTAAAATAATACAAAAAATTTAATTTCAAAAATTAAGCCAACATTATTTTTTTTATTTCAAAAATCATAGCCTACTGTTAGGAGCAAATCGCAAAACCATCAGATTTTATTTCAAATATATGTCACAGTGTTCTATGATTTTAGTGAGTTTGTAAATTCTCGTACACCAGTCCGTTACAGGGATGGAAAATGCAGTACTATAGCACTTTTTTCAATACTTCTTCAGCCAGTACCATAGAAACACTGCGAATGATTTAGTACCTATTGTGTATACAGTTGTGTGCCGATATCAGATTTATGGTACAATAATTTTAACAAAATATTTTAATATGATGAGAATGTCTTTAACAAATTTATTTTCTAATCGTCTGTTACTAATTTGTCAAAACAGACCAATTTACGCTGGCAGAAAATCTCGATTTTGTAAAAGTCAGAGCCAAAAACACAATTTTCTTGAATTTCAAGAATGTTTTGGTCGAAAAAGGCATGGGATTCTATATTACGCTTCAACACGAACACATTATAGATAAGAAGTTATCGATCACGTATATTATAGTCACGGTTGAAACTTGAGAAAAAATTATCTACCAACATTTGGAGCAAATCTTACCAAAAACTACAAAAAAATTTTATTTTGCAAAAATTTATTTCTGAAAATTTTATTTCTATATCAATTTTGCCTTTTTTATCTTTTGGAAAATTTTCCCAAAATTTTATTTCGATAGAAAATTTTCCTAAAATTTTATTTCCATAGAACATTTTGTCAAAATTTTATTTGTATAGATAATTTTGTCAAAATGTTATTTACTTTGAAAATATTGTCAACATTTTATTTCTATAGAAAATTCAAAATTTTAATTCTATAGAAAATTTTGTCAAATTTTATTACTATAGAAAATTTTGTAAAAATGTTATTTCTTTTGAAAATATTGTCAAAATTTTATTTTTATTTTTTATATCTATAGAAAATTTTGTCAAAATTTTATTTCTATAGAACATTTTGTCAATATTTTATTTCTATTGAAAATTTTGTCAAAATTTTATATCTATAGAAAATTTTGTCAAAATTTTATTTTTATATAATATTTTGTCAACTTTTTATTTCTATAGAAGATTTTCTCAAAATCTTATTTCTATAAAAACTTTTCTCAAAATTTAATTTCTATAAAAAATTTTCTGTAAATTTAATTTCTATAGAAAATTTTCTAAAAAAAATAGAAAATTTTCTGAAAATTTTATTTGTCTAGAAAATTTTGCCAAAATTTTATTTTATTTATATAGAAAATTTTGTCAAAATTTTATTTCTACAGAAAACTTTGGGCCATTTTATTGCTATAGAAAATTTTGTGACATTTTATCACTATAGAAAATTTTGTCAAATTTTATTACTATAGAAAATTTTGTCAAAATTTTATTTCTTTTGAAAATGTTTTCGAAATTTTATGTTTATTTTTTATATCTATAGAAAATTTTATCAAAATTTTATTTCTATAGAAAATTTTGTCAAAATTTTATTTCTATAGACAATTTTGTCAAAATTTTATTTCTAAAAAATTTTATCAAAATTTTATTTCTAGAAAATTTTATCAACATTTTATTTCTATAGAAAATTTTGTCAAATTTTATTAAATTTGAAAATTTTGTCAAAATGTTATAACTATAGGAAATTTTGTCAAAATGTTATAACTATAGAAAATTTTTTCAAAATTTTATTCGTCTAGAAAAATTTGTCAAAATTTTATTTCTATTGAAAATTTTGACAAAATTTTATTTCTATAGAAAATTATGTCAAAATTTTATTACTGTAGAAAATTTTGTCCAAATATTATTTCTATAGAAAATTTTGTCAAAATTTTATTTATTTAGAAAATTTTGTCAAAATTTTATTTCTATAGAAAATTTTGCCAAAATTTTATTTATTTAGAAAATTTTGTCAAAATTTTATTTCTATAGAAAATTTTGTCAAAATTTTATTTCTATAGAAAATTTTGTCAAAATTTTATTTCTATAGAACATTTTGTCAAAACTTTATTTCTATAGAAAATTTTCATAAAATTTTATGTCTTCAAAAAATTTTGTCAGAATTGTATTCTTATAGAAAATTTTGTCAAAAATTTTATTTCTATAGAAAATTTTGTAAAAATTTTATTTATTTAGAAAATTTTGTCAAAATTTTATTTCTATAGAAAAATTTGTCAAAATTTTATTTCTATAGAAAATTTTGTCAAATTTTTTTTTTGTATAGAAAATTTTGTCAAAATTTTGTTTCTATAGAAAATTTTGTCAAAGTTTTATAACTATAGAAAATTTTGTCAAAATTTTATTTCTATGGAAAATTTTGTCAAAATTTTATTTCTGTAGAAAATTTTGTCAACAATTTATTTTTATTTATCTATAGAAAATTTATGAAGTACCATGAATTCTACCAAACAGTATTTTTGACTGTTACTAACAGTTTTTAGAATTCTAATCAACTGTGGCAACAGCGATTACAATACTATGGCGGATATGAAAGTAAAAAGATATATTTAAAATTGAGGAGTTGACAACCAAAATTTTATTTTCTTTAAAATTCAGGCTATAGTAGCTCTGGCAATAGACTTCAAATTGATTTTTGTGGAATTTGGCGAAAAGTACTTTTTCGCTCAAAAAATATTTTTTTTTTTGTACTTTCTTAAAAATTGTATTTTCCATCCTTGGTCCATTATTGTCCACTCTTGACAACCATGTCATCTTTACACCATATAATGTCAGATTACACATAATATATAAACATGCACATGCACACACACAGCCATCTTTCTTACACACAGCTATCCCATGAAATGGCAACAGATCATGTCCTGAAAACATCAAAAAAGGAAAACATCAATAGTGAGGTTTGTTGCCTATGTCTGTCCATGGTTCACATTTGATTGCGTACACCCTCATGGTCCATTTGATGGCACACATTATCCATACACTTCGGTGACGCATGTCATAATACTTGATATCCATCATATCATAGAGTAGAGAGTCACTCATGATGAAGCAAACGTTGGTTCCGGGTATTATAGCAGATATTTACTCACACACACACGCACACACACCTTAGCCCACGTAGGTAAGGTATGCTCATGGGTATTTGTAAATGTCCCTCTATAAGTCTACCTTTTGTCTGGGCAAAAGCAAGAGCATAAAGGGAGAACACACGTGCAATGTAAATATCTACGTACGTACGTATATACATACACTACTCTTCGGTTACATACATATACAGTTTGGTTTCATATACTTCTTCCACTTGACTTGTAGGAATCTACAAACAGAAGATAGTTCAAACAAATGGATATACTATAAAGCACCGCTACATCAGACTCTTACTGAGAGAATGGACGTTGGAGCCCTATAATATAATGAAGGAGAAATGAGAAATAAAAAAAATGAAATGAAAAACTTTCGCATAGTTATTTTTCGCTCTATTATTCTTTTAATGCCTGGAATAACTTGGAACATTTATATGCAAACAACGTAAAGTATTTCAAACATCAATTAAAATTATTGCATACTTCAGGGCGTTGGTATTGCATGAACCATACTAAAGGAGGGATAATCGGTGAGAATATAAACATTCCAAAATACTAAAGTTCATGGAGTAATGGAATAGATTTTGGACAAAAAAAGCATGTTATCCTATATAATATATATTATAAAATATTTTCGTTGCAATTTCCAAGGCTTTCATAAAAAAAATTACACAAAAAAGGGTTTAACAATTACTCATAGAAAATCAAACTAAAGGGTGATTTGTTAAGAGCTTGATAACTTTTTTTAAAAAAAACGCATAAAATTTGCAAAATCTCATCGGTTCTTTATTTGAAACGTTAGATTGGTCCATGACATTTACTTTTTGAAGATAATTTCATTTAAATGTTGACCGCGGCTGCGTCTTAGGTGGTCCATTCGGAAAGTCCAATTTTGGGCAACTTTTTCGATCATTTCGGCCGGAATAGCCCGAATTTCTTCGGAAATGTTGTCTTCCAAAGCTGGAATAGTTGCTGGCTTATTTCTGTAGACTTTAGACTTGACGTAGCCCCACAAAAAATAGTCTAAAGGCGTCAAATCGCATGATCTTGGTGGCCAACTTACCGGTCCATTTCTTGAGATGAATTGTTCTCCGAAGTTTTCCCTCAAAATGGCCATAGAATCGCGAGCTGTGTGGCATGTAGCGCCATCTTGTTGAAACCACATGGCAACCAAGTTCAGTTCTTCCATTTTTGGCAACAAAAAGTTTGTTAGCATCGAACGATAGCGATCGCCATTCACCGTAACGTTGCGTCCAACAGCATCTTTGAAAAAATACGGTCCAATGATTCCACCAGCGTACAAACCACACCAAACAGTGCATTTTTCGGGATGCATGGGCAGTTCTTGAACGGCTTCTGGTTGCTCTTCACTCCAAATGCGGCAATTTTGCTTATTTACGTAGCCATTCAACCAGAAATGAGCCTCATCGCTGAACAAAATTTGTCGATAAAAAAGCGGATTTTCTGCCACTGATTTTGGTAATAAAATTCAATGATTTGCAAGCGTTGCTCGTTAGTAAGTCTATTCATGATGAAATGTCAAAGCATACTGAGCATCTTTCTCTTTGACACCATGTCTGAAATCCCACGTGATCTGTCAAATACTAATGCATGAAAATCCTAACCTCAAAAGAATCACCCTTTATCATTCAACATCAAATAAAAAAATTGACTTTTACCACAGAAATGATCTCAGGTGATAGTTGTTAGTAGGTCAGTAAATAAAGTAAGAACATACTGGCGTAGTATATAGTCCTAAAACTTCCTTAGGTTCAACTCGCCACCACATTAGAAAATGAGTTAAATTCAAACGTTTTTTAAGTGTCAAGTTGAGAGCCACCGTGGTGCAATGGTTAGCATACCCGCCTTGCATACACAAGGTCGTGGGTTCGATTCCTGCTTCGACCGAACACCAAAAAGTTTTTCAGCGGTGGATTATCCCACCTCAGTAATGCTGGTGACATTTCTGAGGGTTTCAAAGCTTCTCTAAGTGGTTTCACTGCAATGTGGAACGCCGTTCGGACTCGGCTATAAAAAGGAGGTCCCTTGTCATTGAGCTTTAACATGGAATCGTGCAGCACTCAGTGATAAGAGAGAAGTTCACCAATGTGGTATCACAATGGACTGAATAGTCTAAGTGAGCCTGATACATCGGGCTGCCACCTAACCTAACCTAACCTAAGTGTCAAGTTCTATTGGAGAAAAGTTAAATTTCTTCTAAGGTAATGTTTCGAACTATTAACTTTTAAAAATATTCCAATGTTTCGAACTATTAACTTTTAAAAATATTCCAATTTTTTACTATGTATAAAAGCACCTCAAGATTGTTTCTCGTATCATTCCGTGTTACCGTGTTCATACGGTTGTCACAGTTGGAAGAATTCTACCAAAAAATTGTAGATTTTTTACTGTTTGGTAGATTGGTAGAATACTAGAAGTTTTAGTTTCTATAGAAATACAATTTTGACACAATTTTCTATAGAAATAAAATTTGGGATAATTTGCAATAGAAATAAAATTTTGCGAAAATTTTCTATAGAAATAAAATTTTGACAATATATTCTGTAGAATTAAAAATTTTTACAAAATATTCCTCTCCAACTAAGAGATACTTCAATTTTCTATAGAAATAAAATTTTGGCACAATTTGCGATAGAAATAAAATTTTGCGAAAATTTTCTATAGAAATGAAATTTTGACAATATATTCTGTAGAATTAAAAATTTTTACAAAATATTCCTCTCCAACTAAGAGATACTTCAATTTTCTATAGAAATAAAATTTTGGCACAATTTTTTATAGAAATAAAATTTTGGCACAATTTTCTATAGAAATAAAATTTTGGCACAATTTTCTATACAAATAAAAATTTTAACAAAATATTCCTCTTCAACTAAGAGATAGTTCAGTTTTCTATAGAAATAAAATTTTGGCACACTTTTCATAGAAATAAAATTTTGACTCAATTTTCTATAAAAATAAAATGTTGAGAAAATTTTGACAAATATTATTGTATAATTAAAAATTTGGACAAAATTTTCTATAGAAATAAAATTACTATAAATTCATTGTCATTAAAAGTTTAAATTTTCGTTTTATATGGTAGATTGTTAGAATTCTTGAAGTTTTAGTTGATTTTGAAATTGTTCTATAGAAACAAAATTTTTAAGAAATTTTCTATAGAAATAATATTTTGACAAATTTATATGTAAAAGTAAAAATTTTGTCAAAATTTTTTATAGAGACAAAAATGTTGACAAAATATTGCTCTCCAAATATCTCTCTTATTTGAAGATTAATATTTTGTCTACAGAAAAAATTTTCAAAATTCTATTTCTATAGAAAATTTTCTCAAAATTTTATTTCAATTTTTTATTTTCTATCGAAAAAAAATTGACACAATTTTCTATAGAATTTGAATTTCGGCACAATTTTCTATAAAAACAAAGGAAAAGAGAGATGTGTGTACAAAGATTTATTTCGGCAAAAGCCGACTATCATAAACCTTTTTTCCGAAGGTTCAAGTGTGGTTCACTTTTGGGTTTAGCGAACTGCCGAATTTATTCTGACAATTTGTTGGTAGTTTTGCTGCAAGTAGAGGATGCTGATGAGGAATGTGGTAATTCTGAAACGTGCGTCCATCCAACCGTCTTGCAGTCTTTAGGGATTTGCCAAAATAAATTTGACAAATATTATTTTCCTCTGTTGGCTAAGCTACACTTGTAGTTTAGTCACTGCAGGGTTTTAAACTGAAACCAAAAACAACAAAAAAATTTCTATAGAAATAAAATTTTTAGAAAATTTTCTATAGAAATAGAATTTTTAAAAATTTTCTTATAAAATTAAAAATTTTTACAAAAAGTAAATTTATAAATAAAATTTCTATAAATTCAATTTCATTACAAAATGTTCGTGTTATATGGTAGATTGGTTGAACTCTTGAAGTTCTGGTAGATTTTGAAAAATATTCCTCTACAACTGAGAGATACTTAAATTTTCTATAGAAATAAAATTTTGACTCTATTTTCAAAAATTTTGACACTATTTTCTAAAGAAAAAAAATTTTGAGAAAATTTTTTATAGAAATAAAATTTTGACACAATTTTCTACAGAAATAAAATTTTGACACAATTTTCTGCAGAAATAAAATTTTGACAATTTTTTTTTGTAGAAGTAAAAATTTTGACAAAATTTTCTATAGAAATAAAATTTTGAAAAAATTTCTATAGAAATAAACTTTTGCCAAATTTTTTTGTAGTAGTAGTAAACAAATGACAAAATTTTTTATAGAAATACAATTTTGACAAAATTTTCTACAGAAATACAATTTTGACTAAATTTTCTATTAATTCAATATCTTTCAAAATTAAAATTTTCGTGTTATATGGTAGATTGGTAGAATTCTTGAAGTTTTGGTAGATTTTGCAAAATATTCCTCTACAACTAAGAAATACTTAAATTTTCTATAGAAATAAAATTTCGGCACAATTTTCTACAGAAATAAAATTTTGAGGAAATTTTCTATAGGAAAAAAACATTTGGAGAAATTTTTCTACAGAAATAAAATTTAGACACAATTTTCTACAGAAATACAATTTTGAGAAAATTTTCTATAGAAACAAATTTTGACAAAACTTTCTATAGAAATAAAATTTTGCCAAATTTTTGTGTAGAAGGAAAAAAGGACAATATTTTCTTTAGAAGTAAAATTTTGACAAAATTTTCTATAGAAATAAAGTTTTGGCAAAATTTTCTATAGAAATAAAATATTGACAAAATTTCCTATAGAAATAAAATTTTGACAAAATTTTCTATAGAAATATAATTTTGACAAATTTTCTATAGGAATACAATTTTGACAAAATTTTCTATTAATTGAATATTTTTTAAAAATTTAAATTTTCGTGTTATATGGTAGATTGGTAGAACTCTTGAAATTTTGGTAGATTTTGCAAAATATTCCTCTACAACTAAGAGATACTTAAATTTTCTATAGAAATAAAATTTCGCCACAATTTTCTACATAAATAAAATTTTGAGGAAATTTTCTATAGGAAAAAAAATTTGAAGAAAATTTTCTATAATAATAAAATTTAGACACAATTTTCTATAGAAATAAAATTTTGAGAAAACTTTCTATAGAAAAAAATTTTGACAAAACTTTCTATAGAAATAAAATTTTGCCAAATTTTTGAGTAGAAGTAAAAATTTTACAAAACTTTCTATAAAAATAATATTTTGCCAAATTTTTGTGTAGAAGGACAAAATGTCAATATTTTCTTTAGAAGTAAAATTTTGATAAAATTTTCTATAGAAATAAAGTTTTGGCAAAATTTTACTATAAAAATAAAATTTTGACAAAATTTTCTATAGAAATAAAATTTTGACAAAATTTTCTATAGAAATAAAATTTTGACAACATTTTCTATAGAAATAAAATTTGGACAAAATTTTCTATAGAAATAAAATTTTGACAAAATTTTCTATAGAAATAAAATTTTGACAAAACTTTCTATAGAAATAAAATTTTGCCAAATTTTTGTGTAGAAGTAAACATTTTACAAAACTTTCTATAGAAATAAAATTTTGCCAAATTTTTGTGTAGAAGTAAAAATTTTACAAAACTTTCTATAAAAATAAAATTTTGCCAAATTTTTGTGTAGAAGGAAAAAAATGACAACATTTTCTTTAGAAGTAAAATTTTGACAAAATTTTCTATAGAAATAAAATGTTGGCAAAATTTTCTTTAAAAATAAAATTTTGGAAATTTTGAATTTACCAATCTACCAAACGGTAGGTTGTGGTGGAAATGCGTCAACTAAAAATGAGTTTCCTCGCTTCATTTCTATCTCACAATGGCCACCAAAATCTCCAGATCTCAATTCGTTGAACTTTTGCACCTTGGGCATTTTGGAGAGTAAGGTTGACACTAGAAACTATAGTGCTTCCCCGCAAATGGGCCACAAAACGCAGGGTCTCTTTTTTGCAACGTGTGATGGCTTTGTCGGCCGTTTGAAGACCATAATTCGTGTCAAAGGTAGCCAATTCGATTAAATCCAAATTGATTCTAAAATTCGATATTATTATCCGACATTTTTTGCTTTTGAAAAACAAAATTATCAAAATAGAAAATATAGTTTTTTACTTTGTGGTACAAAAAGTGTCATTCTTTTATATAAATAAAATAAAAAAAATACGAAATAAATAAATTTTATAATTTTTTCCCTCTGAAATCATGAAGTCGCCTCTTTTTGTAAATTAGATCTAAATAAACCCAATATTCATTTTATTTCCATTTATTCGAAAATCACCTCTTGAAATTAACAGTTCTTGGGAGAACCCGGTTTACCTACTAAATACAATTTTTATTTGCCTATTTGCAGGCGCTTAATATCTATGGTTTGAGAAGGAAAAGGTTCCCAAAATTTTAGTATTATGGGAATTAGTTTGGTTTTATGTTAAGGTACCGATCACATCCATAATTTTAAAGGGATCCTGGATCAAAAATTTCGAAAACCATTTAAAAAGTGGCGGTAAACTGCTTGGTCAGTAGTTTCTATAGGTCCGTCATTGGCAATATCGTTGTATGGTATGAACCAAATAATATAGTTGGCACAAAAAAATTGTTGTTTGTTAGTGTGTGTGTGTGTGTGTATATGTCCGTCTCAAGATTATT
Source organism: Haematobia irritans (assembly GCF_050003625.1). Lineage (NCBI taxonomy): Eukaryota > Metazoa > Arthropoda > Insecta > Diptera > Muscidae > Haematobia > Haematobia irritans. The sequence goes on along the minus strand of NC_134398.1, from coordinate 185,475,759 downwards.
GTATTATGTCTGGTACCACTTTTTCAAAAGATTTTGGCATTTTTTTTTTATTATATTTTTTTTTTCATTTTTATACCCACCACCATAGAATGGTGACGGGGGTATAATAAGTTTGTCATTCCGTTTGTAACACATCGAAATATCGATTTCCGACTATATAAAGTATATATATTCTTGATCAGGGAGAAATTCTAAGATGATATAACGATGTCCGTCTGTCTGTCTGTTGTAATCACGCTACAGTCTTCAATAATGAAGCAATCGTGCTGAAATTTTGCACAAACTCGTTTTTTGTCTGCAGGCAGGTCAAGTTCGAAGATGGGCTATATCGGTCCAGGTTTTGATATAGTCCCCATATAAACCGACCTCCCGATTTGGGGTCTTGGGCTTATAGAAATCGTAGTTTTTATCCAATTTGTCTGAAATTGGAAATCTAGAGGTATTGTAGGACCACAAATACGTGTGCCAAAAATTCTGAGTATCGATCCATATTTTGGTATAGCCCCCATATAGACCGATTTCCCGATTGTACTTCTTGGGCTTATAGAAACAGCAGTTTTTATCTAATTTGCCTGAAATTTGAAATCTAGAGGTATTTTGTGACCATAAAGAGGTGTGCCCAAAAATGGTGAGTATCGGTCCATGTTTTGGTATAGCCCCCATATAGACCGATCTCCCGATTTTACTTCTTGGGCTTATAGAAACTGCAGTTTTTATCCGATTTATCTGAATTTGGAAATCAAAAGGTACTTTAGAACCGTAAAGTGGTGTGCCAAAAATGGTGAGCATCGGTCCATGTTTTGGTATGGTGCCCATATAAACCGACCTCCCGATTTGGGGTCTTAGGCTTATAGAAACCGCAGTTTATATCCAATATGCCTGAAATTGGAAATCTAGATGTATTTTAGGACCATAAATAGGTGTGCCGAAAATTATGAGTATCGGTCCATATTTTGGTATAGCCCCCATATAGACCGATTTCCCGATTTTACTTCTTGGGCTTCTAGAATCTAAAGTTTTTATCCAATTTGCCTGAAATTGGAAATCTAGAGGTATTTTCGGGCCATAAAGAGGTATGCCGAAAACGGTGAATATCGGTCCATATTTTAGTATAGCCCTCATAAGAACGATTTCCAGATTTAACTCCTTGGTTTTCTAGAAACCGTAGTTTTTATCTGATTTGCCTGAAATTCTCAATATTCTGGTATTTGAGGCTCACAAAAACGTGTATCGGATTAAGTTTTTATCGGTCCATTTGGTAATGCCTCCATATAGACCGACTTCACTTCTTGAGGGTGTAGAAGGCCAACTGATCATGAAAATTGCTTGAAACTCAATGTAAAATTTCCAAATTTTACTTCTCGGGTGAAAATCTACAGATTTAAGATTTCAAATCAAGACGTTATTTTATAATTTTCTTGCACACTTAGAGATGTTAATAATTTCTCTAGAACTCAAACAAAAATGGTTCTTATAAATCCAGAACCTGATATAGTCCTCATAGGTGAAATCTTTAAATTTATCTTCCGGAAGTGTCCTCAAGCCCTCCGGAAATTTCAAAGGAAACCCTAATATTTGGTTCATGGTGGTGGGTATTTAAGATTCGGCCCGCCGAACTTACTGCTGTATATACTTGTTTTATTTTATTTTATTTTATTTTATTTTTATTTTATTTTTTTAATTCTTATATATATTTTTTTTATTTGTTTTTTTTTTTCAGAAAATAATTTTCTTATATATATATTTACACATTGTACCTTCACTTAATTTCCCCCCATTAGATTTCCATGATTTCACAGCACATAAGAACATACTGTTCCCTACTACAAAAAAAAGAAAATCTTTAGAAACTTGCACCCCTCATTAACATTCCTTATGGAAAACAATATATTCTTGTTGACCTCATTTCTCTAAGGTATAACGCATAATAATTCTGCAACCCTATTTTTCAGTTCAAACTTACCTGGCATTTTGTACCATCCCCATTTAAGTAAACACTAAAAAAATACGCATAGATTTCATTTTAATTTTCCACATCGTTGAAATTAAAATGTACTTGAGACGCCTAGCAGACGTCACAATACCCCTTCCACCATCAGCCCCAGCTATTATCAAGGCTCCTCTCATACTCGCATTTACGCAATCTTTAATTTGCCAAAGGACACAAATAAAATAAAACACAAACAGGAGGTATATGTCAAAATTGCATCCTGACAACATAAAACGTAAACCACCTGCCACATGTCTCTCTCTCTCTCTCTCGTGAGTTCCCAAAGCATCGTCGTGAAGTTATGTTATGCGACATGGATGATATGCTATGGGATTCCTTTAAACCTCCTTTAAACGAACACTCAACACCTATTTGATAACCATTGTGCGTTTATATGCTCGTTTGGATCACTTGCTTTTTCCAAGGATCTAGCATGTGAAGAGTTTTTATGAAATTTTCTTGTAAGCCAACCTGAACACACTTACATTTGCCATTCAAACCGTAAACCCTTACATGACTGACTTTTAGGGGCAGATATCCTTTACCATGGACACAATTCAGTGTGATGATGGGGTTTGAATGGGTAAATAGCCTAAGTGGTATATGATAATCAAGAGCTTCATTTTATACTAGACTCATTTATCAACTTGAGTCAGATTTTTCTTTGAGATTTTGATTAAAGAAATTTTAATAAAAATTTTAAAAAATTTGAATAGTCTAGTTTTAATTTAATTTTCGCTTAATTTAGAGTTTTGCTTAAGTTTTTCAAATAATTACACTAGTGTACAAAATATTTTTTTTTTCATGTACATTTGATGAGATGTGACTTTTGTTATGTATTTTTTGATCTGCTGAATTCGAAAAAAAATATTTTTTTTTATGGAACAGTTTTTGAGATATCCCGTTATTTTTAGTTTTTCGGTCTTTTTTTCACTAAACAAATTATATCTCGAGTTAAAAATTTCAGATTATATCGTTGTTCATACTGAAATGAAAGGTATTAAGATGATGAACAATTTTTTTCAAAAAAAAAATCATATTTTAGATTGACCCTTTTCCGCCGGAAAAGTATAAAAGTCACATCTCTTCAAATGTAAATTTTCAGTGTAAACTAGTGCTATTATAACCTCCACCATAGGATGGGGGTATATAAGCTTTGTCATTCCGTTTGTAACACATCGTTTGTTCTTAGACCCCATAATGTGTATATATATTCTGTGTCGTGGTGAAATTCTGAGTCAATTTAAGCATGTCCGTCCGTCTGTTGAAATCACGCTAACTTCCGAACGAAACAAGCTATCGACTTGAAACTTGGCATAAGTAGTTGTTATTAATGTAGGTCGGATGGTTTTGCAAATGGACCATATTGGACCACTTTTACGTATAGATTTGAACTCCGGAGCCTCTTGGAGGAGCAAAATCCATCCGATCCGGTTGAAATTTGGTACTTGGTGTTAGTCTATGGTCTCTAACAAGCATGCACAAATTGGTCCATATCGATCCATAATTATATATAGCCCCCATATAAACCGATCCCCAGATTTGACCTCCGGAGCCTCTCGGAGGACCAACATTTATCCGATCCGTTTGAAATTTGGTACGTGGTGTTAGTCTATGGTCTCTAATAACCATGCAAAAATTGGTCCATATCTCTCCATAATTATATATAGCCTCCATATAAACCGATCCCCAGATTTGTTTTGCGGAGCCTCTTAGAGAAGCAAATTTCTTCCGATTCGGTTGAAATTCGGTACGTAGTGTTAGTATATGGTCTCTAACAAGCATGCAAAAATTGGTCCATATCGGTCCCATATAAACCGATCCCCAGATTTTACCTCCGGAGCCTCTTGGAGGAGCAAAATTCTTCCGATCCAGTTGAAATTTGGTACGTGGTGTCTCTAACAACCATGCAAAAATTGGTTCATATCGGTTCATAATTATATATAGCCGATCCACAATCACACAAAAATTGGTCCATATCGGTTCAAAATCATAATTGCCACTCCAGCCAAAAATAATATACCAAGATTTTATTTCTATAGAAAATTTCGTAAAAATGTTATTTCTATAGAAAATTTTGTCAAAATTTTATTTCTGCATAAAATTTTGTCAAAATTTTATTTCTATAGAAAATTTTGTCAAAATTTTATTTCTATAGAAAATTTTGTAAAAATTTTAGTTCTATAGAAAATTTTGTAAAAATTTATTTCTATAGAAAATTTTATCAAAATTTTATTTCTATAGAAATTGTTGTCAAAATTTTATTTCTATAGAAAATTTTGTAAAAATTTTATTTCTATAGAAAATTTTGTAAAAATTTTAGTTCTATAGAAAACTTTGCCAAAATTTTATTTTTATAGAAAATTTTGTCAACATTTTATTTTTTAAAAATTTTTGTCAAAATTTTATTTCTATAGAAAATTTTATTTCTATAGAAATTGTTGTCAAAATTTTATTTCTATGGAAAATTTTGTAAAAATTTTATTTCTATAGAAAATTTTATCAAAATTTTATATCTATAGAAAATGTTGTCAAAATTTTATTTCTATAGAAAATTTTGTAAAAATTTTATCTCTATAGAAAATTTTGTCAAAATTTTATTTCTATAGAAATTGTTATCAACATTTTTTTTCTATAGAAAATTTTATCAAAATTTTATTATTTTTATAGAAAATTTTGTCAACATTTTATTTTTTAAAAATTTTTGTCAAAATTTTATTTCTATAGAAAATTTTATTTCTATAGAAATTGTTGTCAAAATTTTATTTCTATGGAAAATTTTGTAAAAATTTTATTTCTATAGAAAATTTTATCAAAATTTTATATCTATAGAAAATGTTGTCAAAATTTTATTTCTATAGAAAATTTTGTCAAAATTTTATTTCTATAGAAAATTTTGTCTAAATTTTATTTCTATAGAAAACTTAGTCAAAATTTAATTTCCATAGAAAATTTTGTAAAAATTTTATTTCAATAGAAAATTTTGTCAAAATTTAATTTCCATAGAAGACTTTGTAGAAATTTCATTTCTATTGAAAATTTTATCAAAATTTTATTTCTATAGAAATTGCTGTCAAAATTTTATTTCTATAGAAAACTATGTCAGAATTTTATTTCTATAGAAAACTTTGTCAACATTTTATTTCTGTAGAAAATTTTGTAAAAATTCCATTTCTATAGAAAACTTTGTCAAAATTTTATTTTTATAGAAAATTTTGTCAACATTTTATTTCTTAAAAATTTTTGTCGAAATTTTATTTCTATAGAAAATTTTACCAAAATTTTATTTCTATAGAAAATGTTGTCTAAATTTTATTTCTATAGAAGATTTTATTTCAATAGAAAACTTTGTCAACATTTTATTTCTATAGAAAATTTTGTAAAAATTCCATTTCTATAGAAAATTTTATCAAAATTTTATTTTTATAGAAAATGTTGTCAACATTTTATTTCTTAAAAAATTTTGTCAAAATTTTATTTCTATAGAAAATTTTACCAAAATTTTATTTCTATAGAAGATTTTGCCAAGATTTTATTTCTATGGAAAATTTTACTTCTTAAAAATTTTGTCAAAATTTTACTTCTTAAAAAATTTTGTCAAAATTTTATTTCTATAGAAAATTTTGTAAAAATGTTTTTCTACAAAAATTTTTGTCAAAATTTTATTTCTATAGAAAATTTTGTCAGAATTTTATTTCTATAGAAAACTTTGTCAAAATTTTATCTCTCTAGAAAATTTCGTCAAAATTTTATTTCTATAGAAGATTTTGTAAAAATTTTATTTTTATAGAAAATTTTATCAACATTTTATTTCTATAGAAAATTTTATCAAAATTTTATTTCTAAAGAAATTGTTGTCAAAATTTTATTTCTATAGAAAACTATGTCAAAATTTTATTTCTGTAGAAAATTTTTTTCAAAATTTTATTTCTTAAAAAAAAAATGTAAAAATTTTATTTCTAAGAACATTTTGTCAAAATTTTATTTCTATAGAAAATTTTGTCAAAATTTTTTTTCTATAGAAAATTTTGTCAAAACTTTATTTCTATAGAAGATTTTGGCAAGATTTTATTTCTATAGAAAATTTTGTCAAAATTTTATTTCTATAGAAGATTTTATCAAAATTTTATTTCTATAGAAAATTGTGTCAAAATTTTATTTCTATAGAAAATTTTGTCAAAATTTTATTTCTATAGAAGATTTTGCCAAGATTTTATTCCTATGGAAAATTTTGTCAAAATTTTACTTCTTAAAAAATTTTGTCAAAATTTCATTTCTATAGAAAAAATTGGCAAAATTTTATTTCTGTAGAAATTTTATCAAAATTTTATTTCTATAGAAAATTTTATGAAAATTTTATTTCTATAGAAAATTTTGTCAAAATTTTATTTCTATAGAAAATTTTGTCCAAATTTTATTTCTATAGAAAATGTTGTCAAAATTTTATTTCTATAGAAAATTTTTGTCAACAATTTATTTCTATAGAAAATATTGTCAAAATTTTATTTCTGTAGAATATTTTGTCAAACTGAATTATATACGTATCTAATCGGTATTTTTTAATGTATACGCCGTATGGACTAACATACAATTTAGAAGACGGTGTTAAGAAGTTTTAAGATACCTTGCTATCGGCAAGTGTTACCACAACCCAAGTAATTCGATTGTGTACGACAGTCTTTAGTAGAAGATTCTACGCAATCAATGGTGGAGGGTCCATAAGATTCGGCGTGGCTGAACTTACGGCCGTATATACTTGTTTTTTATTTATATATATTTAAATTTAAATTAAATTAAAAATAAATTTAATTTAATATGATTTTAATCTACATTATAAATATTTTTATTTAATTTAACTTTTACATTATTTTCATTTTAAATATTAAATTTTAACTAAATATTTTTTTCGTTTTAATTTAATTTTATTTCATTTAATCCTACCAAATTTTTATATTAATTTAACTTTAACTTTATTGGCATATTAAATTAATTTTAATTTAACCCTCCAATGGATGTTAAGGTCCCTGTGGACTTTGTGATAGTTTATCACTTCCTGTATGCATTAGTACATGTAGTCATAATTCATTTAATTTTAAACCTATTATGTTTATTTAATTTAACTTTTACATTATTTTCATTTTAAATATTAAATTTTAATTTAATATTTTTTTCGTTTTAATTTAATTTTATTTCATTTAATCCTACCAAATTTTTACATTAATTTAACTTTATTTGCATATTAAATTAATTTTTATTTAACTCTCCAACTCTCCAATGGATGGTAAGGTCCCTGTGGACTTTATGATAGTTTATCACTTTCTGTACTCATTAGTACATGTAGTCATATTTAATTTAATTTTAAACCTATTATTAATTTTAACTAATTGTAATATAATTTAGTTTTAATTTATATATTACTTTTAATTTAAATATGAATTCAATTTTAAATTAATTTGATTTTAATTTAATTTTGTTTTATTTAATTTTATTTTATCCCACAAAATATTTTACTTTAATTTAAGTTTAAGTTTATTTTCATTTTAAATTAATTGCAATACAATACAATTTAATTTAATTGTAATTTAAATTATTTTAATTTAAGTTATTACTTTTAATTTAAATATGAATTTAATTTTAGTTTAATTTGATTTCAATTTAATTTTGTTTTATTTAATTTTATTTTATCCCACAAAATATTTTACTTTAATTTAAGTTTATTTTCATTTTAAATTATAATTAATTTATAATTTAATTTAATTATAATTTAAATAATTTTTATCTTTAATTAATCTTCAACTTTGAAATTAATTTTAATTCAATTTAGTTTAAATTAATCATATTTAATTAATTTTGTAATCATTTTTAAATTATCACCATACGTTGTGGGTTTAAAAAGTATATTTATTGCTTTTCAATTATATATAAATGTACTCTTTTATAACTATCTAAAAATTTCAACTACAACAGTCTAAAAATTATTTTCAAATTTTTGATTCAATAAATTCGTATAATCCTAATTGCACTTTTGTAATATTCGTACAGTAGATCTGTTGTGATAGCCAATGTAAACTTTGTCTAATCTTTATATTAAAAATTCATATATTAAATTATATGAAAAAAATACAAACTTATGCAAGAGAATAAATCGTCTTTAGATGAAAATGCTTCAAGAGCTTAGCTACAAGATATTAGAATAATACATAAAGTGTTTTAGAGGAATTATTTCAAAACCCCCTAAGATATGCAACAAAATCTGGAAAATTGTTCATCCCCAACCAAAATTACAATTCTCTTCGATTCAAAAATAAATCTGGTTTTGATTTATAGTGTAACAAAGCTATAGTAACATATACAATCAGTTGTTTGGCAAACTTTAAGCATACAACTTCCTCATATTTCTTCCTGAAATTATACGCAATAAGGTATGCTAGGGTTTTGTAGAATTTTTAAATACAACACCCAAATAAATGTTAGACCATATGTTTAAGATTTAAGGAAACTCTATAACATGAGCCTACATCCTTTATACCATGTTATCCAACTCTCAAGGGATAAGAAAGGTATAGGTGAACGTAATACAGACGGTCGTGTGTTCGATTAAAAGTAGCCTGGTTTATTTGTGATTTATGTCACATGAAAAGGATCATTGCCTCTTGGAAGAATGTTGCCTATCTACCCATATACGAGTAGGTAAGCTAATGAAATCTTGACATATTATGACACATTGCGTATAAATGTCCCATGTTCAACAGAGACTTGGATACCCAACTATTCCAACAGTTGAGGAGATTAGTTTTACCTAACAATAGCCTACAAATTACCTGTATTACTGCAGACTTTAGGAGAGGAAATGAAATAAGGAATTATTTCAGACACAAACGCATATTGAATGGCCAAGAAGTTCATATGTCTCGGTTTAAAGGTTGATGGCATATCAAAACCATGTTATACCAATAATCCCATAGACTGAATATCTTAAGGAATTGATCTTGAAGAAGGACACATTAGGAGTTTGCAATGCAAATTGCGATAGAGTTAGGAAAATTTTAATGAATTTGCTAAAGAAAGGAATAAACCCCATTTTACCTTAAAAGCTAAAAACTATAAATAAAAAAGTAATAAATATAAATTCTTTTGATAGTCTTACTGTGCAAATGTTTATCACAACAAAATGGAGATATTTGTTGAACAATTATATTAAAAAAAAATTTACAATTAATTAAAATAAAAATGTAAAAAAATAAAATAATATCGAAATCTGAAATTAAAATTTATTTAATTAAATTTATTTTATGTAGTTTAATTGAGCGGATCGTACCTTTTTTTATTAAATAAATGGTATATTTAACCAACCAATTATTTCAATTTATTTCCTCTTCCAATTCATTTATAATTTTATGAAAATATTTATATATTAGATGGTATTATTTTATAATATCACTCCTTGTGTCCATTTTAATTAATTTTTAAATTTCACTTTTCTATTTTCAGGTAAGACTTGATCGATTGAACAAAAAAAAATAAAAGCCAAGTGGTAAGATTTACATAAAATATATATCTTAATCCTGTATGAGAAAAAACAAAAATAAAAATATAGTGCATACTTTCAGGGGCTAGTCTTCTCGATTGGATATATAAAAGTGGGGTATTTGAAAGGAAGTATTGAAATAGGCATTAAAAATGTATTTATTATTAAAAGTTCCACTAAAACATTCATTATTTGTAAAAAATTCTAAACTATAACAATATGTAGCATATGTTAAAGAGATCTATAAAAGAAAATATAAGCATAGTTAAGGGGATTTCTATGGTTTCACAGTAGTGTGAAACTCCATTCAGATTCGGCTATAAGTAAACCCAAACGAATTTTAAGAGTGATGAAATATATTGATATTCTATTAAAAAAGCCAAACAATTTAGTTCATGCTCTCAGGGGCCAGTCTTCTTGATTAGATATAAAAAGAGGCTATTCCAAAGGAAATATTGAAACAGTCATTAATATTTAATATTAATTTTTTTATTATTAAGAGTAAGACTAAATTATGGATTATTATGCACAAAAGGGGTTGGTTATTCTCAATAGAAGTAAAATTATTTTTTTTCTATTCAAATTTGTTAAAATTTTATTTCCAGAAAGGCTATTCCAAAGGAAATATTGAAACAGTCATTAATATTTAATATTAATTTTTTTATTATTAAGAGTAAGACTAAATTATGGATTATTATGCACAAAAGGGGTTGGTTATTCTCAATAGAAGTAAAATTATTTTTTTTCTATTCAAATTTGTTAAAATTTTATTTCCAGAAAAAAATTTGTCACAATTTTATTTCCAGAGAAAATTTTGTCAAAGTTTTATTTCTATCGAAAATGTTGGGGCCAGTCTTCTTGATTAAATATAAAAAGAGGTTATTCAAAAGAAAATATTGAAATTGTCATTAATATTTAATATTCATTTATTTATTATTAAGATAATGACTAAAATATATAAAAAAAAATTGTCAAAAATTTATTTCCAAAGAAAATTTCGTCCAAATTTTATTTCCAGAGAAAATTTTGTTAAAATTTTATTTCCAGAGAAAATTTTGTTTCTATAGAAAATTTTATTTCTATAGAAAATTTTTTCAACATCTTATTTCTATAGAAAATTTTGCCAAAATTTCATTTTGCAAAATTTTATTTCTATAGAGAATTTTGTCAAAATTTTATTTCTATAGAAACTTTTTTCAAAATTTTTTTCTATGGGAAATTTTGTAAAATTTTTCTCAAAGCTTTGTTTCTATAGAAAATTAGGCAAAATTTTATTTCTATAGAAAATGTTGCCAAACTTTTATTTCTATAGAAAATTTTGTCAAAATTTTATTTCTATAGAAAATTTTGTCAAAATTTTATTTCTATAGAAAATTTTGTCAAAATTTTATTTCTATAGAAAATGTTGTTAAAATTTTACTTCGATAGAAAATTTTTTCAAATTTTAATTTCTATTAAAAATTGTTATTTCTATAGAAATTTTTTTCGAAATTTTATTTCTATAGAAAATTTTGTCAAAATTTTATTTCTATAGAAAACTTTGTCAATTTTTTTTTTCTATACAAAATTTTTCCAAAAATTTATTTCATTCGTTTTGTTATTGCTGATTTTTTTCTTTAATCATTGTTGTTGTGTTTGATTTCAGCTTAAAACCATGCATTGATTAAACTAAATGTGTAGCTTATCTAACAGAGGAAAAGAATGTTTGTCAAATTTATTTGGGCAAAGCCCTATAGACTGCAGTCTATAGGGCTTTGCCCAAATAAATTTGACAAACATTCTTTTCCTCTGTTGGTTAAGCTACACTTGTAGTTTAGTCAATGCATGGTTTTAAGCTGAAATCAAAAACAATAACAATAAAAATTTATTTCTATAGAAAATTTTGTCAAAATTTTATTTTTATACAAAATTTTGTCAAAATTTTATTTCTATAGAAAATTTTGTCAAATTTGTTTTTCTATAGAAAATTTTGTCAAAATTTTATTTCTCTAGAAACTTTTTATCAAAATTTTATTCCTATAGAAAATTTTTGCAAAATTTTATTTCTATAGAAAATTTTGTCAAAATGTTATTTCTATAGAAAATTTTGTCAAAATTTTATTTCTATAGAAAATTTTGTCAAAATTTTATTTCTATAGAAATTTTTGTCAAAATTTTATTTCTATAGAAAATTTTGTCAAAAAAATTGCTATAGAAAATTTTGTAAAAAAAAAAATTCTATAGAAAATTTTGTCAAAATTTTATTTCGTTATTGTTGTTTTTGATCTCAGCTTTAAGCCATGCATTGACTAAACTACAAGTGTAGCTTAACCAACAGAGGAAAAGTATGCTTGTCAAATTTATTTGGGCAAAGCCCTATAGACTGCAAGATGGTTGGATGTAGAACTGTCTCGGAATTACCACATTCCTCATCAGCATCCTCTACTTGCAGCAAAACTATCAACCAATTATCAGAAGAAATTCTTCATTCGTTTTGTTTGTTATTGTTGGCTTCTCTTCAATCGTTATTCTTGTTTTTGATCTCAGCTTAAAGCCATGCATTGACTAAACTACAAATGTAGCTTAACCAACAGAGGAAAAGTATGCTTGTCAGATTTATTTGCTTGTCAAATTTATTTTATTTCTTTAAAATATTTTGTCAAAATTTTATTTCTATAGAAAATTTCGTCAAAATTTTATTTCTATAGAAAGCATTTTCAAATTTTTATTGCTATTGAAAATTTTGTCAAAAATGTTTTTTCTATAGAAAATTTTGTCCAAATTTTATTGCTATTGAAAATTTTGTCGATATTTTATTTCTATAGAAAATTTTTGCTAAATTTTATTTCTATAGAAAATTTTTCCAAAAATTTATTTCTATAGAAAATTTTTGCAACAAATTATTTCTATAAAAATTTTTGTCAAAATTTTATTTCTATAGAAAATTTTGTCAAAATTGTATTTCTATAGAAAATTTTGTCAAAATTTTATTTCTCTAGAAAATTTTTATCAAAATTTTATTCCTATAGAAAATTTTTGCAAAATTTTATTTCTATAGAAAATTTTGTCAAAATTTTATTTCTATAGAAAATTTTGTCAAAATTTTATTTCTATAGAAAATGTTGTCAAAATTTTTTTTTACTATTATTATTAGTTTATTAAAATCATAATAAATTATGAAGATAGATACCAAAAAATAAAGGTACTAACAACTAAGACTTATTGTCAAAATTTTATTTCTATAGAAAATTTTGTCTTTTTTTTTTATACAAAATTTTTCCAAAAATTTTTTCTATAGAAAATTTTGTCAAAATTTTATTGCTATTGAAAATTTTGTCAATATTTTATTTCTATAGAAAATTTTGTCGAAATTTTATTTCTATAGAAAATTTTTGTTAATTTTATTTCTATAGAAAATTTTGTCACATTTGTTTTTCTATAGAAAGTTTTTCCAAAAATTTATTGCTATAGAAAATTTTTTCAACAATTTATTTCTATAGAAAATTTTGTCAAAATTTTATTTCTATAGAAAATTTTCTCAAAATTGTATTTCTATAGAAAATTTTGTCAAAATTTTATTTCTACAGAAAATTTTTGTCAAAATTTTATTTCTATAGAAAATTTTTGCAAAATTTTATTTCTATAGAAAATTTAGTCAAAATTTTATTTCTATAGAAAACTTTGTCAAAATTTTATTTCTATAGATAATTTGGTCAAAATTTTATTTCTCTAGAAAATTTTTATCAAAATTTTATTTCTATACAAAACTGTGTCAAAATTTTATTTCTATAGAAAATTTAAAATGTTGTCAATTTTTTTTCTATACAAAATTTTTCCAAAAATTTATTTCTATAGAAAAATTTTTCAAAAATTTATTTCTATAGAAAATTTCGTCAAAATATTATTCCCATAGAAAATTTTTTCAATTTTTTTTCTATAGAAAATATTGTCAACATTTTATTTCTATAGAAAATTTCGTCAAAATATTATTGCTATTGAAAATTTTGTCAAAATTCTACTATTTTTGGTAGAAATGTAGAAACCATATAGGCGCTATTTTCGTAGCTCTTTTTATTGATACCTTAGATAGGTCTAAAGTCCAATATCGTGGGCTTCATTGCCATCGATACCCACCAAAAACATAATATAAATACGTAAACTTTTTGGTATTATAAAGTGAAATTAAAAACATCTCATATTTCTTAGTTTTACTAAAAAATGTGAAGCATACTTTTGAGGTTAATTTGTTTTTTGTTTTTTAAATTTTATTGAGACTTATTTTTAAACTACATGAGGTTGCAATATTGGTATCATGATTATGGAAACATAAAACTATAGTGTTTTATTTTAATGGTGATTCTCCAAAAAAAAATGTGAAGCATACTTTTGAGGTTAAATTATGTTTGAAGCATGTATTTTTACACATTGTCTGAAATAATAAACCACCAAAAATAAAACAAATAATATATATTTTTTATAATAATGCGAAATTAAGCGCCTCACTTATTTCATTTTAATTTTTTATTGGGTTCTAAAAAAATGTGAAGCATACTTTTGAGGTTCAAATTTTTTATAGTTATTTCAATTTTATTGGGATTGGCTTTTTGACTTAACAATGGAACAATTTTCATTTGGTCGTTATTGAGACTTCTAATTACAGTGTTTCAGTTTGATTTAGTTTCAGGACAAATATGTAAAGCATACGTTTGGGGTGCAATAATGTTTGTCACTGATGGTTTTTGGCACTTTTTGAAATAGAAAAAATAGTCCACCAAAACAAAATATTTTTTTTTTTTTTTTGATTGTATTATCAACCGTATTGAGGGACATCACACATTTACTTTCAATTGGATTACAGGTCAAAAATGTAAATCCTGCCTTTAGGATTAATTATTTTTTAGTTCTATCAATTTTATTTGGAGTGGGTTTAAAGCTTCCTGAGGGTTCAAAATTGGTTTGGTGATTATGGAAAGTTAAAACTCTAGTGTTTTATTTTAATCGAGTGTCAGGACAAACATATGCAGCATACTTTTAAGGGCTAATTATGTATGTTACAAACATCTTTTAGGCATTGTCTGTCAAAAATAAACAATAATTGAATTTTTAAATGATGTCCTACAGATCATTTACTTCCATTGGTCCTAATTTTTATCAAAACATATTAATACGTTTAAACAAAAACATTAAAGTGTGTTAAAACCAAAATCCCCAAAAGCCCGCCCCTCCTAAATACACGCATCAAATATGCATTTACATGTGTATGCCAATTAAAATGTTTCTAAAACCTCGAACCAACACTCATATCGGTTTTGAGTAGATTTTAAACGTTTTTCATACCGCTATCCAGTTAGTAAACTCATATATGCTAAACAACATCTGTAATGTGGTTGTAGTTGCCACTAGTTTTGGTTCTATTGGTTTCAAGTATCGCTCTCATTATATTCCATTGAAACCTCAGGGGATGTGTTAATTTTTGATGTTTTCCAAATGACCAAAAACACCCACAAATTCTCAAAACGGCCCTAAATGAAAGGTAACCTATTTACTAAATGACCATATCCACATACATTCTAGGCGACACTAAAATGCATTTCTAATTAGTTTGTAGAACTCAGTGCTATTGTTTTGCATTGCTTCATAATCCTGTTTTTGGGGAAATGCTCCATGTGCAATTAGCTGAAATCGAGAAAGTTATTGTCATTTGTTTGTTTGTGGACAACGCGAGATCAGTTGTATGTACAAAGAAGGGGGAATTTATGTAAACAAAACACCAAAAGGCAGACGCCGACGCTATTTGTCGCCAAATTTTAACATAAAAACTTTTTGTGTAACATGCTTGTTTGCCCTCCCAAAAGTAGGCTATACGCATAGTTTCGAAAAAAAGTTAATGAAAATTTTCCCCCTCCAAAAAATATGCTATGCTTTTAATGAAATTAAAAATTGAACTAAAACCAAAGAGAAAGGAAAAGGACCAACAGTATCCGTCATAAAGTATGCAATTAGTTTAGTTGCAATGGAATTTGGCAGGGCAACGAAATTTGTCGGTAGTTTCTTTTTATTGAAATGTTTTGTCTACAATGTAGGTTACTCGTTTTCGATTTCGAGTAATG
Source organism: Haematobia irritans (assembly GCF_050003625.1). Taxonomy (NCBI): domain Eukaryota; kingdom Metazoa; phylum Arthropoda; class Insecta; order Diptera; family Muscidae; genus Haematobia; species Haematobia irritans. The sequence goes on along the minus strand of NC_134398.1, from coordinate 185,460,152 downwards.
GAAGAAATAACAACAAAAATGATAAATTATGATCAAGGGTATTTATCGTAGATATGTGAGCACTATAAATGCAAACATATATATGGGAATGAGTTAATGCGGTATAATTAAATTTATATTAAATACCACACTATTTAAATTACATAAAAGTAAATGAAATAAAATATATATTATAAAATAGATCTTTATAATGTTCTAGTTTCAAATTAATTTAAATTGATTTTAATTTAACTTTAATATTAGCTTTAATTTTAGTTTTAATTTAAATTTAAGTATTATTTAATTTTAATATTTTTAATTCAATTTTAATATGTTTAATTAAATTTTAATTTAATATTAATTTTATAATTAATTTTTATTCAATGTAATTTTAATTTAAGGTTAAGTTGATCTTAACTTGAATTTAATACTAATATTAATTTCATTTAATTTTACTTCAATTTTAATTTAATTTTAATACTAATTTTAGTTTTAATTCAATTTTAATTTTATCTTTAATTTTAATATTAGTTTTTATTTTAAGTTTAATATTGGTTTAATTTTTATTTAAATTTTATTTTAATTCAATTTCAATTTAGTTTTAATCTAATTTTAATTTAATATAAATTTAACTTGATTTTAACATTAAATTTTAATATTCATTTTAATTGTGTATTATTATAATTTTAGTTCAATTTTAATTTAATTAACCTTGACATTAACATTAAATCATAAAAAATAATTTAAATTGATTTTAATTTAACTTTAATATTAGCTTTAATTTTGGTTTTAATTTAAATTTAAGTATTATTTAATTTTAATATTTTTAATTCAATTTTAATATCTTTAATTAAATTCTAATTTAATATTAATTTTATAATTAATTTTAATTCAATGTAATTTTAATTTAATTTGAATTTAAGTTTAAGTTGATCTTAACTTGAATTTAATACTAAAAATAATTTTCATTTAATTTTAATTCAATTTTAATTTAATTTTAGTGATAATTTTCGTTTTAATTCAATTTTAATTTTATCTTTAATTTTAATATTAGTTTTTATTTTAAGTTTAGTATTGGTTTAATTTTTATTTAAATTTTATTTTAATTCAATATCAATTTAGTTTTAATCTAATTTTAATTTAATATAAATTTAACTTGATTTTAACATTAAATTTTAATATTCATTTTAATTGTCTATTATTATAATTTAAGTTCAATTTTAATTTAATTAACCTTGACATTAACATTAAAATCAATCAATTATTTAGATTTTATTGAATTTTATTTTTTTATTAATTGTAATTACAAGTTTAGTTTTAATTCAATTTTACTTTTATCTTTTATTTTAGTTTTTCTTCAAATTTTAAACTTACTACCATTTTTTTTTTTGATTTAATCAATTTTAATTTTATCTTTTTATATTAATTTATTTTTTTAATTCAATTTTAAAATAATTAATTTAATTCAATTTTAAATTAACATTAAATAAAATTTTAATATTCATTTTAGTTTTATGTTATTCTAGTTTTAGTTCAATATTAATTTAACTAACTTTGACATTAATATTAAAATCAATCAATTATTTATTTAGTTTTTTTATTAATTGTAATTATAAGTTTAGTTTTAATTCAATTTTACTTTTATCTTTTATTTTAGTTTTTCTTCAAATTTTAAACTTAATACAATTTTTTTATTTAATCAATTTTAATTTTATCTTTAATTTAATTTAATTTTTTTAATTCAATTTTAAATTAACTTTTATTTAATTAAAATTAAATTCAATGCTAAACTAACATAAATTTTAATATTAGTTTTAATTTTGGTTTAATTTAATTTAATTCAAATTTAATTTAATTAAACTTAACATTAATATTATAATCAATTAATTATTTAGTTTTTATTGAATTGTAATGTTATTTGTAATTATAATTTTAGTTTATTTCAATTTTAATTATATTTTTTTTAATTAATTTTTCTTTAATTGTTTTTCTTTTTTATTGTAGTTTTTGTTTAAATTTTAAACTAAAACCATTTCTTTATTTTAATTCAATTTTAATTTACTTTTAATCTAATTTTAATTTAAAATAAATTAAATTCAATGGTACTTTCATTTTTAATTTGATTTTGATTAATTTTTTTGATTAATATTAAATTTTGTTTCATTTTAATTTTAATTTAATTTGAATTTAATTCAATTTTAATATAATTTAACTTAAATTTAATATTCAAATCAACACTAATTTAGTTTTAATTTAATTTTAATATTAATTGTATTTTAATTTTAGTTTTAATTCAATTTTAATTCTATCTTTAATTAAAAAAAAAAATATTATACCCTCCGCTATAGGATGGGGGGTATATTAACTTTGTCCTTCTGTTTGTAACACATCGAAATATTGTTCTAAGACCCCATAAAGTATATATATTCTGGGTCGTGGTGAAATTCTGAGTCTATCTAAGCATGTCCGTCCGTCTGTTGAAAGCACAATAGCTTCCGAACGAAATAAGCTATCGACTTGAAACTTGGCATAAGTAGTTGTTATTGATGTAGGTCGGATTATATTGCAAATGGGCCATATTGGATCACTTTTATGTATAGCCCCCATATAAGCCGATCGCCAGATTTGACCTCCGGAGCCTCTTGAAGGAGCAAAATTCATACGATCCGTTTAAAATTTGGTACATTTCGATAGTGTATGGCCGATAACAACCATGCCAAAATTGGTCCGTATCGATCTATAGTATAGTCGGTTTATTTGGGGGCTATATATCCCCAAATAAACCGATCACATAAACCCAATCACAGAAAAATCACGATTGCCACTCGAGCCAAAAATAATCTAGCAAAATGTTATTGCCATAGAAAATTTTGTCAACATTTTATATTTCTATAGAAAATTTTGTCAACATTTTATGTATTTAGGAAATTTTGTCAAAATATAATTTCCATACAAAATTTTGTCAAAAATTTATTTCTATAGAAAATTTTGTCAACATTTTATATCTCTAGAAAATTTTGCTAGAATTTTATTTCTGTAGAAAATTTAGTCAAAATATTATTTCTATAGAAACTTTGTGAAGCATTTCATAGTTGAAGAGGAATATTTTGTAAAATCTTGCAAAACATCAAGAATTCTATCAATCTACCAAACAGTAAAATATCTGTCATTTTTGGTAGCTCATAATTGTATATAGCCCCCATATAAAGCGACCCCCATATTTTAATTCTGGTTCTATTATTACCGCACAAAGTTCATATCGGTTCGTATTTATTTCTTCCCTATATATATACCGGTCAAGAACTGAATATATAGTATTTAATCGACCTTTCTTTCGTCTACTATATATCCCGCATGGACTAACTTACAAATTAGAAGTTAATGTTAAGAAATTTTAAGATGCGTTTCCGTCGGCCGCAACCCAAGTAATTTAATTGTGGGTGACCGTCTTTAGTAGAAGTTTCTACGCAATCCATGGTGGAAGGTACATAAGATTCGTCCTGGCCGAAATTACGGCCGTATATACTTGTTTTAATTTAATTTTAATAAAGTTTGAATTTAATTTAAATTTAATTCAATGTTAATTTTAATTCATATTCAATTGTAATTTAATTTTAAGTTCATTTTATTTCAATTTTAATATAGTTTTAATTTCATTTAAATTTTATGTTACTTTAATATTATTATTAATTTTAATTTTTGTTCTATCTTAATATTAATTTTATTTTAAATTTAATTTAGTACTAAAATGTATTTTTATTTTAGTTCAAATTTAATTTTACTTTAATTCAATTTTAATTTAGTTTTAATCCAATTTTTAATTAAATTGTATATAATTCTATTTTTTATGTTAGTTTTAATTTATATTTAATTCAAATTTTATAATAATTCAATATTAATTTAGATTCTATTTAATTTTTAGTTGATTTAAATTTAACATTAATATATACCTTTTAAATTCAACAAACTTTTTAAAGTGCCTGTTTCTATCACACAATATACCAACATTTTTAAATTTTAAAAATATAATTGCGTTCTTATCCCCCCCCCCCCCCCCCCCCTCTCAATTCATTCATATGAAAATAATTGAAAATCTATGATTATGAAACCTCACAATGTTTATCTTCGTTGCAGCTTCAACTCTTCGGATTCTGTTGCCAATCATTTTTGGTCAAAAATAATCCAAAACTACAGTAATGAGGAATTTGTGAAAACCTCAAATAAGCTCATATTGCAAAACTAAAATTTCTAATTCCTCAACAGGCAGTTGTGTTGTTAGAAAAATGTTTCAGCAATTTTTCAGTTTATTAACTCATTTTGAGTTTTGTGGTGAGATTGTTCGTCATGATGGTCTGATATGGTATGGGCTGCTGTTTAAAAGATCTGGTGTGGTTGTGGTTTTCCAATGAGTGTCGAAGCGAACAAAGACAATGGCAATCATTATTATCGAGATGATCATTATCGGTATAGACTTCACCATAGTCATCATCATCGTCATCATCATTATTATTATTATTTCAACATTCTGCATTGCAAAATAAGTTTCTCGGTCTGTTTGCTACATAAATTCAGCCCTGCTTGTTTGCCTGCTTGCTAGTGTGATTATGAAAATTTTTGCCTCAAAAGCTCAGAAAACAAAAATAACACAAAAACGAGAATTATTATTTCTAATGCTGCCTGCCGCCTGCAAGTATTGTGATAATAATGCCAAAAACAGAAGAACTGGGCCAAGATGGTAATGGGTGTTGATATCAGCAATACAAGCCAACCAGCCAGCCAGCAAGCCATCATCATGTAGCAGCAGCAGGAGTAGCAGCAATGTGAACACATTTTTCATAAAAATTAATTACTTTTGGGCCTGTTTGAATGTGAGTGTTGCAAAAGCATGTATCCAGGAAGAGGTTCAGACGTATGCATAACTAGCAGGAGGCCTTAAACTAAATTAAAATAAATTAATTTATATCAAAACAAGTAAGGAAAGTCTAAAGTCGGGCGGGGCCGACTATATTATACCCTGCACCACTTTGTAGATCTAAATTTTCGATACCATATCACATCGTCAAATGTGTTGGGTGCTATAAATAAAGGTTTGTCCCAAAATATCACTCGATTTGGACAGAATTTGATAGACTTTTACAAAATCTATAGACGCAAGGAAAATGTTGGTATTTTGACCATTTTTGTCGAAATCAGAAAAACATATATATGGGAGCTATATATAAATCTGAACCGATTTCAATCAAATTTGGCACACATGACTATATTACTAATTGTACTCCTAGTGCAAAATTGCAACCAAATTGGGCCAAAACTCTGGCTTCTGGGGCCATATAAGTCCATATCGGGCGAAAAATATATATGGAAGCTATATCTAAATCTGAACCGATTTCAATCAAATTTGGCACACGTGACTATACTACCAATTGTACTCCTTGTGCAAAATTTCAAGCTAATCGGTATAAAACTCTGGCTTCTGGGTCCATATAAGTGCATATCGGGCGAATATATATATATATATGGGAGCTATATCTAAATCTGAATCGATTTCAACCAAATTTTGCACACTTGACTATACTACTAATTGTACTCCTAGTGCAAAATTTCAACCAAATTCGGCCAAAAATCTGGCTTCTGGGGCCATATAAGTCCATATCGGGCGAAAGATATATATATGGGAGCTATATCTAAATCTGAACCGATTTCAATCAAATTTTGCACACTTGACTATACGACTAAGTGTTATGTTTGAACTAAATTTCAAGCAAATCGGTATAAACCTTTGGCAGCTGGATACCTATTAGTACATATCGGGCGAAAGATATATATGGGAGCTATATCGAAATCTTAACCGATTTCTTCCAAAATCAATACGGTTCTATTCTGACCCAAATTAGGAACATGTGCCAAATGTGAAGGCGATTGCACTTAAATTGCGACCTAGACTTTGATCACAAAAATGTGTTCACATACAGACGGACGGACGGACAGACGGACTTGGTTATATCGACTCAGGGATCCACCCTGAGCATTATTGCCAAAGATACCATGTATCTTTCTCGTCTCCTTCTGGATGTTACAAACATATGCACTAACTTATAATACCCTGTTCCACGGTGTGGCGCAGGGTATAATTAAATAAAATGGAATAACAAACTCTTAATAATGCAAAAAATAAACACAAATTAAAATTTAAATTTATATTAAACTTGAAATTAGGATAAAGAACTAACAACAAATTTAAATAGAAATTTTCTTAAAAATTAAAATTAAATTCAAATTTAAATTTATATTAAACTTCAAAGTTGGATAAATACAAATTTAAATAAAATTTAACATTAAAACTAAATGTAAATTTAAATTGTTATTAAACTTTGAATTACAATTTTAATTAATATTTTATTAAAAATTAAATGTAAATTTAAATTTATATTAAACTTCAATTTAGGATAAAGAACTAACTACGAATTTAAATAAAATTTTCTTACAAATTAAAATTAAATGTAGATTTAAATTTATATTAAACATAAAATTAGGATAAAGAATTAACTACAAATGTAAATAAAATTTTCTTAAAAATTAAAATGAAATGCAATTTTTAATTTATATTAAATTTCAAATTACAATTTATATCAAATTTTTATTAAAAAATAAATTGAAATTTATATTAAACTTTAAATTAGGATAAAGAACTAACAACAAATTTAAATAAAATTTTGCTAAAAATTAAAATTAAATGCAAATTTAAACTTAAATTTATATTAAACTTCACAGTTTGGATAAATATTTAACTACAAATTTAAATAAATTTTAACAATCAAAACTAAATGTAAATTTAAATTTTCATTAAACTTTGAATTACAATTTCAATTAATATTTTTTTTTAAATTAAAATTAAATGTAAATTTATATAAAACTTCAAAGTAGATTAAGAACTAACTACGAATTTAAATAAAATTTTCTTACAAATTAAAATTAAATGTAGATTAAAATTTAAATTTATATTAAACTTGAAATTATGATAAAGAATTAACTACAAATGTAGAATAAAGAACTAAATACGAATTTAAATACAATTTTCTTACAAATTCAAATTTAATGTAGATGTAAATTTAAATTTAATTCAAATTAGGATAAAGAACTAACAACAAATTTATATAAAATTTTGTTAAAAATTAAAATTGAATGCAAATTTTAATTTTTATTAAACTTCAAATTTGGATAAATAATTAACTACAAATTTAAATAAAATTTAATAATCAAAACTAAATGTAAATTTAAATTTTCATTAAACTTTGAATTACAATTTCAATTAATATTTTTTTTTTTAAATTAAAATTAAATGTTAATTTATATTAAACTTCAAATTAGATTAAGAACTAACTACGAATTTAAATAAAATTTTCTTACAAATTAAAATTAAATGTAGATTTAAATTTGAATTTATATTAAACATGAAATTAGGATAAAGAATTAACTATAAATTTAAATAAAATTTTCTTAAAAATTAAAATTAAATGCAACTTTTAATTGATATTATATTTCAAATTACAATTTCAATTAAATTTTTAATAAAAATTAAATATAAATTTAAATTTATATTAAACTTCAAATTAGGATAAAGAACTAACAACAAATTTAAATAAAATTTTCTTAAAAATTAAAATTAAATGCAAATTTAAAAGTATATTAAACTTCAAATTTGGATAAATAATTAACTACAAATTTAAATAAAATTTAACAATTAAAACTAAATGTAAATTTAAATTTATATTTATATTAAACTTCAAATTACAATTTCAATTAAATGTTTATTAAAAATTAAAATTAAATTTAAATTTATATTAAACTTCAAATTAAGATAAAGAACTAACTACGAATTTAAATAAAATTTTCTTACAAATTAAAATTAAATGCAAATTTTAATTTATATTAAATTTCAAATTACAATTTCAATTAAATTTTTATTAAAAATTAAATGTAAATTTAAATTTATATTAAACTTTAAATTAGGATAAAGAACTAACAACAAATTTAAATAGTAATTTTCTTAAGAATTAAAATTAAACGCAAATTTAAATTTATATTAAACTTCAAATTTGGATAAATAATTAACCACAAATATAAATAAAATTTAACAATTAAAACTAAATTTAAATTTTTATTAAACTTTGAATTACAATCTTAATTAATATTTTATTCAAAATTAAATGTAAATTTACATTTATATTAAACTTCAATTTAGGATAAAGAACTAACCACGAATTTACATAAAATTTTCTTACAAATTAAAATTAAATGTAGGTTTAAATTTAAATTTATATTAAACATGAAATTAGGATAAAGAATTAACTACAAATTTAAATAAAATTTTCTTAAAAATTAAAATTAAATGCAACTTTTAATTTATATTATATTTCAAATTACAATTTCAATTAAATTTTTGGTAAAAATTTAATATAAATTTAAATTTATATTAAACTTCAAATTAGGATAAAAAACTAACAACAAATTTAAATAAAATGTTCCTAAAAATTAAAATTAAATGCAAATTTAAACTTAAATTTATATTAAACTTCAAATTTGGATAAATAATTAACTACAAATTTAAATAAAATTTAACAATTAAAACTAAATGTAAATTTAAATGTTTATTAAACTTTGAATTAAAATTTTAATTAATATTTTATTAAAAATTAAATGTAAATTTAAATTTATATTAAACTTCAATTTAGGATAAAGAGCTAACTACGAATTTAAATAAAATTTTCTTACAAATTAAAATTAAATGTAGATTTAAATTTAAATTTATATTAAACTTGAAATTAGGATAAAGAATTAACTACAAATTTAGAATAAAGAACTAACTACGAATTTAAATACATTATTCTTACAGATTCAAATTTAATTTAGATGTAAATTTAAATTTATGTTAAACTTCAAATTAGGATAAAGAATTAACAACAAATTTAAAGAAATTTTTCTTAAAAATTAAAATTAAATGCAAAGTTAAAATTATATTAAACTTCAAATTTGGATAAATAATTAACTACAAATTTAAATAAAATTTAACAATTAAAACTAAATGTAAATTGAATATTTTATTAAACTTTGAATTACAATTTTAATTAATATTTTATTAAAAATTAAAATTAAATGTAAATTTATATATATATTTATATTAAACTTTAAATTAGGATAAAGAACTAACTACGAATTTAAATAAAATTTTCTTACAAATTCAAATTAAATGAAGATTTAAAATTATATTAAACAATTTTAATTAATATTTTATTAAAATTTAAATTAAATATAAATTTAAATTTATATTGAACTTCAAATAAGGATAAAGAACTAACAACAAATTTAAATAAAATTTTCCTAAAAATTAAAATTAAATGCAAATTTAAACTCAAATTTATATTAAACTTCAAATTTGGATAAATAATTAACTACAAATTTAAATTTTTATTAAACTTTGAATTACAATTTTAATTAAAATTTTCTTAAAAATTAAAATTAAATGTAAATTTATATTTATATTAAACTTTAAATTAGGATAAACAACTAACTACGAATTTAAATAAAATTTTCTTACAAATTCAAATTAAATGTAGATTTAAATTTAAATTAGGATAAGGAATTAACTACAAATTTAGAAAAAAGAACTAACTACGAATTTAAATAAAATTTTCTTACAAATTCAAATTAAATGTAGATTTAAAATTAAATTTACATTAAACTTCAAATTAGGATAAAGTACTAACAACAACTTTAAATAAAATGTTCCTAACAATTAAAATTAAATGCAAATTTAAACTTAAATTTATATTAAACTTCAAATTTAGATAAATATTTAACTACAAATTTAAATAAATTTTAACAATTAAAACTAAATGTAAATTTAAATTTTTATTAAACATTGAATTACAATTTTAATTAATATTTTATTAAAAATTAAACGTAAATTTAAATTTATATTAAACTTCAATTTAGGATAAAGAACTAACTACGAATTTAAATAAAATTTTCTTACAACTAAAATTAAATGCAGATTTAAATTTAAATTTATATTAAACTTCAAATTAGGATAAATAATTAACTACAAATTTAGAATAAATAACTAACTACGAATTTAAATGAAATTTTCTTACAAATTCAAATTAAATGTAAATTTTAATTTATAATAAACTTGAAATTAGGATAAAGAATTAACTACAAATTTAAATAAAATTTTCTTAAAAATTAAAATTAAATACAAATTTTATTTTATATTAAACTTCAAAATAAGATTATGCTAAAGACTAAAATCTAATTTGGAATTAAAAGAATAAGAAAAGGAAAAATTAAAAAAACATAATATCTAACTAAAATTAAAATTTATATTTATACATGGTTAGGTGGAAGCCCGATATATCAGGCTCACTTAGACTATTCAGTTTCACTGAGTGCTGCCCGATTCCATTTTAAGCTCAATGACAAGGGACCTCCGTTTTATAGCCGAGTACGAACGGCGTTCCACATTGCAGTGAAACTAATTAGAGAAGCTTTGAATTACTCAGAAATGTCACCAGCATTACTGAGGTGGGATAATCCACCGCTGAAAAAGTTTTCGGTGTTCGGGCGAAGCAGGAATCGAACCCACGACCTTGTGTATGCAAGGTGGGTATGCTAACCATTGCACCACGGTGGCTCCATATTTAAACATATTTTTATTTAATTTCTTTTATTAGATTAGAAAAAGGCCTTGATTTTCACCCTATTTCCTGATGGCAAAATGCGGGTGTTTATACACAGAAGCGTTCGTTGTACCCATTGCAAATGTTTTGCAAAGATTATGATTAATATTTTTGGCGTCTGTTTATATAAATAATATAATTAGAAAGAGATATTAATGTCAGGGAAATAAGGACAAACATCAAGAGCAGCTTTATCAGCCACACAGCACCATCATCACATGACATGAATAATTGAAAAACGTGAGAAACAGACATCAATTACTTTCGTGCTACAGTCTTCAAGTTGATTGTTATTTAGATACTATTATTTAAGTTATGTCTAGCTTTTCTATAGCATATTTTTAGGAGGAAACAAGGAAAATATGTGAATTAATAATCTACGAGTTAAATAATTACGTAGGAAATTGCAATAATTGAGTTAGTGAGTTATTTATTTAAATTTTATTGAGACTAGCTTTTCAGCTACATGAGGAGACAATATTGGTAGAGTAATTAATCGAAGATATTTATTATTGAATCAACGAAATACCCTGGGGTTTTATGCGCGGCTGCCACTCGTGCCAAAAATAATCTACCACAATTTGAAAAACTTTTTACCAACAATCTACCAAATAATTATTTCGCAATATTTCAATTCTATAAAAAATGTTTTCAAATTTAATTTCTATAGAAAATTTTATCCATGTTTTACTTCAATAGAAAATTTTGTCCAAATTTTATTTCTGTAGAAAATTTTGTCAAAATTTTATTTCTATAGAAAATTTTGTCCAAATTTTATATCTATAGAAAATTTTGTTAAAATTTTATATCTTTAGAAAATTTTGTCAAAATTTAATTTCTATAGAAAATTTTGTCAAAATTTTATTTCTATAGAAAATTTTGTAAAAATTTTATTTTTAATTATAATTTTGTAAAAATTATATTTCTATTGAAAATTTTGTAAAAATTTTATTTCTTTAGGAAATGCTGTCAAATTTCATTTCTATAGAAAATTATAGAAATTTTTTTCAAAATTTTATATCTGTAGAAAATTTTGTCAAAATTTTATTTCTATAGAAAATTTTGTCAAAATGTAAAAATTTTATTTCTATAGAAAATTTTGTAAAAATTTTATATCTATAGAAAATTTTTTAAAAATTTTATTTCTATAGAAAATTTTGTAAAAATTTTATTTCTATAAAAAATTGTGTCCAAATTTTATTTCTGTAGAAAATTTTGTCAAAATTTTGTTTCTATAGAAAATTTTGTCAAAATTTTATATCTATAGAAACTTTTTTTTTTTAAATTTTATTTCTATTGAATATTTTGTCAAAATTTTATTTCTATGGAAAATTTTGTCAAAATTTTATTTCTATAGACAATATGGTCAAAATTTTAGTTCTATAGAAAATTTTGTTAAATTTTTATTGAATATTTTGAATAAAAAATTTTATTGCTATAGAAAATTTTGTCAAAATTTTATTTCTATAAAAAATGTTGTCCAATTGTTATTTCTATAGAAAATTTTGTTAAAATTTTATTTCTATAAAAAATGTCGTCCAAATATTATTTCTATAGAAAATTTTGTTAAAATTTTATAAAAAATAGAAAATTTATGAAGTACCTCTTAATTGGAGAGGATTATTTGGCAAAATCTACCTACACATCAAGAATTCTACCTATCTACCAAACAGTAAAAAATTTAACATTTTTGGTAAAATTCTACCAACTGTGGCAACCGTGGTTTTATGTCTAACATTTTGGGTTTTATTTCAAAATAGTTTACAATTTTCTATGATCGTCAAAGATTGCTCTCGATATTGACATAACTTTTCAATCTGATTTACAAGGATTTTCCAGCTCAGCTTTAAGTCTTATTTATTTAATTAAAATATATGAACACACTAATTGAACAGATATTTTATATTTGAAAAAAAAATATAATGAAGCCTATTTTTTTGGAGATTTCTTGAAAATTTGATTTTTATATTAAAGAAAACTCCTATATATTTTTTTTAAGAAAACTCTCAAAAATATGGATCTAGCTGTGCCAGTCCGTCCTTCTTTCTATCAATTTGTTTTTCGCAAAATATTTTTATGATTTTCAATCTGATTTAAACGGATTTTCCAGCTCAACTTTAAATTTTATTTATTTCATTAAAATATATGAAGTCACTAATAGAGTACAAAATATAGTTGGTCAAAGAATTTATTTAAATAGTTTAGCCAAATATGTAACGAAACCTATTTTTAGGAGATTTCTTGAAAATTCGATTTTTTTATTAAAGAAAACTCCCAATGTTTTTAAGAAAACTAAAAATATGGTTCTATCTGTGCCAGTCCGTCCTTCTTTCTATCAATTTGTTTTTCGCAAAATATTTGTATGATTTTCAATCTGATTTAAACGGATTTTCCAGCTCAACTTTAGGTTTTATTTATTTTATTAAAATATATGAACTCACTAATAGAATACAAAATATTGTTGGTCAAAGAATTATAACCTTAAGAATTTCCTGGTAACCTTTGATTGTGTCATTTACGTAAAAAAACTCATAAATACAAATTACAAAAATTGAAATAGTTTAGCAAAATACGTAATGAAGCATATTTTTAGGAGTTTTAACATTTTTTAGTAGTTTTTAGCATTTTTTAGGAGTTTTATTTACGTAAAAAATACTCCATAAATACAAATTACAAGTTATTTAAATAGTTTAGCAAAATACGTAATGAACCATATTTGTAGGAGTTTTCTCGAATTTTTTTATTAAAGAAAACTCCTACAAATATGCTTCTCGCTAAAATATCTCAATTAATTCTTTGAAAATAATGTTTTGTATTATATTAAACAAGCAATATAAAACTTCAATGGATTTATTTTTATTTAAAGCATACCAAACATTTAATATAAATAAACTTTTACATTTTCTCTTCGCTTTTTTAAAAACCCCTAAAAGTATGCTTTTCTAAAATCAGGAACCATGGATTTAAAATTATTTACCATTCTTTATTTAATTACTTATCCAGCCATAATAAAAGCACAGCCATCATTTCGAAATTTTTATGAGTTTTTTTTTTTTTTTTTTGAAAATAAAAGAAATTTTTATTTTCCAAAAAATATGCAATCCTTTTTATTTAATTTTTTTTAAGAATATTTAATTTTTTTTGCTTTTTTTCCCAAACAAAATATGCAATACTTTGTATTTAATTTTTTTAAAGAATATTTGATTTTATTGCCTTTTTACCACAATTTGTTTTATTTGCGAAAAAATATGCATTTATTTTATTTAATTTTTGTTTTGCTTTTTTACCGCAATTTCTTTTATTTCCCAAACAAAATATGCAATACTTTGTATTTATTTTTTTAAGAATATTTGATTTTATTGCCTTTTTACCACAATTTGTTTTATTTGTCAAAAAATATGCAATTCTTTTTGTTTAATTTTTTTAAGCATAAATTATTTTTTCCTGAACTTTGCTATACCAAAATCTTGTTTTTAGGAACCATTGATTTAAAATTATTTTCCATTCTTTATTTAATTACTTATCCAACCAAAATCAAAAGCAAATAAATCATTGCAAAATAACTATATTCTATTAAAAATTTTTACAGATTTTTTTATATATGCCTAAAAATATGCAATTCGTTTTAATTGATTTTTTTAAAGAATATTTGATTTTTTTTAACTTTACTAAAAACAAAATTTTCTTGTTTTTAGTAAATGTAGCACATTCCATAACTGGTAATAAAAATTTAGCTTGTATTTATGCATTGGTATGCATGTTGAATTGTCCACTTGACAAAAGCTTAAAAATAAATTACAATTTAAAAAGATTTTTTTTGTCTTGTTGAAACACTTATATTTATTTATATTTGTAAGAAAATTATAAAACATTCTAGATTCTTTTGTAAATTGAAACCATCTAAACAATTTCTTTTCGGCTTGAAATAATTTAGACATGATCAAATGCTTACAAAAGAAAAATGTATGTATATAAATCAATGCATTTATTTATAAGTTTTTCTATATTTGTTTGAAATATTTATTTTCATTTGTATTTAAAGGGATTTCCATAAGAATTTCAAAAAAGAAAGTACCACCCAGCAAAATAACAGTAGCAAAAAAAGTAAAGATTTTTTTTTATTCTTGAATACGGAAGTGATGCAAAATTGAATCAGAATTTGTTTTTCAATTATAATACTTTTCCAGTATTTCGGATTTCATAAAAAAAAAAAAAACTTAAACAAACTCGTTTCTATATTTTTCAGAGTGTGGATATTAATTATCGCAATGATATTTTCTGAAAACTAATGATTAAAATTTTTTACTTAATATTTAAAATTTCTCTAAATATAATTTAGGG
Source organism: Haematobia irritans (assembly GCF_050003625.1). NCBI lineage: Eukaryota > Metazoa > Arthropoda > Insecta > Diptera > Muscidae > Haematobia > Haematobia irritans. The sequence continues at coordinate 185,445,096 of NC_134398.1, read as the reverse complement.
CTTAATTTGACATTTTCCCCAATTCAATAAAAAATATAGCATATGTTTAGGCCTCATGATTGCTATGGGAAATAAATGTGCTGTACTCCTTTCATATTGTATGTCATATAAAAACCATATTCCTTATAAAAATTTCTCTAAAAATAATTTAATGCATAATTTGGTATTCTATGCAATTTAATAAAAAAATAGCATAAGTTTAGGCGTCATTATTTCTATAAGCAATAATGTTGTGTACTTTTTTCATGTGGTAATTCATATAAAAACCAGATTCCTTACACAATTCTAGATATACTCTAGTAATTCACACAACACCAAAATATTATATCTATTTAAATTGTAACAACAAATACTGATATAACCACAAAATTTACATATTCATAACACATGTTTACATTGGAAAGTGTTGCTTGAATATGCTATATTGTAAGTTGATCGTTGTAGTAGTTTTTTTTTACTGCTATTTCTTTATATCACAAAAAAAAACAACTCGAAAATATACCAACTCACTTGCAAATATACGCACATATCAAAATATATTTTCATATAAATGTGCCGAAAAAAATTTTTTGTGCACACATATGTGGCTGACATGTAGATACTTGTTACCTTTACAGACTTTATTATTCCTTTTTTTTTTGTTTGTGGATGGGGAGGGTGGCGCATAACAAGGAAAGAAAAAAACTGAAGGAAATCCCACGAACGGGAGGAAAAGGTTGGATTTTTTGGAAATATTTGAATGTTTTGACAAGAAGTCAGTTTGACATAAGGTAAACATATTTTCCCTTTTATAAATCTTTGTGTCATCCGGGAATGAAATGCATAGTAAAAAAGAAAATAATATTTTTCCTTTTGGCCCCCATGAGGCATAGAGAGAACTATTAAATTTTTGTCATTCGTTTTTTTTATAGTTTTCACATGTAGATTTAATGTCATTTATTATGTACCGCCCAAAAAGTATGCACTATATATGTATTTTGAATGACATCCTTAAAAGTATGCTACAGAAAATATGTAGTTTGCATTAGCATGTAGTACCATGAGGAAGCGGATATGTAATTACATGAGGAAGCCAATATATGTTATTTGAGTGGCAAATACATGCGAAGAATGCCTCTTTATATTATGAATAAATTTTAAGGGTATGGAGAATACATCTATATGGCATTAAATCATTTAAATGTGTTCAAATGATATTTATATTCAATATTAATTGCCATGAAAATATACCTGCCAGAAATACAATTTTTATATCCATATGCAATATAAACTCCATAATATATAATGATTGAAACTCCTTCCTTCCCTTCATATTTTGCTCCAATAGAAATTTTGTCAAAATTTGCTATCTATAGAAAATTTTGTCAAAATTTTATTTCTATAGAATATTTAGTCAATATTTTATTTCTACATGAAATTTTGTCAATATTTTATTTCTATAGAAAATTCTGTCAAAATTTTATATATAAAAATATAGAAAATATAATAGAAAATTTTGTCAAAATTTTATTTTTATAGGAAATTTTGTCAAAATGTTGTCTATAAAAAATATAGAAAATAAAATAGAAAATTTTGTCAAAATTTTATTTCTATAGAACATTTTATGAAAATTTCACTTCTATAGGACATTTTATTAAAATTTTATTTCTATAGAAAATTTTGTCAAAATCTGATTTCTATAGAAAATTTGCCAAAATTTTATTTCTGTCGAAAATTTTGTCAAAATATTATTTCTACAGAAAATTTTGTCAAAATATTATTTCTATAGAAAGTTTTGTCAAAGTTTTATTTCTATAGAAAATTTTGACAAAATGATATTTCAATAGATTTTTTTATTTTTTTAAATTTTGTCAACATTTTATACCTGTAGAAAATTTGATCAAAATTCTATCTCTATACAAAATTTTGCCAAAATTCTATTTCTATAGATTTTTCTTTTTAATTTTGTTAACTTTTATATTTGTAGAAAATTGGGTCAAAATTCTATTCCTATAGAAAAATTGGTCAAAAATTCTATTTCTATACAAAATTTTATTTCTATAGAAAATATCGTCAAAATTTTATTTCTGCGAAAATTTTGTCAGAATGTTATTTCTACAAAAAATTTTGTCAACAATTTATTTCTATAGAAAATTTTGCCATTTTATTTCTATAGGAAATTTTGTCAAAATTTTATTTCTAGAAAAAATTTTGCCATTTTATTTCTATAGAAAATTTTGTCAAAATGTTATTTCTATAGAAAATTTTGTCAAAATTTTATTTCTATAGAAAATTTTGTCAAAATTTTATTTCTATAGGAAATTTAGTCAATATTTTATTTCTACAGGAAATTTTGTCAATATTTTATTTCTATAGAAAATTTTGTCAAAATTTCGTATATAAAAAATATAGAAAATATAATAGGAAATTTTATAAAAATTTTATTTCTATAGAAAATTTTGTCAAAACTTTGTATATAAAAAATATAGAAAATATAATAGAAAATTTTGTCAGAATTTTATATCTATAGAAAAGTTTATAAAAAGTTCATTCCTATAGGACGTTTTATTAAAATTTTATTTCTATAGAAAATTTTGTCAAAATCTGATTTCTATAAAAAATTTTCCAACATTTTATTTCTGTCGAAAATTTTGTCAAAATATTATTTCTATAGAAAATTTTATCAAAATTCTATTTCTATACAAAATTTTATCTAAATTTTATTTCTATAGAAAATGTTGTCAAAATTTTATTTCTATTGAAAATGTTGTCAAAATTTAAGTTCTATAGAAAATATAGTCAGAATTTTATTTCTATAGAAAATTTTGTCAAAATTTTATTTCTATAGATTTTTTTTAATTTTTTCAACATTTTATATCTGTAGAAAATTTTCTCAAAATTCTACATCTATACAACATTTTGTCAAAATTCTATTTCTATACAAAATTTTATCAAAATTATATTTCTATAGAAAATATTGTCAAAATTTTATTTCTATAGAAAATTTTGTCAAAATTTTATTTCTGCGAAAGTTTTGTCAAATTTTATTTTTATAGAAAATTTTGTCAACAATTTATTTCTATAGAAAATTTTGTCAACAATTTTTTCTATAGAAAATTTTATCAACATTTTATTTCTATAGAAAATGTTGTCAAAATTTTATTTCTATAGAAAATTTTGTCAAAATTTTATTTCTATACAAAATTTTGTCAAAATTCTATTTCTATACAAAATTTTATCAAAATTGTTTTTCTATAGAAAATATTGTCAAAATTTTATTTCTATAGAAAATTTTGTCAAAATTTTATTTCTGCGAAAGTTTTGTCAAAATTTTATTTTTATAGAAAATTTTATCAACAATTTATTTCTATAGAAAATTTTGTCAACAATTTATTTCTATAGAAAATTTTGTCAACAATTTATTTCTATAGAAAATTTTGTCAACATTTTATTTCTATAGAAAATTTTGTCAAAATTTTATTTCTATAGAAAATTTTGTCAAAATTTTATTTCTATAAAAAATTTTGTCAACAATTTATTTTTATAGAAAATTTTGCCAACATTTTATTTCTATAGGAAATTTTGTCCAAATTTTATTTCTATAGAAAATTTTGTCAAAATTTTATTTCTATAGAAAATTTTGTCAAAATTTTATTTCTATAGAAAATTTTGTCAAAATTTTATTTCTGTAGAAAATTTTGTCAAAATTTTATTTCTGTAGAAAATTTTGTCAAAATTTTATTTCTATAGAAATTTTTTTTTTTTAGTTTGTCAATATTTTATATCTGTAGAAAATTTGGTCTATTTCTGTAGAAATTTTGGTCAAATTTCAAAATTTTATCAAAATTTTATTTCTATAGCAAATATTGTCAAAATTTTGTTTCTATAGAAAATTTTGTCAACATTTTATTTCTGCGAAAATTTTGTCAAAATGTTATTTCTATAAAAAATTTTATCAATAATTTATTTTTATAGAAAATTTTGCCAACATTTTATTTCTATAGGAAATTTTGTCCAAAATTTATTTCTATAGAAAAGTTTGTCAAAATTTTATTTCTTTAGAAGATTTTATTTCTATAGAAAATTTTGTCAAAATGTTATTTCCATAGAAAATTTTGTCAACATTTTATTTCTATAGAATATTTTATTTCTATAGAAATTTTTTGGAAAATTTTATTTCTATAGAAAAAATTGCCAACAATTTATTTGTGTAAAAAATGTTGTCAAAATTTTATATCCATAAAAAATTTTGTTTAAATTTTATTTCTATAGAAAATTTTGTCAAAAATTTATTTCTATAGAAAATGTTGTCAACAATTTATTTCTATAGATTTTTTTTTTCAAAAATTTATTTCTATAGAAAATTTTGTCAAAATTTTATGTCAATAATTTTTTTTTTTTAAATTTTGTCAACATTTTATATCTGCAGAAAATTTGGTCAAAATTCTATTTCTATACAAAATTTTATCAAAATTTTATTTCTATAGAAAATATTGTCAAAATTTTATTTCTATAGAAAATTTTGTCAAAATTTTATTTCTTCGAAAATTTTGTCTAAATTTTATTTCTATAGAAAATTTTGTCAACAATTTAATTCTATAGAAAATTTTGCCAATATTTTATTTCTATAGAAAATTTTGTCAAAATTTTATTTCTATAGAAAATTTTGTCAAATTTTTATTTCTATAGAAAATTTTATCAAAATTCTATTTCTATACAAAATTTTATCTAAATTTTATTTCTATAGAAAATGTTGTCAAAATTTTATTTCTATTGAAAATGTTGTCAAAATTTAAGTTCTATAGAAAATATAGTCAGAATTTTATTTCTATAGAAAATTTTGTCAAAATTTTATTTCTATAGATTTTTTTTAATTTTTTCAACATTTTATATCTGTAGAAAATTTTCTCAAAATTCTACATCTATACAACATTTTGTCAAAATTCTATTTCTATACAAAATTTTATCAAAATTATATTTCTATAGAAAATATTGTCAAAATTTTATTTCTATAGAAAATTTTGTCAAAATTTTATTTCTGCGAAAGTTTTGTCAAATTTTATTTTTATAGAAAATTTTGTCAACAATTTATTTCTATAGAAAATTTTGTCAACAATTTTTTCTATAGAAAATTTTATCAACATTTTATTTCTATAGAAAATGTTGTCAAAATTTTATTTCTATAGAAAATTTTGTCAAAATTCTATTTCTATACAAAATTTTATCAAAATTGTTTTTCTATAGAAAATATTGTCAAAATTTTATTTCTATAGAAAATTTTGTCAAAATTTTATTTCTGCGAAAGTTTTGTCAAAATTTTATTTTTATAGAAAATTTTATCAACAATTTATTTCTATAGAAAATTTTGTCAACAATTTATTTCTATAGAAAATTTTGTCAACAATTTATTTCTATAGAAAATTTTGTCAACATTTTATTTCTATAGAAAATTTTGTCAAAATTTTATTTCTATAGAAAATTTTGTCAAAATTTTATTTCTATAAAAAATTTTGTCAACAATTTATTTTTATAGAAAATTTTGCCAACATTTTATTTCTATAGGAAATTTTGTCCAAATTTTATTTCTATAGAAAATTTTGTCAAAATTTTATTTCTATAGAAAATTTTGTCAAAATTTTATTTCTATAGAAAATTTTGTCAAAATTTTATTTCTGTAGAAAATTTTGTCAAAATTTTATTTCTGTAGAAAATTTTGTCAAAATTTTATTTCTATAGAAATTTTTTTTTTTTAGTTTGTCAATATTTTATATCTGTAGAAAATTTGGTCTATTTCTGTAGAAATTTTGGTCAAATTTCAAAATTTTATCAAAATTTTATTTCTATAGCAAATATTGTCAAAATTTTGTTTCTATAGAAAATTTTGTCAACATTTTATTTCTGCGAAAATTTTGTCAAAATGTTATTTCTATAAAAAATTTTATCAATAATTTATTTTTATAGAAAATTTTGCCAACATTTTATTTCTATAGGAAATTTTGTCCAAAATTTATTTCTATAGAAAAGTTTGTCAAAATTTTATTTCTTTAGAAGATTTTATTTCTATAGAAAATTTTGTCAAAATGTTATTTCCATAGAAAATTTTGTCAACATTTTATTTCTATAGAATATTTTATTTCTATAGAAATTTTTTGGAAAATTTTATTTCTATAGAAAAAATTGCCAACAATTTATTTGTGTAAAAAATGTTGTCAAAATTTTATATCCATAAAAAATTTTGTTTAAATTTTATTTCTATAGAAAATTTTGTCAAAAATTTATTTCTATAGAAAATGTTGTCAACAATTTATTTCTATAGATTTTTTTTTTCAAAAATTTATTTCTATAGAAAATTTTGTCAAAATTTTATGTCAATAATTTTTTTTTTTTAAATTTTGTCAACATTTTATATCTGCAGAAAATTTGGTCAAAATTCTATTTCTATACAAAATTTTATCAAAATTTTATTTCTATAGAAAATATTGTCAAAATTTTATTTCTATAGAAAATTTTGTCAAAATTTTATTTCTTCGAAAATTTTGTCTAAATTTTATTTCTATAGAAAATTTTGTCAACAATTTAATTCTATAGAAAATTTTGCCAATATTTTATTTCTATAGAAAATTTTGTCAAAATTTTATTTCTATAGAAAATTTTGTCAAATTTTTATTTCTATAGAAAATTTTGTCAAAATTTTAATTCTATAGAAAATTTTGTCAAAATGTTATTTCCATAGAAAATTTTGTCAAAATGTTATTTCCATAGAAAATTTTGTCAACATTTAATTTCTATTGAAAATTTTGTCAAAATTTTATTTCCACAGAAAATTTAGCAAAATATTATTTCCATAGAAAATTTTGTCCAATTTTTATTCTATAGGAAATTTTATCAAAATTTTATTTCTATAGAAAATTTTTTGAAATTTTTAAGAAGTAACTCTTTGCAAACTCTACCAAAATCTAGAATTCTACCAATCTACAAAACAGTAAAAAATTTAGAATTCTAACAACTGTGGCAACCGGCTTTGGGGCCACCGCTAAGCATTATTGCTAAGGACACCATATGTGTATTTCGTCTCTTTTTGAGCGTTTCAAATATATACACAATCCCTAGTGTGGCGGAAAAAATCACATTTCACGTTTCACATTTGCGGACGAATGTGATATAGATAATGATTCGTTTATTACTTTATTTTTTTATGTAGACATAAGAAAAACCTATGTTATGTGACTAAGGTTAATATATCATTATTGCAGAAATCATATGCATCCATGACCTGAGAGTTATTTTTTTTTCACTTTCTAAAGATGTACATTTATGTTATTTGATTTAAGCAGAAAATTATTTATAAAAATCTAATTTATAAGATTTTTATAAAGACAGAAAATAATTTGTTTCGAATTGAAGCAATACAATTAGAAGTATAATCACTTAATAAAAAAATATCTGTTTATGACCCTGTGACCAATTATTACAGAAGTTATACGCCCCCATGTCCCCAGAAGTAAAATTAATCATTCGCATAGGTGTTCATTTATTTCTTTTTAGACATAAGAAAACCCCCTTTGGACAATTTCATAATCATGATACATTGATACATGATACATACATTGCGATTAAATTAAGATTACATCCTATTTTTTTTTTCTTGGAGAGCAATTTTCACTTGGTAAAGGTAGACAACTTTTGGATTGAGGTGCAAACATTTAATATTAAAATATATGTAACACATTTACAATTTGGAGAAAAATGAGAATTTGTCTTAAAATGAAAGAAAGCAATCTTAAGCATATCTAAATAATACATAAATAAATTTTTTTTACCCAGTCATGAAAGTTAATATAATACTATTGCTGAAATCACACGCACCCATGACCTGAGCGTTAGTATTTGTCACTTTTAAAATTTGGACATTTAAGTTTATTTGAGTTAATCAGAAAAATCTAATATTTAAATATTTATAAAAATCTTATAAACTAGACTGAAAATAATTTGTCTCAAATTGAAGCAATACAATTAGAAGCCTTTTCAATTAATAAAAAAATATCTGTTTATGATCCTGTGACCAATGTATTAGTATATAAATTATACGCTCCCATGTTCCCAGAAATAAAATTAATCATTCGCATAGATGTTCATTTATTAATTTATTTTATTATGTAGACATGTGGAAAACCTATGTTAGTGACACTACCACCGTTGGACATTCAAATTATCATTATACATATAAATTTCAATTAAATTAGGATTTTATTATATTGTTTTCTTTGAATGTAATATTCACTTGGTGGAAGGAGGGAGTGCTTAGGTTGTAGAATAAATATGAATATTAAAATATTCATTACAAATTGGATATAAAGTGAATTCAGAAAAGATAAATAAAATAACCATAACCATGTGTTGTGACCTTTTGACGAAGGTTATTATGATACTATTACATAAATCATACGCACCCATTGTCGGAGAAATAATATTCGTCATTTTTAGAGATGTCCATCTAATTAATTCATAAATGTATTAAATTACACACAAGAAAAAAGCAACATGTGTGTAATGACATATTTTTTACAATCTTATGATCATGTTCATATAAAGTTGGATTATATAGCAGAATTCTATTTAATTACCTTTCCGGGGAAAATTTGCATGTGTGCTCACATGAATGAGAATAATTTCATAGCATAATATTTATAAGGGAGGGAGAGGGATTTTTTTTTTCTAAATAAAAGAATATATTTCAAGCCCATTCAAATAATATATAAATAAGAAAATATATAACACAAATCATACAAACTTATTACTTTTCCTTAAGGGAAAAGTCCTTTACCCCATAAATGTATTCAATTCTGGTACTTCTTAGTATAATAAAATGGAATTAATCAGAGAGAGAGAGATTCTTTCAATTGGTGATGGAAGACAGTGAGTTTCAAAGAAAGGACATCCCCACGAATGATAAATATAATTTTAACAAAATTTTCTATAGAAATAAAATGTTGACTAAATTTTCTATAGAAATAACATTTTGACAAAATGTTCCATAGAAATAAAATGTTGACAAAATTTTCTATAGAAATAAAATTTTGACACAATTTTCCATAGAAATAAAATTGTGACAAAATTTTCTATAGAAATAAAATGTTGGCAAAATTTTCTATAGAAATAAAATGTTGACAAAGTTTTCCATAGAAATAAAATTTTTACAAAATTTTCTATGTAAATAAAATTTTGAGAAAATTTTCTATGTAAATAAAATTTTGAGAAAATTTTCTATGTAAATAAAATTTTGAGAAAATTTTCTATAAAAATAAAATTTTTACAAAATTTTCTATAGTCTTAAAATTTTGACAAAATTGTCCATAGAAATAAAATTTTGACAAAATTTTCTATAGAAATAAAATTTTTACAAAATCTATAGACTTAAAATTTTGACAAAATTTTCTATAGAAATAAAATGTTGACAAAATTTTCTATAGAAATAAAATGTTGACAAAATTTTCCATAGAAATAAAATTTTGACAAAATTTTCTATAGAAATAAAATTTTGACAATATTTTCTATAGAAATAAAATTTTTACAAAATTTTCTATAGAAATAAAATTTTTACAAAATTTTCTGTAGAAATAAAATTTTGACTAAATTTATATAGAAATAAAATTAAATTAATTAATCGTTAATTGTGCCAAATTTAGTTGAAATCGGTTCAGATTTAGATATAGATATCTTTCGTCCGATTTGGATTTATATGGCCCAAAAGCCAGAATTTTGCCCTGATTTGCTTCAAATTTTGCACAACAAGTACGTTTAATAGTATCGTTAAGTGTGCTTAATTTGGTTAAAAACGGTTCCGATTTAGATATAGCTCCCATATATATCTTTCGTCCGATTTGGATTTATATGGCCTCAAAAGCCAGAGTTTTGTCCCTGAGTTGCTTGAAATTTTGCACAAGGAGTACGTTTTATAGTATCGTTAGTTGTGAAAAATTTATTTGCAGTCGGTTCAGATTTAGATATAGCTCCCATATATATCATTCGCCCGATTTGGACTAATATGCCCACAGAGGCAAAAGTGTTACTCTGATTTACGTGAAATTTTGCAGAGGGAGTAGAATTGAACTTGAAAATTTGCACAGGCAGTAGAATTAAGGTTCTGCATATGCGTGTTTATTTTGGTTGAAATCGGTTCAGATTTTGATATAGCTCCCATATATATCTTTCGCCCGATTTTCCGTCATATGACCACAGAGGTCAAAGTTGTTATCCGATTTACGTGAAATTTTGCACAGGGAGTAGATTCAACATAGTAACTATGCATGTGAAAGTTGATTGCAATCGGTTCAGATTTCGATATAGATTCCATATATATGTTTTTCCTATTTAGGCAAAACTGGCCGAAATACCTACATTTTCCTTATCAAATCGCCACTGCTAAGTCGAAAACTTATCAAAATGACTCAAATTTTCCTATTACTCTATTACACATCTATCGACCGATAAATCATAAATACACTTTTGCGAAGTTGCCTCAAAATTGGTCCATATTTAAATGTTTCCTATATTTTTTTATTTTTTTACTAACATTGTGTTCCACCTCATCGCATTAGCCGACTTAAATGTAAAATCTATAAGTATTGCAGAACTCTGTACAGATCTGCTCGGATATACAGAATATATGTGTATGGATTCATATAGCATCCAACACATTGGACGGATTTGATATGGTATCGAAAATGTGGACTTAGAAAGTGGTGAAGGGTATAATATAGTCGGCCCCGCCCGACTTTAGACTTTCTTTACTTGTTTTTTATTTTAAATAATTATTTTTTACTTAAATATTTTTCCCACCTCAAGTAAACTTTTAATTAAAGAAATATTATTTGTTTATTATTTTTTTATATTTAAAATAATTTCTTTTTTTACTTAAATATTTTTCTCACCTCAATTAAAATTTTAATTGAAGAAATATCCATAATATTTTTTTTGTACCTTTTGCAAACTTGTATATATTGTATACCCAGAATTATGGAAGACATATACAGTGCACTGCATAATTAGACATTTTGTGTTTTTTGCATTTATTGCAATTTTGGCAACTTTTAAAAACCTCTTGTTAAGTTAATATTATAAAGGGTGATTCTTTTGAGGTTAGGATTTTCATGCATTAGTATTTGACAGATCACGTGGGATTTCAGACATGGTGTCAAAGAGAAAGATGCTCAGTATGCCTTGACATTTCATCATGAATAGACTTACTAACGAGCAACGCTTGCAAATCATTGAATTTTATTACCAAAATCAGTGGCAGAAAATCCGCTTTTTTATCGACAAATTTTGTTCAGCGATGAGGCTCATTTCTGGTTGAATGGCTACGTAAATAAGCAAAATTGCCGCATTTGGAGTGAAGAGCAACCAGAAGCCGTTCAAGAACTGCCCATGCATCCCGAAAAATGCACTGTTTGGTGTGGTTTGTACGCTGGTGGAGTCATTGGACCGTATTTTTTCAAAGATGCTGTTGGACGCAACGTTACGGTGAATGGCGATCGCTATCGTTCGATGCTAACAAACTTTTTGTTGCCAAAAATGGAAGAACTGAACTTGGTTGACATGTGGTTTCAACAAGATGGCGCTACATGCCACACAGCTCGCGATTCTATGGCCATTTTGAGGGAAAACTTCGGAGAACAATTCATCTCAAGAAATGGACCGGTAAGTTGGCCACCAAGATCATGCGATTTGACGCCTTTAGACTATTTTTTGTGGGGCTACGTCAAGTCTAAAGTCTACAGAAATAAGCCAGCAACTATTCCAGCTTTGGAAGACAACATTTCCGAAGTAATTCGGGCTATTCCGGCCGAAATGCTCGAAAAAGTTGCCCAAAATTGGACTTTCGGAATGGACCACCTAAGACGCAGCCGCGGTCAACATTTAAATGAAATTATCTTCAAAAAGTAAATGTCATGGACCAATCTAACGTTTCAAATAAAGAACCGATGAGATTTTGCAAATTTTATGCGTTTTTTTTTTTTAAAGTTATCAAGCTCTTAACAAATCACCCTTTACAAGTTTCCATTGGAGAGATTCCATGCCATAGCAGAGTTGACAGTTGTCTAGGAAAACTTGTTAAGAGGAAGCCACACAAAAACGAATACCCTTTACAAAATTTTTATTATGCAAACATTGTTCTAAACGTTAGTGTGTCAGATTGACTGAATTTAAATTTCTATGGGTGACATATACAGCTTCAAAAGATGCTGTAAAGAACTTTGTAGTTTATCAAATATAAGACAAAGATAAACGTGTACTCCTCGTCGACTCAAACACGTGCATATTTGCTGAGATATAACACCAACCCACATACGCATGCACACTCACACACACCACGGCATACTACCTTATGAAGCAATGTATGCAAATATGTATGTGAATAATATATTCATCAACATAACCTTGGTAGCCATTATTCTTTGTGAACAAAAACACAGAGAAGTGATAGAGGGAGTTAGAGAGAGTGAGTAGAAAGAGAATAATTGTAAACAAGTTAACTGAAGTTAAACCATTCAGTATAAACGTTTTTTCTACTCATCTTTACATGGAAATTTTCTTTGTTTTTTGCCAGAAATCTGAAAATTTATGCAGTTCGAGGCAAAAATGGGGGTTTTCTGTGTTGAGCAAAAAAAATGTCCACATACGAATATGTAAATAGAGAGAAACAAAACAAAGGGTGTTTAAGGGAGCATGTTTCTTCTATTACCAACATAGTAAAGTCGAATGGAAGCATTTGCTTCCTTTATGACGATACAAGAAAATAACTTTGGAAACATTTTCGTTTAAAGTTTGATACAATTTTTAAAAAATTGTATTTTGGCTTTTTGGCTTTTGGCTTTTATAAAAAAATTGTCTAATACAAAAATAAAGGATAATTTTAATTAGTAAAGATTGTTGTACATTAAACTACATATAAATTAAATAACAAAATATTATTTTGATTTTTATTGTACACCATTGCATATGACAATCCTTATTTATGGGGCCCTTGAGCGTATGAGTGATAGACATAATCGTTCTAAAATTCTCTTCGCATTTTATATTGAGCAAAACTATTTATATTAAAGTGTTTTGGGAAAAGTACAAATTTGTGCTTTTACAAAAAATCAAGAGTGTCTAATACAAAAAAGGGATAAATGTAACTACTAAGGATTGTTCGTCATTAAGGTCTCTTATGAAACCTGTATTAAAATTATACAACAAAAATTTTTTTTCTTTGGATTGTTATTGCACACCATTGCGAACGACAGATATTAATTGTGCGTATGAGTATTACATTTTATAGAATAGTTTTCATATTCTCTTCGCATTATATATTGAGCAAAACCATTAATAATAGTTTTAGGAGAAAAAAATAGTTTCGTGTGTATGATTGCTTATACTTATTTTTAATAAATTTTCAAAATGCAGAACTAAAACGATTATTACAAAAATCTTGCTAGTCTGCATCTAATGCTACAAGAAGGATAAATTTAATTGTCAAACACCTGGGTCCTATAAGATATTTTATAAAAAACACACAATACCGAAATTATCAAAATGAAAAAAATCTGTACCTATAGAATTTGTTAATAGGATGTAATTTAAATTAAATTTTTGCTAGTGTTAATTGCCAGCTAGCCTCTTCAAAGCCAAAGTTGGCGCTGAGGCATACTATGAATTGTAATGCAATAATATTTTGAATAAATAATAAAAAAAAAATAAGTAAAAAAATATATAATATTTATAATATTATTTATGAAACCATACAACACATAAGTTATGTAATTTACATATTTTAAAATTTCTACCGAAAATTAGCATAATTAGAACAGACAGGCGGACTGACTGACGCACCTCGATTTAGAATTTCACCCTAATCAAGTATAGTTTATATAGATATTTCGATGTGTTACAAACGAAATGGCAAACCTATTACAACCTCATATTTATCCTATGGTGATGGGTATAAAAATCTTAATTATTTTATTGTTCCCCTTGCAAATAATAGATATAATTTATGTGTACCTGGAGCGTATGAGTAATGCAAATTGCATACGTCTCAGAGAGACAAGAGAATCATTTGATATCACCCAAATAGACAAAACTATAAGTGTACTCTGTTTTTTATTGTAATTTCTGTTTTTAATAGTCCATATTATCGAGCTTCGAACAAAAATAAAATTTTGCTATAAATTACTAGAACTATTTAAAACAAATATTTGGATTTTATGCTTTTTTGGCTGAAGATTTTTTTTTACCGTTTGGTAGATTGGTAGAATTCTTGATGTTTTGGTAGCTTTTGCAAAATATATTTCTCCTAATAAAAAAAAATAAAATGTTGACAAAATTTTTTATAGAAATAAAATTTTATCTAATTATACAATTATTTTTCGAACTTTATGGACAGATAGATTAAGGAACATGGTTAATAGAGCCATTGAAAAGGACTGTACATGTTTTGGTTCGGGCGAATGAACCTTTCCACAGCCTTTAGTATAGATCTGGCTGGGAGAGATAACTCAATTTTGGGCCATTTATGCTAACTCCTTGATGTACAGTGGGAGAAAAGATGATTCAATTTGTAAGAGGAAATTTCCCAAATGTTTTCTTCATAAGGAGTTAGCATAAAGGGCCCAAAATTGAGTTATCTCTCCCAGCCAGATTTATACTAAAGGCTGTGGAAAGGTTCATTCGCCCGAACCAAAACATGTACAGTCCAGGCGTGTATAGATTTGTATCTGGCGTTTTCTTTTCAATGGCTCTATTAACCATGTTCCTTAATCTATCTGTCCATAAAGCTCGAAAAATAATTGTATATTTAGATATAATGCATTTGGACGTCAATCGCCTGTTTCGGTATCAGGCTAACATGAAATATAAATAAAATTTTGACAAAATTTCTATAGAAATAAAATGCTTGAAAAAAATTTCTATAGGAATAAAATTTTGACAAAATTTTCTATGGAAATAAAAGAAATAAAATTTGAACAAAATTTTTTATAGGAATAAAATTTTGACAGAATTTTCTATAGAAATAAAATTTTGACAAAATTTTCTATAGAAACAAAATTTTGACAAAATTTTCTATGGAAATAAAATTTGAACAAAATTTTTTATAGGAATAAAATTTTGACAGAATTTTCTATAGAAATTATATTTTGACAAAATTTTCTATAGAAATAAAATTTTGACAAAATTTTCTATAGAAATAAAATTTTGACAAAAATTTCTATAGAAATAAAATTTTGACAAAATTTTCTGTAGAAATAAAATTTTGAAAAAATTTTCCATAGAAATATAATTTTGGCAAAATTGTCTATAGAAATAAAATTTTGACAAACTTTTCTATAGAAAGAAAATGTTGACAAAATTTTCTATAGAAATAAAATTTTGATAAAATTTTTCATAGAAATAAAATTTTGACCAAATTTTCTATAGAAATAAAATTTTGACAAAATTTTCTTTAGAATTAAAATTTTGACAAAATTTTCTATAGAAATAAAATTTTGACAAAAATTTCTATAGAAATAAAATTGTGACAAACTTTTTTATAGAAATAAAATTTTGACAAATTTTTCTATAGAAATCAAATTTTGACAAAATTTTCTATAGAAATCAAATTTTGGCAAAATTTTCTATAGAAATCAAATTTTGGCAAAATTTTCTATAGAAATAAAATTTTCTATAGAAATAAAATGTTGACAAAATTTTCTATAGAAATACAATTTTGACAAAATTTTTTATACAAATAAAATTTTGACAAAATTTTCTGTTGAAACAAGTTTTGACAAAACTTGCTATAGAAACAAAATTTTGAGAAAATTTTCTATATAGAAATAAATTTTTTACAAAATTTTCTTTAGAAATAAAATTTTCACAAAATTTTCTATAGAAATAAAATGTTGACAAAATTTTCTATATAGAAATAAAATTTTTATAGAAATAAATTGTTTGCAAAATTTTCTATAGAAATAAAATTTGACAAAATTTTCTATAGAAATAAAATTTGACAAAATTTTCTATAGAAACAAAATTTGACAAAATCTTCTATAGAAATAAAATTTTGACAAAAATTTCTATAGAAATAAAATTTTTGACAAAATTTTCTATACAAATAAAATTTTGACAAGATTTTCTATAGAAAGAAAATGTTGACAAAATTTTTCATAAAAATAAAATTTTGACCAAATTTTCTATAGAAATAAAATTTGAACAAAACTTTCTGTAAGAATAAAATGTAGACAAAATTTTCTATATAGAAATAAAATTTTGACAAAAATTTCTATAGAAATAAAATTTTGACAAAATTTTCTATAGAAATAAAATTTTGACAAGATTTTCTATAGAAAGAAAATTTTGACAAAATTGAAAAAAAGTTTTGCCAAATTTTTTTATAGAAAAAAAATTTTGAGAAAATTTTCTATAGAAATACAATTTTGACAAAATTTTTTATACAAATAAAATTTTGACAAAATTTTCTGTTGAAACAAGTTTTGACAAAACTTGCTATAGAAACAAAATTTTGAGAAAATTTTCTTTATAGAAATAAATTTTTTACAAAATTTTCTTTAGAAATAAAATTTTCACAAAATTTTCTATACAAATAAAATGTTGACAAAATGTTCTATATAGAAATAAAATTTTTATAGAAATAAATTGTTTGCAAAATTTTCTATAGAAATAAAATTTGACAAAATTTTCTATAGAAATAAAATTTGACAAAATCTTCTATAGAAATAAAATTTTGGCAAAATTTTCTATAGAAATAAAATTTGGCAAAATTTTCTATAGAAACAAAATTTTGACAAAATGGAAATAAAATTTGAACAAACCTTTCTGTAGGAATAAAATATAGACAAAATTTTCTATATAGAAATAAAATTTTGACAAAACTTTCTATAGAAATAAAATTTTGACAAAATTTTTTATAGAAATAAAAATTTGACAAAATTTTCTATAGAAATAAAATTTTGACAAAGTTTTCTAAAGAAATAAAATTTTGACAAAATTTTCTATAGAAATAAAATTTTGACAAAATTTTCTTTAGAAATACAATTTTGACAAAATTTTTTATAGAAATAAAATTTTGACAAAATTTTCTATGAAAAACAAGTTTTGACAAAACTTTCTATAGAAACAAAATTTTGAGAAAATTTTCTATATAGAAATAAAATTTTTACAAAATTTTCTTTAGAAATAAAATTTTCACAAAATTTTCTATACAAATAAAATGTTGACAAAATTTTCTATATAGAAATAAAATTTTGACAAAAATGTCTATAGAAATAAAATTTTAACAAAATTTTCTATAGAAATAATTTTTTTGCAAAATTTTCTATAGAAATAACATTTTGACAAAATTTTTCATAGAAATAAAATTTTGACAAAATTTTCTATAGAAATAAAATTTGAACAAAACTTTCTGTAGGAATAAAATGTAGACAAAATTTCCTATATAGAAATAAAATTTTTGACAAAAATTTCTATAGAAATAAAATTTTGACAAAATTTTCTATAGAAATAAAATTTTGAAAAAATTTTCTATAAAAATAAGATTTTGACAAAATTTTCTATAGAAATAAAATTTTTACAAAATTTTCTATAGAAAGAAATGCATCCAAGCAATGCACAAAAATAACAGTTACCTCTTAACTTAGAATTTTAGTTGTTTTATTGCTAACGTTGTTATATAATAGTTTTCGTCACTAGGTATTGAAATAAAAAACCCATTGGTTACTTGAGAAACTTAAAACGAAAAGTTATACTAGTTCATGAATAAAAACAAAAACATCTGGAGAATATTTAAAACCCCATTTTTTGTTGAGAAATCATAAGATTCGTATCAGGTATACCACAAATACACACACACCACATCTAGTCACTCTTCTCTTTTCACACTACATCTAGTCACTCTTCTCACACAGGAAACTCATACCATATGTTTTAGGCTTGGGTGAATACTAGCAAATAACAATAACACCACAATTCTACCTTCATACTATCTCAAAAGTCTACTTATATGAATATTAAGTATATTCTGGGGAAAATTTTGTCAAGCTTTAGAGTGTGCGAGAAAATACAAAACAACAATTTTTTGGGAAGTAGGAAATATAATTTTTAATGTACATATAGCGAAATACACAAATATTAAAATATTTAGTGTAAAAGATCGTGGTGCTAACACACAAACAAATTTATAATTCAATCACGAAATTCTTGGATCCAATTAATTTTTTAATTGAAATGTCTTCAATTACGACAATGATAGTATCAAACACAGTTTTAATTCGTCATTATAAAAACAAAATATTTTATTACAAAAATTATTGATTTGATTTGAAAATTTCAATTTGTTCTTTAATTGTTTCAATTAAAAATTTAATCGATGTTGATTGTAAAAATCAATTGATTTTTAAATTGATTCAATCCAAATTGTAATTGATGGCGATCAGTTTTTTTTTCAAAATTTTATTTCTATAGAATTTTTTTTTGGGAATGTAGGGGAAAGTAGGGAACTTTTTTTGTCCTTCAAGGGTGAACCGAACATTTTCCCTGATAACACTAACTGGCCTAGGGTGTACGGCACTACGATATGGACTATGTTCGAATCTAAATATGTTGGCGCCTAAAACATGTTTCATATTTTTTACAATGTGTGCAGGCACTCTATCTCCATTTTTTTGAACCTCTCACCTTTACCATCTCTAGAGGACAAGGTTTTAGATAATTAAAGAGTATGAAAAAGAGCAACATAAAAGTCATAAACATAATTTCTGTTTAAAGCATTTGCTGTGCCAAACAGTTAAAAATGTTTTGGAAAATTTTGTAGCATATTTTGGGGGAGGTTGGTAAAATTTTGTGAATCCTTAAAAATATGGAAATGAGGGTAAATATGTATATATGTGTGTGTGTTTGTGCCTTTTAATGATGATAATGATTCTTTATGAAACACACAACCCTCTTACACTCTCCACGCAAAAATGTTGTCATACCAGAGTTGAAATAAAAAAAACGAATATCACTTGGATACACTTCTTCTTTTTAAATTTTGCTTTGTATTTAAAAACAAAATAAAAACATGTTGTTATAATGAAGCCCCTTTGTAACTTTTGACAAATTACGAGATACTTAAGCTTAACAAAATTTAATACGAACATCTCTTGGTACTTCTCTTTAAAAAGTAGCTTTGTACGTTGATCTCGACAATTAAGTGTTGAGCTTAAAAAAGGTCAACGTTAAATGTCTTACCAGCAGAAAGATATTGTGGTAAAGCAACCACAAATAAAATGGCCAATTAATTTTATATGACACTCATATCGCAAGAAAAAGGACAAAATGAGAGGCCTATTACAGAAGGAATTTCATGGGGATAATTGGTGGCTTTGAGTTTCTCAATAAAATGGACATTAAAATGTAAATGACAGTAAAATTCTTCCTGAATTCTTACTCTATTTGCTAAGGAAAATTTTATTAAGAAAATATTTAATCATGTTGTAGTATATAGATGAGCTTAATGGGTTATACTACCCTAGGATACACAAGTACTACATGAGCAAACTTCTACACCCCAGGAGATTGAGTTGTGTTAGGTAAGGGGGGCTCACATTACTATATCCCAGCAAAAAAAGCGTCTCCAAAAAAGTAGTGGAAATATTTGTTTTTTTTTTTTTTGATCCGTAAGTGGTGCATCGCAGAAACGATAAATTTAACATGGTCTTGTCATAGGACGGATATCCACAATTTCACTACCCGTTGCACTGAATTTGCATCACTTCTTTAAGTGTGATTCGAATTCAGTGGTTTGGATGTGATGCCAAATAAATAATTTATATATTTTTTATGCTTTTTAATGCAGTTAATTTTAATAAAATTTCCAATATAAATAAAGTTTTGCCAAAATTATCCATAGAAATAAAATTCTCATAAAATTTTCTATAGAAATAAAATCTTTACAAATTTTTCAGTAGAAATAAAATCTATACAAAACTTTCTATAGAAATAAAATTTTGACAAAAGTTTCTATAGAAATAGAATTTTGACAAAATTTTCACAAGACAATTTTGTAATAATTTTCTGTAAAAATAAAGTTTTGACAAAATTTCCAATAGAAATAAAATGTTGACGAAATTTTCTATAGAAATGAACTTTTGACAAAACTTGTTTATAGAAATAAAATTTTGACAACATTTTCAATTTAAATAAAATTATTTTGAAAAAAAAATTTTATAGAAATAGAATTTGGATAAAATTTTCTATAGTAATAAAATGTTGACAAAATTTCTATAGAAATAATATTTCTTTTTCTATAAAAAATAAATTTTTGTCAAAATTTTCTATAGAAATAAAATTTTAACAAAAATTTTCTACAGAAATAAAATTTTAACAAAAATTTTCTGTAGAAATAAAATTTTGACAAAAGTTTCTTTAGAAATAGAATTTTGACAAAATTTTCACAAGAACTGAAATTTTGTAACAATTTTCTATAAAAATAAAGTTTTGACAAAATTTCCAATAGAAATAAAATTTTGACGAAATTTTCTATAGAAATAGAATTTTCACAAAATTTTCACAAGAAATAAAATTTTGTAAAAATTTTCTATAAAAATAAAGTTTTGACACAATTTTTAATAGAAATAAAATGTTGACGAAATTTTGTATAGAAATGAACTTTTGACAAAACTTGTTTATAGAAATAAAATTTTGACAACATTTTCAATTGAAATAAAATTATTTTGAAAAGAAAAATTTATAGAAATAAAATTTGGATAAAATTTTCTATAGTAATAAAATGTTGACAAAATTTCTATAGAAATAATATTTCTTTTTCTATTAAAAATAAATTTTTGTCAAAATTTTTTATAGAAATAAAATTTTAACAAAAATTTTAACAAAAATTTTCTGTAGAAATAAAATTTTAAATTTTTTAATTTTAAATAACGTTTTGACAAAATTTTTTGTAGAAATAAAATTTTCACTAAATTTTCTATAGAAATAAATTTTGACAAAATGTTTCTACAGAAATAGAATTTTACAAAACTTTCACAAGAGATAAAATTTAGAAAATTTTCTATATAAATAAAATTTTGAAAAAAATTTCTATAGAAATAAAATTTTGACAAAATTTTCGAAGAAATACAATTTTGACAAAATTTTCTATAGAAATAAATTGTTGACAATATTTTCTATAGAAATAAAATTTTGACAAAAGAGTCAATAGAAATAGAATTTTGACAAAATTTTCACAAGAACTAAAATTTTGTAACAATTTTCTATAAAAATAAAGTTTTGACAAAATTTCCAATAGATATAAAATTTTGACGAAATTTTGTATAGAAATAGAATTTTGACAAAATTTTCACAATAAACTTTTGACACAATTTCCAATAGAAATAAAATGTTGACGAAATTTTCTATAGAAATGAACTTTTGACAAAACTGGTTTAAAGAAATAAAAATTTGACAACATTTTCAATAGAAATAAAATCATTTTGAAAAAAATTTTATAGAAATAGAATTTGGATAAAATTTTCTATAGTAATAAAATGTTGACAAAATTTCTATAGAAATGATATTTCTTTTTCTAAAAAAAAATAAATTTTTGTCAAAAATTTCTATAGAAATAAAATTTTAACAAAAATTTTCTATAGAAATAAAATTTTAACAAAAATTTTCTGTAGAAATAAAATTTTAAATTTTTTAATTTTAAATAACGTTTTGACAAAATTTTTTGTAGAAATAAAATGTTCACTAAATTTGCTATAGAAATAAATTTTGACAAAATTTTTCTATAGAAATAGAATTTTACAAAACTTTCAAAAGAAATAAAATTTAGAAAGTTTTCTATAAAAAATTTCTATAGAAATAAAATTTTTAAAAAAATTTCTATAGATATAAAATTATGACAACATTTTCTATAGATATAAAATTTGGACAAAATTTTCTCATTGTTTGAAAATATTTGACCTCAACAACAAACGTAATTTTTCTGGATTGGATTTAGCATTTTTTCGTAGAAATAAAATTTTGACAAAATTTTCTATAGAAATAAAATTTTCTTTAGGAATAAAATTTTTACAAAATTTTTTATAGAAATAAACTATTTACAGAATTTTTTTATATTTATAAAATTATAATTTTGAAAAAATTTTCTATAGAAATAAATTTTGAGAAAATTTACTATAGAAATAAAATTTTCGTTAGAAATAATAAATAAAATGGCTACAAAATTTTTTATATTTATAAAATTATAATTTTGAAAAAATTTTCTGTAGAAATAAAATTTTTACAAAACTTTCTACAGAAATAAAATTTTTACAAAACTTTCTATAGAAATAAAATTTTGACATAAAATTTCTATAGAAATAAAATTTTTGACACAATTTTCTTAGAAATAAAATTTTGACAACATTTTTGATTGTTGTTGTTTTTTATTGCAGTTTAATAAAAAAGCTGCAATAAAAAACAACAACAATGCTTAAAGAAGAAAACCAACAATAACAAAATAAACAAACAAATTTTATATTTATAAAATTATAATTTTGAAAAAATTTTCTGTAGAAATAAAATTTTTACAAAACTTTCTACAGAAATACAATTTTGACAAAAATTTTCTATAGAAATAAAAATGTCGACACAATTTTCTTAGAAATAAAATTTTCACAATATGTTCTATATTTATAAAATTATAATTTTGATAAAATTTTCTGTAGAAATAAAATTTTGACAACATTTTCTTTAGATAGAAAATTTTTACAAAATTTTCTAAAGAAATAAAATGTTGACAAAATTATCTATAGAAATAATATTTTGACAACATTTTCTATCGAAATAAAATTTTGAGAAAATTTTCTATAGAAATAAAATTTGGACAAAATTTTCTTTAGAAATAAAATTTTAACAAAATTTTCTATAGAAATAAAATTTTGACAAAATTTTCTATGGAAATGTCAAGATTTCATTTCCATAGAAATTTTCTATCGAAATAAAATTTTGAGAAAATTTTCTATCGAAATAAAATTTTGAGAAAATTTTCTTTAGAAATAAAATTTTGACAACATTTTCTTTAGAAATAAAATTTGACAAAATTTTCTATAGAAATAAAATTTTGACAAAATTTTCTATAGAAATACAATTTTGACAAAATTTTCTATAGAAATAAAATTTTGACAGAATTTTCTATAGAAATACAATTTTAACAAAATTTTCTATAGAAATAATATTTTGAAAAAATTTTCTATCGAAATAAAATTTTGACAAAATATTCTATAGATATAAAATTGTGACAAAATTTTCTATAGAAATAAAATTTTGACAACATTTTCTTTAGATAGAAAATTTTCTAAAGAAATAAAATGTTGACAAAATTATTTATAGAAATAATATTTTGACAAAATTTTCTATCGAAATAAAATTTTGAGAAAATTTTCTATAGAAATAAAATTTTGACAAAATTTTCTATGGAAATGTCAAGATTTCATTTCCATAAAAATTTTCTATCGAAATAAAATTTTGAGAAAATTTTCTATCGAAATAACATTTTGAGAAAGTTTTCTTTAGAAATAAAATTTTGACAAAATTTTCTTTTGAAATAAATTTTGACAAAATTTTCTATAGAAATAAAATTTTGACAAAATTTTCTATAGAAATATTATTTTTACAAAATTTTCTATACATATAAAATGTTGACAAAATTTTCTATAGATATAACATTTTTCTGCTTGTCTGAAAACTTTGACCTCAAATATTTTCAAACAATCGTAATTTGTTAGCATTTTTGTTCGACGAAATATTAATAGTTTGTACAATTCTTACTCAGTTTTTAACCCATTTGAGACAAAATAAAAAGTTAAAATTACTCATTAAAAATATGAAAAAAGCGTGATATAAAAAATTGAATTTAATGAACTGCCTGTGTAGTTAAAATAAAGAACTTGTTTAGGAGGACAGTTTTGGAAAAGCTTGTAAAGTTGTGCGTTTGGAACAATATCCAATTTTTTTTATTATTGGAATGGTGAATCCTTCCTGCTTTGGGAATTTTCTCAGAACAATTACTATGTTTAGGTATTTTTTTGAGATTTTTTAAATGATTCCAAATCAATTATAGTCGTTGAACGGTCCCTTTTCTACAATTCCCCTAAATGCAACATTTTCACCCATCCCAAAAGTATGCAATATTTCCCCTCCTCTTTACTCATAACACTAAAACATTTGCACAGCTATCATTACTACGAATTACACCTTCGCTTAAGTACTTACAACTGCATTAAACAACTCCTTAATCCCAAGCAAACGTCTTTTCTCTATCTACGCCCTAGGGTATGCTTTAATTTTACATAATGTAGTAAACCATTTAAAAGCTCTACCCCTATGTAGAGTATGGTAATGCATAAAAGAAGCAATGAGGCCAGAAGCATAGGAAAAACATTCACCTTAACTACATTTTTCAACTTTCCTTAAACGAAAGACTTGCAAAGGCAGGGAGTAGAATATCACACAAAATGCCAAACTATTAAATCGTAGCTAGTGCACTTGTCCTCATCACGCTATTACTTAAGCCTCGAAAAAGGTAAAATGGAAGTAAACTAAAGAAGTATTTAAGTGTTTTTAGGTCACTTTTTAGTTTTGGCTAACTTCATACAAAGTGTTCTATCTTTTCGTGACTATCCTTCTATATTTCCCATTCGTCTTTATATTTCCCCCAAGATGCTAATCTTGGAAAATAGACAGCAAGAGAAATAATTTTACTGAAAAGAAATCGGTTTGTCTTTTTTTATGGTATTTTATTTTCCCCTTTTTCACTTATCTGCTTTATAGTTGGAAATCTGAAACAAACGAAAAAAAGTTTTAGAAACAAATGGAAATCATTTTTTTACTTGGATAATACAATCAGTGATTATCTTCAATTGAAAATAGAAATGTTTAGAAGAGTACAATTTTATTTGTTTTTATCGTTTCTTAAAAATTATCCCAGATCTTTTTATAGCCTAGAAACCTGCTAAAAAGCAATAATTTCTAAAACAAAAGTTAATGGACAAACTTCGTTAAGGATATTTTCAAACACAATTTACGTTTCAAAGATCAAATCGATTTATTTTGTATCCTTACAATCGGTATATGGAATTGAATTAATTTGCTTCTATGTATTAGGTGGGAATGCTTACAATTCCAGCGTTTAATTCCAATTGAAGGGTTCTTCTATAATGGTCTAAATAAAAGACCATTGAAAATGTGGCCAAGTATAAAAAATAATCCCAGGACTGTTTAATTTGGATTATAGTATTAGCGTATTTTATTTCAGATTCATTTATAGAAGTAATATAGAAATAAAATTTTGACAAAATTTTGTATATGCATAAAATTTTGACAAAATTTTCTATAGACATAAAATTTTGTCAAAATTTTATATAAGCAACAACTATGACAAAAATGTCTATAGAAATAAAATTTTTACAAAATTTTCTATAAGCAAAATTTTTCTATGGGAATACGATTTTGACAAAATTTTCTATGGGAATAAAATTTAAGAAAATTTCCTATGGAAATAAAATGTTGATAAAATTTTCTATAGAATTAAATTTTGACAAAATTTTCTATAGAAATAGAATTTTGTTAAAATTTTCTATAGAAATAAAATTTTGACAAAATTTTCTATAGAAATAAAATTTTGACAAAATTTTCTATAGAAATAAAATTGTGACAAACTTGTCTAACGAAATCAAAATTTTCTTTTGACCAAATTTTCTAAAGAAATAAAATGTTGACAAAATTTTCTATAGAAATAAAATTTTGACCAAATTTTCTAAAGAAATGAAATGTTGACAACATTTTCTATAGAAATCACATTTTACCAAAATTTTCTACAAACATACAATTGACAAAATTTTCTATACAATAAAATTTAGACAAACTTTTCTATGAGCAAAAACTATGACAACATTGTCTATAGAAATAAAATTTTGCCAAAAGTTTCTATAGACATAAACTTTTGACAAAATTTTCTATAGGCATAGGTTAGGTTAGGTTAGGTTATGTGGTAGCCCGATGTATCAGGCTCACTTAGACTATTCAGTCCATTGTGATACCACAGTGGTGAACTTCTCTCTTATCACTGAGTGCTGCCCGATTCCATGTTAAGCTCAATGACAAGGGACCTCCTTTTTATAGCCGAGTCCGAACGGCGTTCCACATTCCAGTGAAACCACTTAGAGAAGCTTTGAAACCCTCAGAAATGTCACCTGCATTACTGAGGTGGGATAATCCACCGCTGAAAAACTTTTTGGTGTTCGGTCGTAGCAGGAATCGAACCCACGACCTTGTGTATGCAAGGCGGGCATGCTAACCATTGCACCACGGTGGCATACAATTTTGGAAAAAAATTTCTATAAGCAAAAACTATGTCAAAATTGTCTATAGAAGTACAATTTTGAAAAAATTTTCTATAGAAATAAAATTTTGACAAAATTTTCTATAGAAATAAAATTTTGACAAAATTGTCTATAGAAATAAAATTTTGACAAAATTGTCTATAGAAATAAAATTTTGACAAAATTTTCTATAGAAATAAAATTTTGACAAAATTTTCCATAAAAATAAAATATTGACAGAATTTTCTATAGAAATAAAATATTGACAAATTTCCATAAAAATAAAATTTTGACAAAATTTTGAATAAAAATAAAATATTGACAAAATTTTCTAAAAAAATATTGACACAATTTTTAATACAATAAAATTTAGACAAAATTTTCTATAGACATACAATTTTGAAAAACTTTTTTATGAGCAAAAGCTATGACAAAATTGTCTATAGAAATAAAATTTTGACAAAATTTTCTATAGACATAAACTTTTGACAAAATTTTCTATAAGCAAAAACTATGACAAAATTGTCTATAGAAATAAAATTTTGACAAAATTTTCTATAGAAATAAAATTTTGCCAAAATTTTCTATAGAAATAAAATTTTGACAAAATTTTCTATAAAAATAAAATATTGATAACATTTTTTATAGAAATAAAATATTAACAAATTTCCACAAAAAAAATTTTTGACAAAATTTTTAATAAAAATAAAATATTGACAACATTTTCTAAAAAAAAATATTGACAAAATTTTCTATACAATAAAATTTAGACAAAATTTTCTATTAGCAAAAACTATAACATAATATTCTATAGAAACAAAATTTTGCCAACATTTTGACAAAATTTTCTACAAAGATAAAATATTGACAAAATTTTCTAAAAAAAATATTGACAAAATTTTTTATACAATAAAATTTAGACAAAAGTTTCTATAGACATACAATTTTGAAAAACTTTTCTATGAGCAAAAGCTATGACAAAATTGTCTATAGAAATAAAATTTTGACAAAATTTTCTATAAGCAAAAACTATGACAAAATTGTCTATAGAAATAAAATTTTGACAAAATTTTCTATAGAAATAAAATTTTGCCAAAATTTTCTATAGAAATAAAATTTTGACAAAATTTTCTATAAAAATAAAATATTGATAAAATTTTTTATAGAAATAAAATATTAACAAATTTCCACAAAAAAAATTTTGACAAAATTTTGAATAAAAATAAAATATTGACAACATTTTCTAAAAAAAAATATTGACAAAATTTTCTATACAATAAAATTTATACAAAATTTTCTATTAGCAAAAACTATAACATAATTTTCTATAGAAACAAAATTTTGCCAACATTTTGACAAAATTTTCTATAAAGATAACATATTGACAAAATTTTCTAAAAAAAATATTGACAAAATTTTTTATACAATAAAATTTAGACAAAATTTTCTATAGGCATACAATTTTGAAAAACTTTTCTATGAGCAAAAGCTATGACAAAATTGTCTATAGAAATAAAATTTTGACAACATTTTCTATAGACATAAACTTTTGACAAAATTTTCTATAAGCAAAAACTATGACAAAATTGTCTATAGAAATAAAATTTTAACAAAATTTTCTATAAAAATAAAATATTGACAAAATTTTCTATAGAAATAAAATATTGACAAATTTCCATAAAAATAAAATTTTGACAAAATTTTGAATAAAAATAGAATATTGACAAAATTTTCTATTAGCAAAAACTATAACATAATTTTCTATAGAAACAAAATTTTGCCAACATTTTGACAAAATGTTCTATAAAAATCAATTATTGACAAAGTTTTCTAAAAAAAATTTACAAAATTTTTTATACAATAAACTTTAGGCATACAATTTTGATAAACTTTTCTATGAGGAAAAACTATGACAAAATTGTCTATAGAAATAAAATGTTGACACAATTTTCTATAAAAATAAAATATTGACAAAATGTTCTATAAAAATAAAATATTGACAAATTTCCATAAAAATAAAATTTTGACAAAATTTTCTAAAAAAAATATTGACAAAATTTTCTATACAATACAATTTAGACAAAATTTTCTATTAGCAAAAACTATAACAAAATTGTCTATAGAAACAAAATTTTGCCAAAATTTTCTATAAAAATAAAATATTGACAACATTTTTTATACAATAAAATATAGACAAAATTTTCTATAAGCATACAATTTTGACAAACTTTTCTATGAGCGAAAACTATGACAAAATTGTCTATAGAAATAAAATTTTGACAAATTTTCTATAGAAATAAAATTTTGACAAAATTTTTTATAGAAATAAAATTTTGACAAAATTTTCTATACAAATAAAATGTTGACAAAATTTTCTATAGAAATAAAATTTTGACCAAATTTTCTATAGAAATAAAATTTTGGCAACATTTTCTATAGAAATAAAATTTTGGCAACATTTTTACCAAATTTTCTATAGAAAAAATATATATAGAAATAAAATTTTGACAAAATTTTCTTTAGATTTTTTTTGTTTGGCTTGAGTGGCAACTGTAGATTTTTAGTTCCTCCCTTATGCGGCAACCGGTGTTACCATTGGTCCACTTTAGTGCCAAATATAGCACTTTATTTAAAAGTTGACACTTTTGTAGCGCTAAATGCCATACTAGCTAGTGCACTTGTCCTCATCACGCTATTACTTAAGCCTCGAAAAAGGTAAAATGGAAGTAAACTAAAGAAGTATTTAAGTGTTTTTAGGTCACTTTTTAGTTTTGGCTAACTTCATACAAAGTGTTCTATCTTTTCGTGACTATCCTTCTATATTTCCCATTCGTCTTTATATTTCCCCCAAGATGCTAATCTTGGAAAATAGACAGCAAGAGAAATAATTTTACTGAAAAGAAATCGGTTTGTCTTTTTTTATGGTATTTTATTTTCCCCTTTTTCACTTATCTGCTTTATAGTTGGAAATCTGAAACAAACGAAAAAAAGTTTTAGAAACAAATGGAAATCATTTTTTTACTTGGATAATACAATCAGAGATTATCTTCAATTGAAAATAGAAATGTTTAGAAGAGTACAATTTTATTTGTTTTTATCGTTTCTTAAAAATTATCCCAGATCTTTTTATAGCCTAGAAACCTGCTAAAAAGCAATAATTTCTAAAACAAAAGTTAATGGACAAACTTCGTTAAGGATATTTTCAAACACAATTTACGTTTCAAAGATCAAATCGATTTATTTTGTATCCTTACAATCGGTATATGGAATTGAATTAATTTGCTTCTATGTATTAGGTGGGAATGCTTACAATTCCAGCGTTTAATTCCAATTGAAGGGTTCTTCTATAATGGTCTAAATAAAAGACCATTGAAAATGTGGCCAAGTATAAAAAATAATCCCAGGACTGTTTAATTTGGATTATAGTATTAGCGTATTTTATTTCAGATTCATTTATAGAAGTAATATAGAAATAAAATTTTGACAAAATTTTCTATAAAAATAAAATATTGATAACATTTTTTATAGAAATAAAATATTAACAAATTTCCACAAAAAAAAATTTTGACAAAATTTTTAATAAAAATAAAATATTGACAACATTTTCTAAAAAAAAATATTGACAAAATTTTCTATACAATAAAATTTAGACAAAATTTTCTATTAGCAAAAACTATAACATAATATTCTATAGAAACAAAATTTTGCCAACATTTTGACAAAATTTTCTACAAAGATAAAATATTGACAAAATTTTCTAAAAAAAATATTGACAAAATTTTTTATACAATAAAATTTAGACAAAAGTTTCTATAGACATACAATTTTGAAAAACTTTTCTATGAGCAAAAGCTATGACAAAATTGTCTATAGAAATAAAATTTTGACAAAATTTTCTATAAGCAAAAACTATGACAAAATTGTCTATAGAAATAAAATTTTGACAAAATTTTCTATAGAAATAAAATTTTGCCAAAATTTTCTATAGAAATAAAATTTTGACAAAATTTTCTATAAAAATAAAATATTGATAAAATTTTTTATAGAAATAAAATATTAACAAATTTCCACAAAAAAAATTTTGACAAAATTTTGAATAACAATAAAATATTGACAACATTTTCTAAAAAAAAAATATTGACAAAATTTTCTATACAATAAAATTTATACAAAATTTTCTATTAGCAAAAACTATAACATAATTTTCTATAGAAACAAAATTTTGCCAACATTTTGACAAAATTTTCTATAAAGATAACATATTGACAAAATTTTCTAAAAAAAATATTGACAAAATTTTTTATACAATAAAATTTAGACAAAATTTTCTATAGGCATACAATTTTGAAAAACTTTTCTATGAGCAAAAGCTATGACAAAATTGTCTATAGAAATAAAATTTTGACAACATTTTCTATAGACATAAACTTTTGACAAAATTTTCTATAAGCAAAAACTATGACAAAATTGTCTATAGAAATAAAATTTTAACAAAATTTTCTATAAAAATAAAATATTGACAAAATTTTCTATAGAAATAAAATATTGACAAATTTCCATAAAAATAAAATTTTGACAAAATTTTGAATAAAAATAGAATATTGACAAAATTTTCTATTAGCAAAAACTATAACATAATTTTCTATAGAAACAAAATTTTGCCAACATTTTGACAAAATGTTCTATAAAAATCAATTATTGACAAAGTTTTCTAAAAAAAATTTACAAAATTTTTTATACAATAAACTTTAGGCATACAATTTTGATAAACTTTTCTATGAGGAAAAACTATGACAAAATTGTCTATAGAAATAAAATGTTGACACAATTTTCTATAAAAATAAAATATTGACAAAATGTTCTATAAAAATAAAATATTGACAAATTTCCATAAAAATAAAATTTTGACAAAATTTTCTAAAAAAAATATTGACAAAATTTTCTATACAATACAATTTAGACAAAATTTTCTATTAGCAAAAACTATAACAAAATTGTCTATAGAAACAAAATTTTGCCAAAATTTTCTATAAAAATAAAATATTGACAACATTTTTTATACAATAAAATATAGACAAAATTTTCTATAAGCATACAATTTTGACAAACTTTTCTATGAGCGAAAACTATGACAAAATTGTCTATAGAAATAAAATTTTGACAAATTTTCTATAGAAATAAAATTTTGACAAAATTTTTTATAGAAATAAAATTTTGACAAAATTTTCTATACAAATAAAATGTTGACAAAATTTTCTATAGAAATAAAATTTTGACCAAATTTTCTATAGAAATAAAATTTTGGCAACATTTTCTATAGAAATAAAATTTTGGCAACATTTTTACCAAATTTTCTATAGAAAAAATATATATAGAAATAAAATTTTGACAAAATTTTCTTTAGATTTTTTTTGTTTGGCTTGAGTGGCAACTGTAGATTTTTAGTTCCTCCCTTATGCGGCAACCGGTGTTACCATTGGTCCACTTTAGTGCCAAATATAGCACTTTATTTAAAAGTTGACACTTTTGTAGCGCTAAATGCCATACTAGCTAGTGCACTTGTCCTCATCACGCTATTACTTAAGCCTCGAAAAAGGTAAAATGGAAGTAAACTAAAGAAGTATTTAAGTGTTTTTAGGTCACTTTTTAGTTTTGGCTAACTTCATACAAAGTGTTCTATCTTTTCGTGACTATCCTTCTATATTTCCCATTCGTCTTTATATTTCCCCCAAGATGCTAATCTTGGAAAATAGACAGCAAGAGAAATAATTTTACTGAAAAGAAATAGGTTTGTCTTTTTTTATGGTATTTTATTTTCCCCTTTTTACTTATTTTATTTTCCCCTTTTTCACTTTTGACAAAATTTTTTATAGAAATAAAATTTTGACAAAATTTTCTATACACATAAAATTTTGACAAAATTTTCTATAGAAATAAAATTTTGACCAAATTTTCTATAGAAATAAAATTTTGGCAACATTTTCTATAGAAATAAAATTTTGGCAACATTTTGACCAAATTTTCTATAGAAAAAATATATATAGAAATAAAATTTTGACAAAATTTTCTTTAGATTTTTTTTTGTTTGGCTTGAGTGGCAACTGTAGATTTTTAGTTCCTCCCTTATGCGGCAACCGGTGTTACCGTTGGTCCACTTTAGTGCCAAATATAGCACTTTATTTAAAAGTTGACACTTTTGTAGCACTAAATGCCATACTTTCTACATTTTTGTGCCAACTTTTGGCCACTTTATAAATATTTTGTAGTGCATTCATTTTTGTAAATTTTTATACCGGATCCTTTTAAAGTTACGGATGTGACAGGAAAGCGAACTAATACTTCCAAGACTATAATTTTCAGCACTTTTCCTTGTGTATTAATTTTAGCAATAGGGACGCCTGAAAATATGCAAAGAAAATTTTCTGTAGTAGGAAAACCAGGTTCTTCTATTAGCTGTAAATTTCAAGATATAAATTTCATATTTATTTTTATAGAACATTTTGTCTATTGTGTCAACATTTTATTCCCATAGAAAATTTTGTCAAAATTTTATTTCTATTATGTCAGCATTTTATTCCTATAGAAAATATTGTCAAAATTTTATTTCTATTTTGTCAAAATTGTATTGCTGTAGAAAATTTTGTCAAGGTCGTATAATTTATACAATTAATATAAATCATACGTATTATCTCATTATACTTGTAAAAAATAATTATGTAGGATATAAAAACTAAATACGTTTTTAAATACCAATTTCAAACGAAATAAATTTTAAACTTCCACAAAAAGCATCTAATAAGAATGCACTTTAAATCCCCTTTGAAAGCATACGTAAGTCGCAATAAGTCCTTGCATATGTGTTAGTATATTACATACAGTTTGACTTATGTATATAAAAACTTTTGTACGATTCAAAGATGTGGGTATCATCATTATTGTATTTTTTTTTTGTCGTCATAGTCCTTGCTATTGTTGTCACCCTCATTTGCCATCGTTAAAATGAAACCCAAACAAAGGATCATAAAGCCAACGACACACTTGATGACACCAGGCGCCCTTCTCAAACACAGTTGCCCCCACTAACGTCTCATTTCTCCTTACAATTGATTTCGTTTTCACACCACAAAGCCCAAAAAGGGTGAGTCAGCAGAAAGCTAATAGCCCAAAAAAAAAACAAAAACAAAAAATCACAACAACTCAGACTACGAAAATTATGGCGGTATACAGTCAACCAAGGGCCCTTGGGTAATATTTTACCAAATTTAAGCAAAAGATAAAACCATTCGCCCCCGCCCCTCCTAGTGACCCACTTGACCGACTGAAAAATTAAAGTTGAACTCTATATACTCGTATACAGAAATTTGGGATCGTTTAAAGATGACAACCTCTAAAGTAAATTTATTTTTCTTTTTGTTCTTCTGTGTGTGTTTTCAGGTCCTACAACTGTACAAATGGTTTCACAAAATCGTCCACCACCACCAATGACAGTACCGGTGCAGGTGCCCCAGGGTCAGGTCGTACAACCGTATGTCAATGAAAGTGGCACATTGACACATGTGGTATTGTCACCGCAACAATACCAGC
The DNA here is from genome assembly GCF_050003625.1 of Haematobia irritans. Taxonomy (NCBI): domain Eukaryota; kingdom Metazoa; phylum Arthropoda; class Insecta; order Diptera; family Muscidae; genus Haematobia; species Haematobia irritans. The sequence goes on along the minus strand of NC_134398.1, from coordinate 185,411,149 downwards.
AGTTACATGCCGGCCAAGGACACATACATCCGTCATTCGTAAGTACAACGTAAAATTCACACATACATATTAGAGACTCACTCACACAGACATCTACACAGAAAAAAAATTTTTGCAAGGAAATAATGAAGATTTGATTTGACCTGATTTTATGAATTTTTAATTATAAAAATTCAACTGTGTGGATGTTTGAAAAATTTGTAAAATAAAAATATTTAATAAAAACATTACAAGAGTTAGGATATATTAAAAATATTTTTTTTGCGTTCACGAAATTAATGGATCCAAATAATTTTTAATTGAAATGTCTTCAATCACAGAAATGATAGTATCAATTAAAAATTTAATTGAATGTCAATTAAAAAATTTAAAAAAAAAATTAATTTAATTGATGTTTTTGTTTCAATTAAAAAAATTATTGAATCTATTTTATATTTAATTGAATATTTTTTAAACTCAATTAAGTCTTTAATTGGAAAAAATTTCATGAATTTTTGTTGGCAATCAGTTTGTTTATTTTTGAATCGAATATATTGAAATTTCTTAAAGTTCCGCAAATTATTTATTAGACTTTGAGAAATATGGGATTCAGTAAATTTGTAATTGGAAATGTTTCAATGACAAAAACATAAATATTTAAATAATTCAACGACTTTACTTAAAAATAATAATAATAATTCAAAATAATAAATGCAAAAAAAATCTATAAGAAATTAAAGGGTGGTTAAAATTTCAGGTGCCGTTTTGATTTTGAATAAAACACAAACTATTTAGGAAATTATTGTAATTTTATTTTATTATGATATATTAGTATTACTCAATTATGTATGGAACAAAATATCGGTCAAATGGGCCCCGCGACCTCGGTGGCACACCTTCATCCGATGGTCCAAATTTTCGATGACGCTGAGGCATAATGGAGGTTCTATGCCGTTAATGTGCCGAAATATCTCATCCTTTAGCTCTTGAACTGTTGCTGGCTTATCGACGTACGCATTTTCTTTCAAATAACCCCAAAGAAAAAAGTCCAATTGACATCGCCATTACGTGAGATAACACGGCCATTGAATTTGTTGCGCAAAAGAGCCATTGTTTCGTTTGCTGTGTGGCAAGTGGCACCGTCCTGCTGAAACCACATATCGTCCACATCTATATCTTCCAATTCGGGCCATAAAAAAGTCATTGTCATCTCGCGATAGCGAACACCATTCACAGTAACTGCCTGACCGGCCTCATTTTGGAAAAAATACGGCCCGATGATGCCGCCAGCCCATAAACCGCACCAAACAGTCACTCTTTGTGGGTGCATTGGTTTTTCGACAATCACTCTTGGATTCCCATTCGCCCAAATGCGGCAATTCTGTTTATTGACGAATCCACTGAGGTGAAAATGTGCCTCATCACTGAAGATGATTTTTTTGGAAAATTGATCATCCACTGTTGCCATTTCTTGGAACCATTTAACACGTTGTTGGATTGTGTATCTCTCCATGGTTCAAATTGCGTAAGTCTGAAATAGAGAAATGTCAAATAAATTTCGAAAAAAACTTGGCGTTTAGTTGTGGTTCACATTCAACATCGGCCCTTACAATTTAATCACCCTTTATATAATAGTACTCATACATAGCTTAATTAAATTTCGTCCAATATTACCTAAATGAATTAACTAAAAATATTAATTGGCTTAATGAAATTTTAATTGCTTTAATATACATATTTGGTAATAATATGTATATAATTATGGCCAGTTTCTCAATGTTTTGCTATTATTTATCATGTCGATAAAACAGTTGATCGCATGCAAAAATTTTCTTAATCGGAGAATTCGGACCTTTAATTTAATTTACATCGAATATTAATTAAATGAAATAATTGGATGAAATTTTAATTAATTTATTTAAAAAAAATATTTGTTGAAAATTTAATTTCGATCACAATTGTTTTTCATTTTTTATTTTTCCTAATCTTTGATTGAATTTCAATGGCTGATTTAATTGAAATCCCAGAAAATTTTTCTCCGTGCATTACCTGTAGACCAATTTTCAATATATTTTTTCTCTGCAGCTAACAAAAAACGATTTATTGTCCTTACTTGAGATGATTTGATGAGCTATATGATAAACCAAATGTTTGTATGTTTAACTCCTAAACCCTACCAATTAAACTCAAACAATATTTTTACCAAAATGTACCGACTTCCAAAAAGGATTTATCATTCCTTTATCCTAAAATGACAAACATATGGTCTGGATGACAGTAGTAGTCCACACACACACACGAACACATGGACGGAAGTTTGGACAGATTCCTATGCTTGACAAATATACGTGTTTATGAAGTATATGAATGTGATTAAATGTTGCTTGTTAAGCAACTATTGCCAGTTGTGTGTGCCTGCAGGCGTTTTTTTTTCATGGAAGTTGGTAAATTGATTTAGATTTCGAAACGTGACTATTTGGGTAAAAGAGCCCTTACAGGTGTTTATGGTGAGCAAACAAATAAACACAGAGAGAGAGAGAGAGAGAGAGAGAGAGAGAGTTGATAATAATTGTCTTTTGGAAAATATCATTTCTTCTTTGTCACACATACAAACTCAATTAGAAAATGTCCAACTGTCTTGTTGTATTACTAAACGAATGAGTAATATTAATTAAAGTCTTAGACCCAGGGTTGCGTATGGTTTATATTGTCTTCGAATGGACAAACATAATAATCATACGCAACCCAGTGCGATGAATTGAAAGAATATGGAAATAATACCAGCTGTTCTCATTAGAAAATTATAATGGATAACAATTAAGTTTGACAGATTCGGATAGTGAATTTCTATTATTCGGAGATTTACCTATTGGGAGATTTACGCTAAGGTTTACTTTGTTTAAAATCGCATAAAATTATTTTTTTTTTATTTTGCGAAATGAAATTTATAAGCAATTATAAGCTGTTTTAATGTTGTTTCTTTAAGGTCAAAAAAGTATATTGAGGACAAAAATTAACGGGTACCATAACTAGAGATTTATTTGCCTTTAAAGAGACAAACTTAAGAACAAAAGAAAACTTCTAAAATTTCCTTTCGAAGGAAAAAATTGTTCTTTTTTATGCTTAGGAATCTTGGCTTTTCAATTACCCCAAAAAACTCTGAAATTGATTTCTTTGATTTGTAAAACAGCTCTAATCGACATTACATAGTCTTCTAAATCGACCATTGAATATTCAATAAAGTAACAAAAAAATATAAAATATACGAACTGTCTTAGACAATGCCGATTGGCCTTCTTGTACTACTAGTCATATAAGTAATTTTAATTTGAAACTATAGCATATATCTATTGGGCGTATAATTCATATTGTCGTTTTGCTCTACAAAGCTAATATTCATACGCTTCGTAGTACGACGCAATAAAATCATACAAAAATGTCAACATTTTACTTTTATAGAAATTGTTGTCAAAATTTTAAATGTTGCTTGTTAAGCAACTATTGCCAGTTGTGTGTGCCTGCGTTTTTTTTCATGGAAGTTGGAAAATTGATTTAGATTTCGAAATTTTATTTCTATAGAAAATTTTTGCACAATAGAAAATTTTGTCAAAATTTTATTTCTATAGAAAATTTTGTCGAATTTTTATTTCTATAGAAAATTTTGGGCAAAATTTTATTTCCATGGAAAATTCTATCAAACTTTTACTTCTATAGAAAATTTTGTCAATATTTTATTTCAATAGAAAATTGTGTCAAAATTTTATTTCTATAGATAATTATGTCAAAATTTTATTTCTATAGAAAATTGTGTCAAAATTTTATTTCTATAGAATAAATATTCTATGAAAAAAATTTTTTGTCAAAATTTTATTTCTATGGAAAATTTTGTCAAAATTTTATTTCTATAGAAAATTTTTTCAATTTTTTTCAAATTTTTATTTCTTGAGAAAATTTCTTCAAAATTTTATTTCTATAGAAAATTTTGTCAAAATTGTATTTCTATAGAAAATTTTGACAAAATTTTATTTGCATAAAAATTTTTGTCAAGATTTCTATAGAAAGTTTCTATAAAAAATTTTGCCACAATTTTACTTCTATAAAAAATTTTGCCAAAATTTCATTTCTATAAAAAATTTTGTCAAAATTTTATTTCTATAAAAAATTTTGGCAAAATTTTATTTCTATAGAAAATTTGTCAACATTTTATTTCCATAGAAAATTTTGTCAAATATTTATTTCTATATAAAATTTTTTCAAAACTTTATTTCTATAGAAAATTTTGTCAAAATTTTATTTCTATAAATGATTTTGTCAATTTTTTTCTATCGATAATTTTGTCAAAATTTTATTTCTATCGAAAGTTTTGTACAAAATTTATTTCTATAAAAATTTTCAAAATTTTATTTCTATAAAAAATTTTGTCAAAATTTTATTCCTATATAAAATTGTAGCAAAAATTTATTTCTATAAAAAATTTTGTCAAAAATTTATTTCTATAAAAATTTTGTCAAAATTTTATTCCTATAGAAAATTTTGTCAAAATTTTATTTCTATAAAAAATCTGGCAAAATTTTATCTCTATAAAAAAAATTGTCAAAATTTTATTTCTATAAAAATTTTGTCGCCATTTTATTTCCATAGAAAATGTTGTCAAAATTTCATTTCTATAGAAAATTTTGTCAAAATTTTATTTCTATTGAAATTTTTCTCACATTTTTATTTCTATAGAAAATTTTGTCAAAATTTTAATTCCATAGAATATTTTGTCAAAATTTTAATTCCATAGAAAATTTTGTCAACATTTTATTTCTATGGACAATTTTTGTCAAAATTTTATTTCTATGAAAAATTTTGTCAAAATTTTTTGTATAGAAAATTTGGTCAAAATTTCATTTCTATAGAAAATTTTGTCAAAATTTTATTTCTATTGAAAATTTTCTCAAATTTTTATTTCTATAGAAAATTTTGTCAAAATTTTATTTCTATTAAGAATTTTGTCAAAATTTTATTTCTATAGAGAATTCTGTTACAATTTTTATTTCTATAGAGAATTCTGTTACAATTTTTATTTCTATAGATTTTTTTAATTTTATTTCTATAGAAAATTTTGTCAAAATTTTATTTCTATAAAAAGTTTTGTCAAAATTTTTTTTCTGTAGAAAATTTTGGCAAAATTTTATTTCTATAGAAAATTTTATTTCTATAGATTTTTTTTAATTTTATTTCTATAGAAAATTTTGTCAAAATTTTATTTCTATAAAATATTTTGTCAAAATTTTATTGCTATAGAAAATTTTGTCAAAATTTTATTTCTATAAAAAATTTGGCAAAATATTATTTCTATAAAAAAAATTGTGAAAATTTTATTTCTATAAAAATTTTGTCGACATATTTATTTCCATGGAAATGTTGGCAAAATTTTATTTCTATAAAAAATTCTGGTAAAAACTTATTTCTTAAATAAAATTTGTCAATTTTTTTATTTCAATAGAAAATTTTGTGAAAATTTTATTTCTATAGAAAATTTTTTGAGAGAGATATTTGACAAAATCTACCAAAATATCAGGAATTCTACCTATCAAAAATCTACCATTTGTAGTAAAAATCTACCATTTGTCGTGTGGTAACCGTGACTACTAGACGTATAAATAATTTTAATTAAAAACTATAGCATATATCCAAGAAGCTTATTATTTATATTTTCTTAGAACTTTATAAAATTTTTGTTTTCCTCTAAGGATAGCCCATATAAATATTTATATTAGTTTAAAGCATCTATAAGCCATTTGCATGCGTTGGGACAATTTTTGTGAGTTTTTTCTGATATTACGAGTTGATGTTATTTTAGACTGGATATTGATATTATGCAGGGCTATAGTTCCGTTTTGTTTATATTTGCTATAAGATATTGTACATAAGGACCTAAACTCCTATATCCATATAAAAATGGTCAGTATTTATTAAAGAAAAAACTACAATTATCAGCAAAATTATTGTCCTTTTAAAATTTTTAATTTTTTATAACTCCAAATCCAATACATAATATCCACCTACATTATGCTTATAGTAATTTTAATTTACCCCAGGGTACGTATGATTTATTTTTTTTCTTTCTTTGCAATAATAACAATTATACGCTCTGTAGTACAATGCCACAAATATATTTTTATTTTTTACGGCCGAAGTCCTGACTTCCAATAGATTGTGTCGTAAAATAATTTTATAAAAATTAATATTTTTATAATTGGATTTTTTTTATACAAATTTGATTGCCAATTCAGAAAGCCTCTGAATATTTTTCTTCATAATCCACTGTGCGGCATTCCCTAATTCACATTACATTTTTTTGGAATGGGTCAACCTTTACAATAGTCCAATAACAATTGGCAGAATAAGTTTTGTGAATTATTTTGTGAGTGTGTTTCGCCCGAAAAAGTGTCTACGACTAAACAATATTGTGGACATGTCACAGACATCTGATGACAATTTCATTAAGATTATATTGTACACAATTAAGCTTTGAGGATGGACGGCTTGTCATGCTAAATTATTTTATATTGTCATTTAGGGTTATTAAGTGAAATGTTTTTGTTGTCGAAAAACAGGTTGTTCAAAATTTTATCAAAAGAAAAATTAAATCCCTTCACAGTCAATTTCTATGGGATGATGAAGGACTTTAACACATGAAAATAATGATGGTGATGGTAATCTCTAAAGTTCATATTTGCACGCTTTTATAGCAAAGAAGAATATTATTAGGGGAGCGAAAAAGGACGTTTGTTTTGTGGAATGGTCAATAAATGGAAATTATATGGAAGAAGCATTTTTTCCTTCTCTTTGAAGGAGTTTATGTTGTCCTTAGGAGTTAATGTTCACATAAAATATGAAGTTTTTATCGTAAACTGGTACCCGTATAAAATTATGAGTTAATTGGAAAACAGAAGGGAAGCAAATAGCGATTTAAGGAGTTTGATATAAAATTAAAGACTACGACCTTTTAGGTATTTTTATAGGAAATTTTGTCAAAAATTTATATATATCGAAATTTTTGCCAAAATTTTATTTATATCGAAATTTTTGTCAAAATTTTATTTCTATAGAAATTTTTGCCAAAATTTTATTTCTAAAGAAAAATTTGTCAAAATTTGATTTCTAAAGAAAATTTAGTCAAAATTTTATTTCTATAGCAAATTTTGCCAAAATTTTATTTCTATAAAAGTTTTTGTCAAAATTTATTTCTAAAGAAAATTTTGCCAAAATTTTATTTCTAAAGAAAAATTTGTCAAAATTTGATTTCTAAAGAAAAATTTGTCAAAATTTTATTTCTATAAAAGTTTTTGTCAAAATTTATTTCTAAAGAAAATTTTGTCAAAATTTTATTTCTATATAAAATTTTGTCAATATTTTATTTCTATAGAAAATTTTCCCAAAATTTTATTTCTAAAGAAAATTTTGCCAAAATTTTATTTCTATGGAAAACTTTGTCAAAATTTTATTTCTATAGAAAATTTTACCAAAATCTTATTTCTATATAAAATTTTGCAAAAATTTTACTTCTATAGAAGATTTTGGCAAAATTTTATTTCTATAGACAATTTTGGCAAAAATGTATTTCTGTAGAAAATTTTGTCAACATTTTATTTCTATTTGTGAAGACTAGTTTCATAGTTATCAAAGTCAAATTTACTTTATTTCAATGGATTTTGTTTTCAAAATTATTTCCTTTTTCCCTAATTGGTTGTTCATTTTTATATAGCTCCCACATGAATATATCGCTCGATTTTCCTAAAAGCGAAAATATTGCGAATGAGTAATTTTATTTATATCTAAATCGGAATCATGGGGCGTATAATTCATATAAATACCACATATGTCACTACATATTATTCCCGTTTATTAAAATATATTCTTGAAATATGACACAAAGTAAGAATCGACATTATTCTCTAAGGTAGAAACAGGTCGAAAACCTATGTTGTTAGCACCTATATTACCTGTTTATTTTCATAATTCATTATGATTGTAAATATATAAATAAATACATCTAAGGTAGAAAAATACAATCAATGTTGGTTCAAATTTAGATATAGATCCAATTTCTTAAAATCTTCAAAAATTCCCTTTTACCAGGACATAAATATTATTTATACATAAATGTGAATCATATGGCGTATAATTTATACAAATACCACAGAGGCGAAATATTTCCCTCATTTGTTAATCTATCTTATGCTATCTAATGCTTAAGCTAATAAATACCACCTATGTTGGTTAAGATTTAGATATAGATCATCTGATATTTGTATGCGAGTAAATTCTTACCAGCTATAAAATTTCCCTATTACAAGGACATGATTGCGAATGAGTAATTTTATTTATATCTAAATATGACCCCTAAGGCGTATAATTTATATAAATTCGACAGACATCACTACTTGCCGATTTTTAGGTATAAACTATGCAAAATTGTAAAACGAATTTCTTGATATTTATCTATTTTTCTTCAAAGCGATCATATCAACTATAATACCATCCATACATACATCCCTTTGCTTAATTGTTAAGATTCATGTTACATAAAATGACAATCTGTAGGCACTCGGTTGCGTATAAGTGATTTTATTTAATTTTTCGAAAAAATAACGTTGGAGCGTATGATTATTTTAATTTAATATAATTGATTAATTGCTGGAACGCAACGCATATTATATTTAATATTTTTTTTATGTAATAATATTTTTATCGAAAATAAAAACTCTGCTACAAACATAAAATTTAATTAAATATGTGCTGAGGTACTTTTTACACAAAATTTTTCAATTTTCGTATCAGTTTATTAAGAAATAAAATATTGACAAAATGTTCTATAGGACATGATTGCGAATGAGTAATTTTATTTATATCTAAATATGACCCCTAGGTCGTATAATTTATATAAATTCGACAGACATCACTACTTGGCAATTTTTAGGTATAAGCTATGCAAAATTGTAAAACGAATTTCTTGATATTTATCTATTTTTCTTCAAAGCGATCATATCAACTATAATACCATCCATACATACATCCCTTTGCTTAATTGTTAAGATTCATGTTACATAAAATGACAATCTATATGTACTCGATTGCGTATAAGTGATTTTAATTTAATTTTTCGAGAAAAAAAACCGTGGAGCGTATGATTATTTTAATTTAGTATAATTGATTGCTGAAATCAACGCATATTATATCTAATATTTTTTATTTCATAATATGTTTATGGAAAAAAAATGTTTTTCAATCCTCGTATCAGTTTATTAAGAAATAAAATATTGACAAAATGTTCTATAAAAATAAAATTTTGACAAAATGTTCTATAGAAATAAAATTTTGACAAAATTTTCGATAGAAATAGAATTTTGAAAAAAAAATATACAAATACAATTTTGGCAAAATTTTCTATAGAAATAAAATTTTGAAAAAAAAAAAATATAAAAAGAAAAACTTGACAAAATTCTCGATAGAAATCAAATGTTGACAAAATTGTCGATAGAAATATAATTATAGCAAAATTGTAGTTAGAAATAAAATGTTAGCAAAATTTTCGATAGAAATAAAATTTTCTATAGAAATAAAAATTTGTCACAACTAATAACCACAAAAATTTTAACAAACACTGCGAAATAAAATTTTTCTATTTGGTAAAAATTTTCTTAAAAATTTGGTAGATTATTTTTGGCTCATATGGCAACCGTGTTTGTGCTCCATAAAATTACAAACCTAAGATACATGGTTGCGTATAAGTGATTTGATTTAATTCTTCTGAAAGACTTGGGAGCGTATGATTATTTTAAATTAACATAAATAATTGCCGAGACCAACGCTCCAGGATGTTTTCTATTTAATCATTTTTATTTATTTATTTAATAATAACATATTTTTATTTAAATAAAAACAAATCTACTACAAATATTAAATTATATTATATGTGTGGTTTTTTTATCCAACCATTTTTGAATTACATATCAGTTTTATGATATATTCTAAAACATAAGAAAACTCACAATTGACATATAAAATTCAAAGCTACAATTAGAAACTTTTAATTGGAATGTATGCATTGAACTTTCCGGTAGAATAAATTTTTGTAAAATTTGATTGATTGGGAATTGCAAAGGTGATGCATAAAATGTTACAATGGGTCAAAGGTTATGACATTGCAATTAAAATTGTAAAACTAAGTTCAGTTATATTACATAAAATTTCCATCCTTAACAAACCGTATTGCTCTAAATATGCAAACTATTAAACTCTTGAATGAAATGTTTCAATGTTGCACATTTTAATGCGTCTGATAGAAATAGCATACATCAAACGAAATATATATGTAAATTAATATTTTATTGGAATTGTAAATTTACATAACTGATAAAGTTATTACATTGGTAGTGCGGACTGTCTGTGAAGACCCTCTTGTGCAATAATCTGTATTTTGGTATAGATGAAAGAATTAAAAAATGTTTAATTATAAAGGGTGATTTGTTAAGAGCTTGATAACTTTTTTTTTTAAAAAAACGCATAAAATTTGCAAAATCTCATCGGTTCTTTATTTGAAACGTTAGATTGGTCCATGACATTTACTTTTTGAAGATAATTTCATTTAAATGTTGACCGCGGCTGCGTCTTAGGTGGTCCATTCGGAAAGTCCAATTTTGGGCAACTTTTTCGAGCATTTCGGCCGGAATAGCCCGAATTTCTTGGGAAATGTTGTCTTCCAAAGCTGGAATAGTTGCTGGCTTATTTCTGTAGACTTTAGACTTGACGTAGCCCCACAAAAAATAGTCTAAAGGCGTCAAATCGCATGATCTTGGTGGCCAACTTACCGGTCCATTTCTTGAGATGAATTGTTCTCCGAAGTTTTCCCTCAAAATGGCCATAGAATCGCGAGCTGTGTGGCATGTAGCGCCATCTTGTTGAAACCACATGTCAACCAAGTTCAGTTCTTCCATTTTTGGCAACAAAAAGTTTGTTAGCATCGAACGATAGCGATCGCCATTCACCGTAACGTTGCGTCCAACAGCATCTTTGAAAAAATACGGTCCAATGATTCCACCAGCGTACAAACCACACCAAACAGTGCATTTTTCGGGATGCATGGGCAGTTCTTGAACGGCTTCTGGTTGCTCTTCACTCCAAATGCGGCAATTTTGCTTATTTACGTAGCCATTCAACCAGAAATGAGCCTCATCGCTGAACAAAATTTGTCGATAAAAAAGCGGATTTTCTGCCAACTTTTCTATGGCCCATTCACTGAAAATTCGACGTTGTGGCTCGTTAGTAAGTCTATTCATGATGAAATGTCAAAGCATACTGAGCATCTTTCTCTTTGACACCATGTCTGAAATCCCACGTGATCTGTCAAATACTAATGCATGAAAATCCTAACCTCAAAAGAATCACCCTTTAGTTGAGAGCAAAATAAATTTGAATTTAATAGACTTATATAAATTAAAGCATATGGATATTTTCATATTAGACTAATTCGTATTGCTGGTAAGATGATGCGTATAAGTATTATAAAATAATTAATATAAATTATACGCAATATGATTCCGTTGATATACATAGAAATAAAGGGTGATTCTTTTGAGGTTAGGATTTTCATGCATTAGTATTTGACAGATCACGTGGGATTTCAGACATGGTGTCAAAGAGAAAGATGCTCAGTATGCTTTGACATTTCATCATGAATAGACTTACGATCTGCCACAACGTCGAATTTTCAGTGAATGGGCCCTAGAAAAGTTGGCAGAAAATCCGCTTTTTTATCGACAAATTTTGTTCAGCGATGAGGCTCATTTCTGGTTGAATGGCTACGTAAATAAGCAAAATTGCCGCATTTGGAGTGAAGAGCAACCAGAAGCCGTTCAAGAACTGCCCATGCATCCCGAAAAATGCACTGTTTGGTGTGGTTTGTACGCTGGTGGAATCATTGGACCGTATTTTTTCAAAGATGCTGTTGGACGCAACGTTACGGTGAATGGCGATCGCTATCGTTCGATGCTAACAAACTTTTTGTTGCCAAAAATGGAAGAACTGAACTTGGTTGACATGTGGTTTCAACAAGATGGCGCTACATGCCACACAGCTCGCGATTCTATGGCCATTTTGAGGGAAAACTTCGGAGAACAATTCATCTCAAGAAATGGACCGGTAAGTTGGCCACCAAGATCATGCGATTTGACGCCTTTATACTATTTTTTGTGGAGCTACGTCAAGTCTAAAGTCTACAGAAATAAGCCAGCAACTATTCCAGCTTTGGAAGACAACATTTCCGAAGAAATTCGGGCTATTCCGGCCGAAATGCTCGAAAAAGTTGCCCAAAATTGTACTTTCCGAATGGACCACCTAAGACGCAGCCGCGGTCAACATTTAAATGAAATTATCTTCAAAAAGTAAATGTCATGGACCAATCTAACGTTTCAAATAAAGAACCGATGAGATTTTGCAAATTTTATGCGTTTTTTTTTAAAAAAAAGTTATCAAGCTCTTAACAAATCACCCTTTACATAGCAATTATTCGTTATGAGTGATATTGTGGAAGACCAAATGCACTTGGAAGTATTCTATTTAAAATTTTTAATTTTTTATTTAATAATATATTTATCGAAAATAAAAAAAATATACCATTGTGTTGAACTCCGTTCCACAAACAAATATTTCCTTTTAAAATGTTTAATGAACTATTTAATGAATTATGAAGTAAAATATTATGAATTATCCTTTCTATTATCTATTATGAATTTCCCTTAGAATAACTTGAATATTCTTTGAATTTGAATTGTTTCCATATGGCAACCATCTATTCTTACCAACTATCGATAATTGCTTTTACTCAAGAGATATAGATAGTCACCATATTTGAATTAATATTCCAATGTAAATAACTTCACTCAATTTTATAACGCCTGCGCGCGAACCCTTTAAAACTCACTTGTACATCTTCATCGAAGACGGTAAGAAGCCTATTGATCGCAGCAGCAATAAATCTGACTTCTGGTTAATACTGAATTCTGTCTTTGTTTCTGTTTTTTTATATTTCTTGGGTTCACTGATATTGGCTGATATTAACAACTCTGGGAGTTTACCAAATCATTAACATACAGTCCATTTTAGAAATTACTCCAAGTTTGTTCATGATCCGGCTCGAAGAACCAGAAGCCTATTGATCGCAGCAGCAATAAATCTGACTTCTGGTTAATACTGAATTCTGTCTTTGTTTCTGTTTTTTTATATTTCTTGGGTTCACTGATATTGGCTGATATTAACAACTCTGGGAGTTTACCAAATCATTAACATACAGTCCATTTTAGAAATTACTCCAAGTTTGTTCATGGTCCTTACGAACCGTCAAGGAACTGGAAGAAATTGTTAAAAAATCTGAGTCGCATTCAAGTTACGCAATACTGTATATCATCCTTTTACATCGTAAAATTATGGAAAACAGGTATGTAAGATTTATTGTGCTGTGAACGGATAGAAACTATAAATTGAAATTTAAATTGGTGGAAAGACATTTTGAAACCGTCGAACTGTGAAAAGAAATCGAAAAAACAGTACCATTTCTCGAATATGTTGTGTGATTTTACAAAAGTTTGACAAAATTCTATTCGTTCCTCAAAAGCTACTACCGCAATTGTACAAAGTCATCAACTTCTGTTAATATTGTTACACTCATATGTGCTTTTCACGAAAGTGTCATATTACAATCTGATATATGCAACTCTCTTTTTTTAGCAGAATTTGTTGCTTCACGAGCACAAAAAAAGCAAAAAGAACGCATAAATTATTTGTCATTTATATGATTGGTGTACAACAATCAACAGAAAGCATAAGCTTTAACATACATTTTGAATTGAATAAAATTGTTTCTTTAGAGTTTAAGAGAGATTCTCTTAATTTACAACTCTAAAACTACCAAGTAATTTCATTTGAAATTGTCATACATGTTTACGGTTAACATTCAACCGAACTTATCGATAAACAACGTTCTAACAACATTCCTGAGCATCTCAACATTTGATCATAGCATACATATTTAATTACAGTCAATGTTCATGCTCACCGTCCATACGGTTTTGTTACAGTAACATACGCCACATACCCAAATTATTTTATCAACATACATTTGTACATACACAAAAGTTTATATCAACTTTCCTTTGAAACATTCACTTACAACATTGTTCTCAACATTGCAACATCCATGTTTACAGCTGGTTTGTTCTCAACATACCTGCTGACCTACCATTAGCAACATAAATACTCACTATCAACATATGTTTCAACTTTCGTTTGAAACATTAACTTGCAACATTGTTCCCAACATTGCAACATCCATGTTTACAGCTGGTTTGTTCTCAACATACCTGCTGACCTACCTTTAACAACGTCAATACTCACTGTCAACATACATTTGTACATGTACAAAATTTGTTAACAGGTCATGATCGAAAGAAAAATGTTTAACATTCATGCCCACTGATAAATGTATACGTATGCCACAGTCTCTCATTTACCATAATAAATATTTTGACACATTGTCCAACTTCACTCTCACTTATTTTCGCACCACTTGCTTAACATTGACAGACATCCACATTCAGTGCCTCACTAAATACGTTTATTGATTTACTGTTTAAAAACCCCCTTGCCACCCACCATTGCAAAGAACTTCACATACACAATCCAGACAGCTCATCTCTTTTTCTCATAGATTTTGGAAATTGAACAACAGTGTTGTCACTATACTCTATAGTGGGAGAACGCAAAAACCTCGTCAGATTATTATTGTTAAATATTCTTATAACTTAAAATTTCTATTGTCTGCTAGAGTAAAATATTTATTATATTGTAAATTCCATTAGCCAATCTGGTTGGTGATCGTTTCCGATACGCACGAATAAATTTTAAAATAAAAATTTATGTGACAATTATACTCTAAGAATTTTGCCTCTACATATGTTAAAACTCTTAATTGGGCAACACTGTTTAGTAAGTTTGATTTTGCATTGACTTTACATAAATGCAAAATTAACAGAGAAGAGAGACAGAGGTTACAGAAAGACTGGGTTTTGGTTGTTTTGGCATTCTACTCTTGATGTCAAATGTGTTAGACAGAATTTAAGGAGGTGAGGAAAGAAAAAAAAAACAGAAAATAAATGAAATAATTTGTGGATTAACTAAAGTGATTGAAAAAATTATTGGAAAGAAAAAACTAAAAGTGGTTAAAGAAAATTATTACATTGTGAACTGTGAATTTGGAAATTGAATTTCGATTGCTGTGAAGTACTATTGCGAATTTTGCCTATTGATTGTTGAATGGTATTTGCCTATTGCCTATTGTTGTTGATGGTGTTTGCCTGTTGCCTATTGTTTGCCTATGGTTGGATGGATAAATTAATTGGTTGGAGGAATGTGGTTTTGACTTGTGGTGGCTATATAATTGGAAACAAAATTTGCCTGGAATCATAACGGTGGTGATGTGCATACGGAATTGAGGTATGTTTGAAGGTGTCAGACCGGTGAGTGTTGTTTGTTTTTTAGTAGAGTTGCCAACGAATTGATAAAAATAATATGATAATTTGGAAGTTGCTATTTTGAAGTGGCGCATATTTTGATTAAAATTTATTGAGACAAATAAAGAAATTTGTCCACAATAAAACTACAATATTCATCTACACTGAAAAATAACGTCAAGTCAAATTTTCTGATATTGGTACATTGAAAAAATATTCTCTTACAATTGCCCTGGGCAGAATTTTTTTGTGATTTTGTAATATTGAAATACTGCCAAAAGCAAAATAAGAATACCAATTTTGCATAACGCACTTTTTCTGATACGGATTTTTATTGGTATGTAAAGTGAATATTTTTCAGTGAAGCTGTTTGTGCAAATTTTGTTTTGGATAATTTTGGCTTTGAAAGATATTATTTTTTATGTTTTATAAAACCAATCGCAAACTTGAATTTATTTTCAACTTTGCTATAAAGACAAAACATAATCAGAAATACTGGTTTAAAATTTTAAAGACCTATTTGGAACAAGCTTGGATTTTAATTTTCAGCTGCGGCTGACTTAATCTGATTGTACACGATAAAGTTATCAGAGCAATCGTATATTCGAATTTTTTACCAGTATCCAGTCTGGAAAGAACTTGAAAAAAGAGGGAAATTCCTGCAACTTGGCTATTGGATTCTATTTGGATATAAATTCTGTTTGAAGTCGAGCTGAAAATTTGATTTTAAGTCACAGTCACTTGATGTGAGACAATTGTGAATTGGATTTTTTTCCCAGTGTCCAGTGTACTAGGAAGTTGGGAAAAAGGTGGAATTGTTTTCTGATTTAAATTTAACTTTGAAGCTCGAACCGAAATCGAAATTTGCAATAAAATTATTTATTATATGTACACATTTTACTCACATTTTCCAAAATTCATTATCTGAATGATTTACTACTTTTCGATCAATCAGCGTACATACAGAAAACATTTGATACAAGAAGTGAATTATTTTCCTTTTGGAGAATTCAAAACTATAGTTAATTATAATTTAATGCCACCTTTGAGACGTTGAATAAATACATCGAATTTATTTTAAAATCAATGCATGTTCAACATTGAATTAAACCTTTTTTGTTCTTCCTGTAAAGTAACAGAAATTCATAGACTTTGTCGAAAAGTGGAAATTGGAAGTGTTTTTAAATTGGAACTGTTTGTAAATATCGTCATAATTATTTCTCAATGGAGTAATTCTCTATTCTATGCCGTATTAAATTCGCAATCACTGTCAAAATCACATTCATTTTTTGAAGCTTTGGATTTGGAAATTTGTTCTACATTATTGATTGTCATTCATCATCGATAGTAGATAAATCAAAAACGAAGGAATACGATTTTTTTGAACATCAATTTGTACTTGTCAAAAATAGATAAAATTTGAATATTCTGATTTCTCAAAATCTGGATTTTTTTTTCTAATTTTCACGAAATTTGGAATCTGAAAGTGGTTTTTTGATCTCGAATATTATACAATTGTTTGTGAATTTTGGAAATGTGTACTATTGCCCTGTGAGAAATATCTTGTTGAATTTTTTAAAGTCTGAAATATTGCTCCTGTGGAGTTAAAACCGATTTGCACTTTTTTTTTAAAGTAAACAACTATTTTTTGTGGAATATATCTGAAATTTTGGTGCATATATTTACATCCTGAAAAATTGCTCTCGTTGAGCTAAAACTATTTTTTTTTTATTTTAATTTTGGAATTACCCTGAATATTGCTCTCGTTGAGCTAAAACTATTTTTGAATTTTGGAAATCCTGAATATTGCTCTCGTGGAGCTAAAACTGATTTTGATTTTACCATTATACTTGATTGACTTCTGTTGTGCGAAATCAAATCTATCTTGAAATATTTGAAACGAAAATATTTTTTTATTTGCTTGAATTCTGCTGTATCTGTTGTGCGAAATCAAAGCTGAATATATTTAGAATAGAAATCCGTTTGTCTGTGTTTTCTTTGCACTGAATTGAAACTTATAGTCACCATATAACATGGCTTCTCAGAAATTTATATTTTTTTCTGACCAAGTGGTCACGTACTGCGCCAATTTTGCTGCCATAGATATATCTGAACATAAACTTTCAAGTTTACAAGTGGATCTCGACGATCTTGAACGTCGTTGGCAATCATTTATCAATGTATACGAGACTGAGATGACGGTTGAGGATCGCAGTAAAACTGAGCAGGAATCGATTCATTCGAAGTTCAATGAATCAATTCGGGCATACAAAAAGTGCAAAGCGGACATGTTAGATTTGATTGAAATAGAAAAAAAGAAACTGGATAAGTCATCACAACCTGTAGTGAGAACTGAGTCGAAATCACCTGAAGAAACTGGATTTTCTTTAAAATTGCCTCCGTGTGATACTGAATTATTTAGTGGAGGATATGAAAAATGGCCTTGCTTTCGGGATATGTTTACGGCTATCTATATAAAACATCCCAAGTTATCTCCAGCGCAAAAACTATTTCACTTGAGGGCCAAGACTAGGGGAGAAGCAAGCCAAATAGTTAAACAATTTTCTCTCACTGATGACAATTTTGGACTAGCGTGGGAAGCGTTGAGGCAAAGATACGAAAATAAGCGTATACTTGTTAATCATCAGTTAAAGAAAATTTTTGAAATGGAACGAGTAGGTACTGAAAAGGGGAAGGCGTTAAGAAACTTACAATACACTGTAAATAATTGCCTTTCAGTTCTCAAGACTTATAATATTTCTGTGATTTCCTGGGATCCTATTCTGGTATTTTGGGTGTCTTCGAAATTACCTGACGAAACTTTGTCTGCTTGGGAAAATTCTCTTGAAAATCACAAACAAATGCCATCCTGGGAACAATTAGATGAATTTATATCTAGAAGGCTGAACATGTTAGAATCCATTTCAGATATTAGGAAACCTTCTGGTTCAGCGCCAAATTCTCAAAAAATCCAAAATCCTCAAAAAACCCAAACCTACTATACAAAGACTGAAAATAGTTTCAAACCCTGTAAGATCTGCAAGCAAAATCATGCTTTACGAGCATGTATTAAATTCAAGTCTTGGACTATTTCTGAACGAAGAAAATTTGTTAATACGAATAAAATATGTGAAAACTGTTTGTCTTACGGACATATTGCTCAAAACTGTCAAAGTGACAGACACTGCCAGAAATGTCAACAATCCCATCATACTTTACTGCATTATGATTCTAGTAACGCTAGAAATCGGGATATGGCTCAAATTGATCAACAAGTTTCCACTTACCATATTGATGCACAATATACTGATCAGCCATCTACTTCGGCTGCTGCATATGGTAATTCTGTTTCACATGTTCAATCGAACTTTGTTACTTCTGGCGATTGTACTGTTTTACCGACTGCCCTTATCGATTTGGAACATTTAGGAACAAATTTTACAATTAGGGTTTTCATTGACCAGGGATCCCAGGAATCGTTCATCTCGAGCAGAGTTGCAAATAAATATTCCATACCGACAAGAAAGGCGTTTACGACGATCTCAGGCCTTGGCGGTACAGTTTTAGAAAACTCGTCAAAAATTTGCGATATAACTTTAAAATCTCGGAAGTCTGAATTTAAATTGAAAGCGACGGCAATTGTTATATCAAGTATGAATCATTTAATGCCGACTTCGCCTACTCGCATTTCTGATTGGTCAAAATTGAAAACCATGGAATTAGCTGATCCATACTTTTACCGACCTG
This sequence comes from Haematobia irritans, assembly GCF_050003625.1. Taxonomy (NCBI): domain Eukaryota; kingdom Metazoa; phylum Arthropoda; class Insecta; order Diptera; family Muscidae; genus Haematobia; species Haematobia irritans. The sequence goes on along the minus strand of NC_134398.1, from coordinate 185,391,866 downwards.
GACAAATTGATATGTTACTGGGAAGTGATATTCTTCCATTTATTTTGAAGTCTGGTGTTCACCAAAATGTTTCTGGGAATCTCTTAGCACAAGAAACTGAATTTGGGTGGATTTTGAGTGGTCCGCCAAGAGCTCGGTCGGTTTCAACATTTGCAAATTTTGTGACTAGTTCTGATAATTTGAATGAGGAGTTGAAAAAATTCTGGGAACTTGAAGAAGTTACTTCAATGAAACCTCAATCTGACAATGACGTTTGGTGCGAAAATTTCTATAAGGAAAATACTATTCGACAACCTGATGGAAAATATGTCGTTCGCTTACCATTCCGACATGATCTTCCTCCCAATATGGCTCTTGGCTCGTCAAGAAGAGCTGCTATGGGTCAATTTCTTCATCTGGAAAACACTTTAAAAAAATCGCCTGATCTTGAAACTGAATATTCAAAAGTTCTCTCCGAATACTTGGATCTTGACCATATGGAGCCTTGTGGCTCCTTGGAAGTCTGCGGAAAAGCTGGCTATAGTTCCTATTATCTTCCTCATCACGCTGTAGTGAAACCAGAACGCACTTCTACAAAGGTCAGAGTTGTTTTTAATGCCTCGAAAAAGTCGTCGTCTGGATTTTCGTTAAATGATATCTTGCATACTGGCCCAATATTACAAAATGATCTGATGAGCGTAATACTACGTTGGCGTTTCTTTCAATATGTTTTCAATGGCGACATTCAAAAAATGTATCGCCAAATTCTTGTTCACGAAAATGATAGACAATATCAGCGAATTATTTTCCGAAATTCTGAAACTGAATTGCTTCAAGACTATTGCTTGAAAACTGTAACGTTTGGGGTAAACTGTGCCCCCTACCTAGCAATCAGAACTTTATTACAACTGAGTGAAGATGGGAAAGCAACTCATCCTACAGCATCGTCTATTTTACAAAATCAGATTTATGTTGACGATATATTGTCTGGAAGTCACACTATCTCTGAAACAAAATATTATCTGCGTCAACTGATTGATTTACTCGATTCTGCTGGGTTTCCATTGAAAAAACTTACAGCGAACCATCCAGAAATTCTTGAACAAGTGCCCCCCGAAGATCTCCTAAGAGAAGATTTTTTGAAACATGAAGACGCTAGCGAAACGAAAACATTAGGCATTCGATGGAATGCTATGACTGACTCATTCCACTATCAGGTGTCCAATATTTCTGTACCATCCCCTCCTTTAACGAAAAGAAAAATTTTGTCAATAATTGCAAAGATATTTGACCCAGCTGGCTGGTTGGCACCGATAATTGTCGTAGCTAAAGTACTAATGCAACAGCTCTGGATTGATGGGACTGATTGGGACGAAGAAGTTAAACCGCATTCGTTCGAAAAATATAATTTCTTTATATCGAATCTCCCAAATATTGAAAATATCAAGATTCCGCGCTGGTTGAACTATTCGCCTGGAAATCAAATACAAATTCACGGATTTTGCGACGCCTCGGAAAAGGCGTACTGCGCATGTCTTTATATCTGTACCAAATCAACTGATAATACTGTTATATCAAATTTGCTTGTATCAAAAAGCAAAGTGGCTCCATTGAAAACTGTAAGCTTGCCTAGATTGGAGCTATGTGGAGCCGCACTGTTATCTAAACTTTTGAAAACTGTCTGTAAAAATTTGAGCTTGGCTGTTTCTGAGATTTATCTGTGGACTGATTCTACTATTACATTGGCATGGCTGGACAAACCACCGTTTCACTGGAAGACATTTGTTGCCAATAAAGTTTCAGAAATTCTTGAAAATGTTGGAAATGCTACCTGGAGACATGTCTCGTCTAACGAAAATCCTGCGGACATTGGTACACGGGGTTGCACAGCATCAGAACTAAATGATAACTCATTATGGTGGCACGGTCCAAAATGGCTAACCAGTCCCTCTGAATTATGGCCTAAATCTGTTACATTTAAAGAACCTAGTCTTGAACGGAAAATCGTAACTTTTCATACTGATACTCAGATTGAAGACATTCTAGATCGATTTTCATCTTTTGATCGAGCGCTACGCGTGTTATGCTACATGTATAGATTTATAAGCAAATGTAGGAAGATAAGGATTCCAGAAATTAATACTGATTTTATTACCAAGGAAGAGATAAAAGTTGTAAAATTTAATCTGATACGACAAGCTCAACGCAAATACTATTCAACTGAATATAATGCTATTGAAAATCGCATGCCCATTAATTCTAAAAGTAGGTTACTTGCACTGAATCCGAAACTTGATGAAAACGGATTATTACGAGTGAATGGTCGACTATCTAATTCTGATCTAAGTTACAACGAAAGATTTCCGATAATCTTACCTGAAAAATCAAGATTTTGCAAACTATTTGTCGAATATACTCATAAACTGTTGCTGCATTCTGAGCATCAAGTGATGTTACGAGCCATTCGCCAAGAATTTTACATCATACGTTTGAAAAGTATAATAAGACACTGTATAAGAAACTGTCGCACCTGCACTATATATAAAAGTAAAATTCGCACACAAATAATGTCTTCATTGCCAACTGAAAGATGCACGTTTTCTTTGCCCTTTACACATACTGGCGTTGATTTTGCCGGCCCTTTTGAAATAAAAACCTCGCGTCTTAGAAACGCCAAATTACAAAAGGGATACGCGGCTATCTTCGTATGTATGTCAACTCGAGCTGTTCACCTGGAAGCCTGTTCAGAACTTACAACGGAGGCTTTCCTTTCTACTTTTAATCGATTCACAGGGCGTAGAGGATTCCCAAGCAAAATGTTTTCTGACAATGGCACCAATTTCGTTGGTGCAAGTAGAGCATTGGCCACTGAATATATGATATTTTTGAAGAGTGCACAGAAGTCGATATCTGAAAAGTACAATCTGCATGGGTTTTCTTGGCACTTCATTCCACCGCACGCACCACACATGGGAGGATTGTGGGAGTCGGCAGTGAAGAGCATGAAGAGTCATTTGCGGAAAGTAGCTTCCAATTTGAAATTTACTTTCGAAGAATTCTCCACATTACTTGTTCGCATTGAGAGCATCTTGAATTCTCGACCTCTTTCACCTATGAGTGAGGATCCATTTGAACTGAACCCCCTTACACCTGGTCATTTATTGCGAGGATCTGCTCTAATAGCAGTACCTGAAGAATATTCTGACAATTTGAATCTTTTAAATCGCTGGCAACGTCTAAAAACTTTGCAAATGCAATTTGCGAAGCGTTGGAAATCAGAATATCTTCTTGAATTGCAAAGACGATACAAATGGAAGACTGTGCAGAAAAATCTGAAAGAAAATGACTTTGTTATTGTAAAAGAAGATAATCTTCCACCTACTGAATGGTGTCTAGGTAGAGTGATAAAAGTTTTTTCTGGTATTGATTCTAAAATTCGTGTTGCGGAAATTCGAACAAAAAATGGTACTGTAGTCCGTCCACTAGTTAAACTGTGTATACTGCCTGCTTAGTTTTTAGTTCTATCTGTTCACACATTAAATAAGTCTTACGTATTTTAGCCATACATCTACACCAAAGTGTCGCATCTGCTACAAGTGGCACACATTGAAAGACTGTCCAGCATTTTATAATATGGATGTACACAAACGCAGACAAGAAGTTAAGGAGAAACGTTTTTGCTATAAATGCTTGTGCTCGTCCCACACACGTGATTGGTGTCGCTCCCGCAAAACATGCATGGTTTGCAACCACAACCACCACACAATGTTACACATTGACGACCACAAACAAGTTCGACACACTCAGCAATCATCATCTTCTAACACTCACCGTAATTCTCAAAGCCGACGTAAGGAAATCAATCGCAGAAACTCAAGAAGATCATCTTCCAAGCATCAAAAGAAGCCACGCCGTCAACTAACTCACTCACAGCGATCCCCACCTCTTGTACACGAACGTCTGAGTCAAAGGACAAAGATACATGTGTTCCTTCCCACTGCTTTGGCACGACTTCTTTCTCCGGACGGTCCTGGTAAAACAAGATTGATGTTTAACTCGGCTGGCTTGCGAACTTGTATTCTTGAATCGCTGGTGCAACGCTACAATCTGCAAACCACTCGTTTGAACGGAGACGAATATTGCACTCTAAGCCTGCAATCATTTTATGACTCGTCGGCCAAAATTCAAATAACCGGAGTAGTACAACGACGATTTAATGTGACTCTTCCAGAAACTACGGAGGACAAACAATTTCAATCTGTATATGGACATTTGGATTTAGCAGACCCTCATTTTTACAACCCTGTGAACATCGAAGTTATAATTGGAAACGACCAACTTTCGAAAATTCTTCTGGCCGGCCTAATACAGACAACGTCATCAATGCCAATAGCACAAAGTTCCATATTCGGTTGGGTCATCTCAGGTGCTTGTCGTCGTTGAATTGCAATCCTGCAAAGGGGGCGGAATGTTGAACTCCGTTCCACAAACAAATATTTCCTTTTAAAATGTTTAATGAACTATTTAATGAATTATGAAGTAAAATATTATGAATTATCCTTTCTATTATCTATTATGAATTTCCCTTAGAATAACTTGAATATTCTTTGAATTTGAATTGTTTCCATATGGCAACCATCTATTCTTACCAACTATCGATAATTGCTTTTACTCAAGAGATATAGATAGTCACCATATTTGAATTAATATTCCAATGTAAATAACTTCACTCAATTTTATAACGCCTGCGCGCGAACCCTTTAAAACTCACTTGTACATCTTCATCGAAGACGGTAAGAAGCCTATTGATCGCAGCAGCAATAAATCTGACTTCTGGTTAATACTGAATTCTGTCTTTGTTTCTGTTTTTTTATATTTCTTGGGTTCACTGATATTGGCTGATATTAACAACTCTGGGAGTTTACCAAATCATTAACATACAGTCCATTTTAGAAATTACTCCAAGTTTGTTCACATTGTTAGAAATAAGCTTCAAAGAATTTTAGTAGGAAGGAAAGGTCCAAAATGGTGGGTAAGATGATGCGTATAAGTATTATAAGATAATTAATATAAATTATACGCAATATGATTCCGTTGATATATGTTACATTAAATACACAACAATCACTCTTTATCAGTGGCATTGTGTAAGGTAATTTCATTAAAATGCAAAATAAAATCTATTGAAATTTATTAAATATTTAATTTAATAAATTTAAAAAAATATATCAAATTATTTTTAATTAAAAATAAGTAAGTAAAGTCTAAAGTCGGGCAGGGCCGATTATATTATACCCTTCACCACTATGTACACCAAAATTTGTGTTACCATCTCAACTCCTTCAAATTTGTTTGGAGTTATTACGAAGGTTTATATTCTCATATTCAAATATCTATATCTTAACCGATTTGAAGATATGTGGTCTATTGTAGGTTATGATATATTATTTGGCCAAGTCGGGCGATATTTCCACAAGTCGGAGCCTTATTTAAAACTCAACTATTCTGTGGAAAGTCTGGCATTACAGTGTGTACGATATGATTACGATATTGGGAAATCATCACAGAATTTTGTTTAAAATGTGGGTATTTTGGTCATATAATAAACCGAAAGAACAACTATATTGAGGATTTATTTAAATCTGAACCAAATTAGATCACACTTGGCACACTTAAATAGCGAATTAAATATATTCTCTGTAGAAACTATCAAGTCAATTGGAGGAAAAATCCATTAAAAATGGGATTAAAATATTAAACATCCTTCTATATTTCCCCAACTCTGTAGTATACCTACAAGGGAGCTGTATTTAAATCTGAACCGATTTTGACCAAATTTGACATGCATAGTTAGAATAATAATTCTGCAATCTCAGCAAAATTTCATGTAATTGGGAGTTTAACTTTGGCCTCCGTGGTCATATAAGTGCAAATCGGATGAAAAATATATATGGGAGTTATATCTAGGTTAGGTTAGATTAGGTTAGGTTAAAGTGGCAGCCCGATTAAGATTCAGGCTCACTTAGACTATTCAGACCATTGTGATACCACATTAACTAAAAGTACCTATTACATATGGGCACTTCTAGTTTTAACCGCTGAACCTTCTCGATTATTTTTCTTCGCTGAACCAACCAGATTGTTCCAAAAACATTAGCAGACTGCTTAAGTTAACGTTTTCCAGATCCGCCAGTAATCTGAAGCTATATGATCCTAAAAGTTGCTTGCGCTTTACACAAAATGCAGGACACTCACACAAGAAGTGTTTAATTGATTCCTTTTCCTCCGCATCATGACAGCTCATACAATAGTCATTATACTTCGGCATACCAACAAATTCTAGTTTCCCTGGAATATGTAAGGTAGTCCCTAACCTTGCCAACTCATCCGCTTCGCAGTTCCCCGGTATGTTCCTATGGACAGGCAGCCATACTAATGAATATTGTACTGCTCAGCCATCTCATTGAGAGATTTGCGGCGAATATTGTACTGCTCAGCCATCTCATTGAGAGATTTGCGGCAGTCGATGGCCGTTTTCGAGTTGAGGAACACAGAGCCCAAGGATTTTATTGCAGGTTGACTGTCTGAGTATATATTAATGCCCACATTTTTTGGAACATTACTTCTCAGCCAATTCGCCATCTCTCTTATTGCTAATATTTCAGCCTGAAAAACACTACAGTGATTAGGTAATCTTTTCGCTATTCGAAGTTCCAGATCATTAGAATATACACCGAACCCCACTTGTCCATCCAATTTGGAGCCATCAGTGAAGAAATCTATATATTCTTTATTCCCCGGAGTCTGTGTGCACCACGCCTCACTGTTGGGGATTAGAGTCTCAAACTTTTTGTCGAAAAGTGGACTCGCCAAAGTGTAATCCACTACGTTAGGAACATCTGGCATTATTTTGAGGACCGAACTGTGACCGTAACATTTTTCCGACCACAGCGGTAGCTCGCGCAACCGCACGTTGTTGCAGATGACTGTTTGGCCAAAACGTCTAAAGGCAATAGATGCAGCATGACATTAAGGGAATTTGTTCCTATCTTGCTGAATGCGCCTGAAATACACAAACACGCCATACGCTGAACTTTATCTAAACAAGTCGTTTAGATAAAGTTTAGCGACTACACCACCAGACTACAACACCATATAGCATTATAGGTCTAACCACTGCCGTGTATAGCCAATGCACAATTTTTGGTTTTAGTTCCCACTTTTTTCCTATTGCCTTTTTGCACGAGTACAAAGCTACCGTTACTTTTCTCGCCCTTTCTTCAATATTAAGCTTAAAGTTCAGCTTCCTGTCCAAAATAACGCCAAGGTATTTTGCACACTCACCAAAGGGAATTTCAATACCCCCTAAGGAAATAGGCCTAACCGTGGGAGTTTTGCGATCTTTGCAGTACATGACTAATTCCGTATTTGCAGGATTTACTCCAAGACCATTGTCTTTCGCCCATTTCTCAGTCATCCGGAGGGCCCTCTGAATAATATCTCTGATTGTGGATGGGAATTTTCCCCTGACTACCAGAGCCACATCATCTGCGTATGCCACCACTTTTATCCTTTCTTTTTCTAGGGTAACCAGAAAGTTATTTATAGCAACATTCCAAAGAAGAGGTGATAGAACTCCTCCTTGGGGAGTGCCTCCTCCTTGGGGAGTGCCTCTGTTGTATGTTTGCTTGTCCTAGTGTGGCTGAAATACGTCTCTTCATTAGCAGTTCGTCTAACAGCCTGAGTATGGATCAACATGCAGAGTTGTCAGTCCATTTAATATCGAGCTCGGATGGACATTATTGAACGCCCCTTCGATGTCTAGAAACGCCACGATTGTGTATTCTTTGACAGATAGTGAGCTTTCAATAAAGCTGACTAGTTCATGTAATGCGGTCTCAGTAGACCTGCCCTTCGAGTATGCATGCTGTCGTTTCGAGAACAAACTTGAATCGATGCTAGTTCTAAGATAAATATCTATCATCCTCTCCATCCTTATATCTAAATCTGAACCGATTTCAACCAAATTTGGCACACATAACGATACCAACAAACGTACCTCTTGTGCAAAGCAAATCAGGGCAAAACTCTGGCTTTTGAGCCCATATAAGTGCAAATCGGACGAAAGATATATATGGGAGCTATATCTAAATCTGAAGCGATTTCAACCAAATTTGGTACACTTACCGACACTATTAAACATACTCCTGGTGCAAAATTTTAAGAAAGTCAGGAAAAAACTCTGGCTTTTGAGGCCATATAAGTGCAAATCGGATGAAAAATATATACGGGAGCTATATCTAAATCTGAACCGATTTAAATCAAATTTACCAAGCATTGGTCAATGTCAATACTGCTCTCTATGCAAAATTTCACGAAAATCGGTAGTAAACTTTAGCCTCTGTGGTCATATGAGTCTAAATAGGACGAAAGGTATATATGAGAGCTATATCTAAATCTGAACCGATTTGGCTGATATTTTGCAAGTTTTTCGAGACTCATGAACTATTCAGATGTACGCAATTCGAAGAAAATCGGTTGACAAACACGCCAACTGAACCTATTTTTTCCAAAATCAACAGCGATTGTTCCTGTCCCAAAAAACCACCCTATGCCAGATTTCAGGACGATCGGTCTTAAACTGCGACCTGTACTTTGCACACAAAGTACAGGTCCTGCTTATTTCTAATTAGATTCGATTAAGAAGTTTCATCGAAAATTTTTAATTTCTGTTAACTTGGTGCGTATACGTAATGTCCATAAATTATCTATTAATTTTTTTTTTTAAATTTATTAAATATTAAATTTTATAATAATAAAGTAATTAATAAAATTATTTTTAATATAAAAAAGTATAAATTATATTTTAATTAATTTCTAGCTGCTTATTTCTATTTAGATTTGATTAAGAAATTTAATAGAAATTTTTAAATTTCTGGTAACCTGGTGCGAATACTTAATTTCCATAAATTATACGCAACCCCATAATACATTGAATTAATATCAATCATTCGTTCAATGTGATATAACAATTCGATGAACACATCACATAGTTACATAATAATACAATCATGTATTCCAATTAAAACTTTTTCAATGGAATTCCCTTTGAATGAACAAAAAGGTTAATGCTTTAATAAATTAAACAAACAAAAAAAAAACATAAAATAAAATTAAATGAATAGAATTAATGACTTTAACATATGAAATTTAAATTAAACCTACATGTTTCACTCAAAGTTATACAATAATAGTAGTTAATATGCAATATTTATAACGCTCCTGACTGAATATTAAGTACAGCAAAAACCTCTCAAACTTGGACACTCCGAAACCCGGACACCTCCCAAACATGGTCAATTGTCTGGGGACGTTTTCTATATTATCACATTAAAATTAACCTTTCATACCTGGACATCTCTGAAATGTGGATAAAATTTAGGCGACTGTGGATGTCCACCTTTCAGAGGTTTCACTGTATATATGTTACTTACAATTTATGGTATTTAGCTATGCTTTATTTCGATAGGCAGTATATTATGGAGATACACCCTCTATCCCAAACCCGAAACGAATTGCATTTGTCAGTTAAAATATTTGAATGCGCTTTAACAAATTAAGTTAGGGTTGAGGTTAAATTGTTAATATAATTAAATTAAACCCATGTGTTTCCTAAAAACCCCAAAAAAATTAATAAATGTCATTTCTAATTTTACGAATTTTATATTCATTACTAATTGCAATCAAAGATTTTAAATTTTAATGAGAAGTAGATAAAATGATTGTTAAGTTAGTAAGGATCTAAATTAAAAACAAGTATATACGGCCGTAAGTTCGGCCAAGCCGAATCTTATATACCCTCCACCATGGATTGCGTAGAAACTTCTTCGAAAGACTGTCATCCACAAATTTCAACTCACTCGGATGAAATTTGCTCCTCCAAGAGGCTCCAAAACCAAATCTCGGGATCGGTTTATATGGGGCTATAAATGATTATGGACTGATATGGACCATTTTTGGCATGGTTGTTAAATATCATATACTACCACCACGTACCAAATTTCCACCAGATCGGATGAATTTTGCTTCTCCAAAAGGCACCGGTGGTCAAATCTGGCGATTGGTTTATATGGGAGCTCTATATAATTATGGACTGATAGGAACCAATACCTGCATGGTTGTTGGATACCATATACTAACATCACGTACCAAATTTCAACCGAATGGGAAGAATTTTGCTCTTCCGGAGGTCAAATCTGGGGATCGGTTTATATGGGGCCTATTTATAATTATGGACCGATATCGACCAATTTTTGCATGGTCATTAGAGACCATATACTAACATCATGTACCAAATTTCAGCCGGATCGGATGAAATTTGTTTCTGTTAGAGGCTCTTCAAGCCAAATCGGGGGATCGGTTTATATGGGGGCTATATATAATTATGGACCGATGTGAACCAATTTCTGCATGGTTGTTAGAGACCATATATTAACACCATGTACCGAATTTCAGCCGGATCGGATGAAATTTGCTTCTCTTAGAGGCCCCGCAAGCCAAATCGGGGGATCGGTTTATATGGGGGCTATATATAATTATGGACCGATGTGAACCAATTTTTGCATGGTTGTTAGAGACCATATACTAACACCATGTACCAAATTTCAGCCGGATCGGATGAAATTTGCTTCTCTTAGAGGCCTCGCAAGCCAAATTTGGGGGTCCGTTTATATGGGGGCTATACGTAAAAGTGGACCGATATGGCTTATTTCGTTCGATAGCTTGTTTCGTTCGGAAGTTAGCGTGATTTCAACAGACGGACGGATATGCTCAGATCGACTCAGAATTTCACCACGACCCAGAATATATATACTTTATGGGGTCTTAGAGCAATATTTCGATGTGTTACAAACGGAATGACAAAGTTAATCCTATGGTGGATGGTATAAAAATCTTAACAATTCAATATAAATTACTGAAATAAATGTGCTTAATTGCTATATATATAGTTGTATATAGTTCTTGGACAATATGGACCAATTTTTGCATTACTACTATCATTACATATGTATACTATCGATTTATATCGAAAACAAATACAAAATTCTCTGATTAAGATACACTAAACTGTATGTTTTTCGAAGTGTTCGTTGATGCATATAATTAATTTTAATTATTGTCCAATGATGCGTATGATTTATGTTATTAATCATTTGCATTTCCTTTCGGTACAATTTATTGATGAAGCATAAAAATTAAATATTGTCAATCTAAAATACTGACATAAGTTTCTATCTAGAAAATTTCAACTATGGTGAAATTATTTTTTTTTTTTTTGAATATGTCCTTAAAAATTAGAATATTGACCACTATATACTAAGTATGCAATATGGTTGTTTTGCAAAGGGCAAATTTGTGCTCGCTTTCTCCATTCGAAATTAGCGTACAAAACCGAAATTGAGTCATCTCTCTTGGCCAGAGACTATAGAAATTCGCTATAGCCCGTGCTCGTTCATGCGTATAATTAATTTTATTTATTACCCAATAGTGCCTATGACTTTTGTTATTAATCATTCGCTTTTACTATATGCCTAGTTTATTGATAAAATGTAAAAATTAATTGTTGATGTATTTTTCAATCTAAAATGTTGTCAATATTTTCTACCCAGAAATTTTCAACTACAATTAAATTATTTATTACTATTATTTTTTTTTTTTTCAAATTGTCTTTAAAAATAAAATGTTGAGGAATATTCTATGTATGCTTTTACTCTATGCCTAGTTTATTGATAAAATGTAAAAATTAATTGTTGATGTATTTTTCAATCTAAAATGTTGTCAATATTTTCTACCCAGAAATTTTCAACTACAATTAAATTATTTATTATTATTTTTTTTTTGTTTTCAAATTGCCTTTAAAAATAAAATGTTGACGACTGTTCTATGTATGCAATGTGGTTGTTGTGCAAAGGAGACATTTGTTTCGCTTGCTTTATTAGAAGTTAGTATCCAAACCGAAATAGAGTAGTCTCTCTCGAACATTTCTATACTGAAAACTATAGATATTCGCTCCCGCCCGTGTTCTTTAATGAGTATAATTAATATTAACTATTGCCCAATAGTGCGTATGATTTATGTCATGAATCATTTACATTACACTTTCTGTACAGTTTATTAATCAAACGTTAAAGTTAAATGTAGTGTTTTTTACAATCTAATATGTTGATATTTTCAACTACAATGAAATAATTTTTTCTCGAAATTTTCTTTAAAAATAGAAAAAATTCTTGTACACTTTCTCCATTTGGAGTTAGCATACAAAATCGAAGTTTAGTCATCTCTCTCGACCAGATCTGTACTGAAGACTATAGAAAATCGCTCTCGCCCGCGTTCGTTCATGCGTATGAAATTGAGTCATCTCTCTCGTCCAGATCTGTACTGAAGACTATAGAAAATCGCTCTCTCCCGCCTTCGTTCATGCGTATGATTAATTTTATTTATTGTCCAATAGTGCGTATGATTTTCGTTATTAATCATTCGCACTTACCCTGTGTCCAGTATATTGATGAATTGTATATCTTAAATGCAGAGTTTTTTTCAAGCTTTTTTTTTCCCAGAAAATTTCAATCACGATGAAATTATTTTTCTTTTTTTCGAAATTGTCTATAAAAATAGAAATGTGACCAATTTTCAACAAGTAGGGTTTTCTTTTTCCCGGTGCTTTTTGGATTCCCGAGAAAGCGGGAATTTTTTGTCGAATTCCCCGGGATCCCGGGAATTCGGGCTTTAATGTGGAATACATTTAGACATTTGAATAAATTATAAATCGCTAAATCTACGGTTATAAGGCGCTCTCTGGACAACTAACAATATATATTATATTGTTCTCTTACGTCAGCCATAAATCATACTACACACAAAAAAATTTCACGAAAATTTTTCCAATTAAAATTTTAATTGAGTTTTAAAAAATATTCAATTAAAAATTTAATTGATTGAACAAATTTTTTAATTGAAACAAAAATCAATCACAAAACTAATAGTATCAATTAATTTTTTAATTGCAACAATTAACTTTTTAATTGACCTTCAATTTATATTTTAATTGATACTATCATTTCTGTGATTGAAGACATTTCAATTAAAAATTAATTGGATCAATTAATTTCGTGATTGAATCAGAAAAAAAATTTTTTGTGTGCATTTAGACATTTGAATAAATTATAAATCGCCTAAAGCTACGCTCTCTGGACAACTAACAATATATATTATTCTCTTACGTCAGCCATAAATCATACTAAAATACGATATATTTTGTAATACAAAACATTTTGACAATGGTTAAGGCAGTCTCTTTTGGTATAGTTTTCGGAAGAACACTATTAATATAGTGGGATTTTTTGTAACATTAAAAAACTCTTTGGAAATGAAAGAAACTTATTTCGATTTGACCATCGTTAAATGGGGTCACATGTTCAGTCAATATTCCCAAAATGGAAACACTACCATGTAATATGACATTCACATTACACTTCCAAAATCCACTTTAACTAGATTTCAGTTGTCGTATGCCCTATAAATAAGGGCTTTAAACCCCAATTTTAATAGATTTCAAGCCTAATGTGTATAACGTGTAAATTTGAAATTAAAGTAACTATCTTAAAAAAAGTTGGAATTTTCTTGTTTTATAAAAAGCAACCTTGTAATAATTATGAAATTTTGAAATTATGCAATTGCCAACTTGGGTTACATAAGGTAAAATGTCCCGTTGTTTTTAAAGGTTTACTCAGTCTTCCAGTCTATCGGAATGTTTACAGAAATATGACCAATCATAAATTAGGAAGTGCTAACTTCTTTTTAACAATTGGGGGCCCGTTGGATTCTGGATTAGAATCCACGACTATGTATGTTCCACAAGGCAACTACTACGACTTGGTACCATAGCTATTCACATTACACTTCCAAAATCCACTTAAACTACATTTCAACTGTCATATGCCATAAAAACCCTCTATCATACATAAAATATTGTGAAGAAAGCGGGAGCGAAAAAATAGCAATTTCCCGGAAAAAACCCCTATCAACAAGATACACCAATTATTTTTTCAAAAAACACTTTTTTTTTTCAAAAGACACATAAATTTTTTTTTTTTTTTTGAGAAAAAATGTGACATGCAGAATTTTTTATCATTTTGCATATTTTTTTTTCAGAGAAATTGGTGATTTTGTGCATTTAAGGGTTAAATTAAAGTTCAATTATAAAAAAAAAATAAAAAATAAAAAGTTCTTTGATGCGTATAATTAATTTTAATGACGGCCCAATGGTGCGTATGACTTTTTTTAATTAATTGTTTGCATATATTTTGATCAAACCATAAAATTGTATTTACAATAATTTTTTTTAATTGCATCGAAATCAGGTATATTTCCTTTGAAGTCATACACGCATTTTTAACAATCATCACTGAAATATTACACTTGGCACCTACAGAATATACACAAATACAATTTTTGTGCAATATTTATTTATTACCATTTAAATTTATTACCAACACCAATGCATTTCATAATGACCTCTCATCCCAGATACTATAAATGGATGACCCAGCCCGATAGTAAACGCAATGGTGCAAACATTTTTGCACGCAACTCATCCATAGATAGGCGTATAATCACACATTTTATTATAAATATATATATAGGGAATCATGTCATCAATTTGCATTGCCATTATAATTGAACAATATTCGTGTGCCTACATATCGAAGGCATGTAGTTAGTTACAGGTTATATGATATACTACAATGATATCGATATAATATGTGTATATTATAAGCATACTCATGTGTAAGACTTTTGTGGGACAATAAAATCAGACCATGCTTAACCCAAATTAGCTTTATAAATAATAAATAAATAAATAAATGATTGCCACCTGCTTTACGCCAATGTGTGGCTGGTTAAGGGTTTGTGTTGTATGCTTTTACCGCAAACATACACTGTCGCGTGTGTATACCCAACACACACAGTTATCAACACACAACACAAAAAGGAAACGGAAGCATGGTCTTGCACATGTATCCGTATCCGGGGTATGTGTAGTATTTGTTGATATGATGTGTTAGAATAATATGGCCAAACACTGCCGGTATTGGGAAATACATGTACACGTTCCGCCATAATCAAATTAAATTTATCAACTTTTATTCATCGTATATTAGGTTGTATGGGCTTCTGTTTTTTTTTTTTTTTTTTTTTTTTAATTCTATATTTGATAAATATTTGCTTGAAATAATAACTTGCAAATTTGCTATAAAGGAAATTTGAGTTATATTTAATTAAATTGCGAATATAATAAAACTCAATCTTATATAAATTTTTTGATCGGTATATAGCGCAAAGACAATCTAGAAGAAGGCGCAGTTTTGTCATAACAAAACTGAAGCACCAAAGGTCCCTGTCAACATAATATCATGAAGTTTGCCTCGATATGTCTCTCAAATATACTGCCCTTTGCGTCGGAAAATATCAATAACATTTGTTATTTTGATACATTTCTGAATTAAAAACTCCAAAACGATAATAGAAAATTAAAATAGAAATTGTTTATATAATTAAGCGAATATTTTTTGTGGTTTTCCTTTGGGAATATTGCGGTTTTAATTAATTGACACATAAAGCAATTTTTTCTCAAAGCCCTCTACACCAACCCATTTGTTTTCTCTCTCTCTCTCGAGAAGATCCAGGCTGTGTCTTCCTCTAGATTGTCTTTGAGAGTGGTAGTTGAAAGGTTACCATAACGCAGGTCTAAATTTTTTTATGAAATTTGTTTATTTGTCAAGTATGTGTAGAAATAATCTAAGTTTCAGAATCCATTCAATTATGGTCGATAGGGAACGACATGGGTTCAATCCCAATCTCGGCCAAACCAGAGAACGCAAACTGGTATGGATTTATATATTTACCGATGGTCGGACCAAATCGAATTTTGGATGATTTTGGTCCATTTTCGTCAAATCGGTAATTTTTCAAAATTTTGACAAAATTTTCTGTAGAAATAAAATTTTGACAAAAATTTCTATAGAAATAAAATTTGGCTAAATTTTCTATAGAACTAAAATTTTAGCTAAATTTTCTATAGAAATGAAAATTTTACAAAGCTTCCTTAAGAAATGAAATTTTTACAAAATTTTATATAGAAATAAAATTTTGCGATAACTTTCTATAGAAATAAAAGTTTGACAAAATTTTCTATAGAAATAAAAGTTTCACAAAAATTTTTATAGAAATAAATGAATTTTCTATATATATAAAGTTTTTAATAAATTTTATATAGAAATGGAATTTTGACAAATTTTCCTAAAGAAATGAAATTTTTGACAAAATATTCTATAGAAATAAAATTTTGTTGTTTTTTTATCTCAGCTTAAAAGCATGCATTGACTAAACTACAAGTGTAGCTTAACCAACAGAGGAAAAGTATGCTTGTCAAATTTATTTGGACAAAGCCCTATAGACCGCAAGATGGTTGGATGTACACCTGTTTCGGAATTACCACATTCCTCATCAGCATCCTCTAATTGCAGCAAAACTATCAACCAATTATCAGAATAAATTCGGGTAATTCACTCAACCCAAAGTGAACTACACTTGAATCTTCCGAAAAAAGGTTTGATAGTCGGCTACTGCCTAAACAAATAAAATTTTGACAAAGTCGTCTATAGAAATAAAATTTTTACAAATTTTTCTATAGAAATAAAAATTTTGAATAGAAATAAAAATTTTTAATAGAAATAAAAATTTGACAAAATTTTCGAAAAACCAGAGAAGCTACGTGAGTAAAGCAAGATTGTGTTTTCTTATGGGTTTGTAACCAGGGCTGCCAATAAAATTTCAAGAAAAATCTTGAAATTTGTCATAGGACGGAAATACTCTCTTTTTGGATCCTTTGAATTGCTTTAGAAGTTGTGCCCTGGAAGTTAATTTGAATGAAGAAATTTAAAAAACGAAAATTTTTTTCTTTTTTCAACCAATTTTACTTTTTTTCATTAATATTTTTTATTACATTATTATTTATTTTTTACAATTTGAAAAACTTTTACGCTCCGACCAGGGGTTGAACCTGGGTTTGCTGGCACCATAACAGAACGCCTTAGCACACTCAGCCACAAACGTCATTGAACATAAAGCGTCGAAAGGCCAATTCAAATGTTAGTGATATTATCGTAAAACGACACCAAGGAATAACATTCTAATTGCTTCTCGAGAAGTTCTTTATTAGTATGAACGAAAAAATAAGAAACGCAGATTCAAATCTCACCAGCGGCAATTTTTTTATCAAATATTTTTCTAAAAAAATATTTTTTTATGTTATGCATCGTTTTTATTTTTTATTTTCTGCATATATTTTCGTATAAATATATTTTTCCATTAAAAATTAAACAAAAAAATTAAAAATTCTCGTAATTTGCAAAACCTTCTCAAAAGAACTTCCATGGAAGCGAAAACGTCAAACGGCGCAGGTTCAAATCCCAGCGGAGATGACATTTAATTAATTTTCTATTTATTAATTGTTTTATTAGTTTTCTATTTTTTTTTTTTTTTTGTAAAATTTAATTGTCCAAAATTTGCACTTAAAATATCCTGATTGTGTTCTTTCTAATACTTGTCCACAAGGACTGCATCGGAAGTAGAAAAAAATCATTGGGGGATCCCAAGATGCGCTTTAGAAGAAATGTTTGTGAACTTGTCCAAAAGGACTGTATCGGAAGTTGAAAAAACTCGATGGGGGATTCTGGGATGGGCTTTAAAAGAAATGTTTGTGGAACAACTTCCATTTTTTTTGCTGGGATGCTTTTATTAAAAAAAAAGTATTTATTTCATAATATTTATTTTTTTCCAGTTTGTTTGATTGTACAAAAATTACCTAACATTTTGGCTGCATAATTGCTCAGAGTAGTCATGTTTGTTTGAATATAAAAATTTTTTGTTTTAATGGAATACCTTTTTTAGTAAGGAAATGTCGTTTGATAAACCTTTGTTAGCTTTTTTTTGAATATCAATACCCATATTCAAAAAAGCCTAAAGGCAATGAAAAGATAATAAATTTGCTATTTATGTTTCAAATTTAATTGTGGAGTTTTTTTTTTCGGTGTACACATTAAACTGCACTAAAAGTCTTCCCTGCGAAAAAATGCCAAGAAAACAACAAACCCTGTTTTTGATTTCAACAGCCAGAATTTTATTCGTGTCTACTGACAAATATCTGTGTGTTCTCCTCGATAATGGGTATACATGCCAATATAAGTGCCACCACACAGCGATCTGTTGGCTATGCTAAAGACTTTGAACAACAAACAGCGCAACTCTCTTGAGGTTGTTTAGGTTGTTTTCGTATGGGAAGCAGAGAATGTAAAAGAGAGTTTTGCAATTAATGATGGTGGAATTGATTGATGTGTGTTTAGTATGTGCATTGATAGAATATTTGTTCTATTCATATTCAATAACATACAAGTGAGTACTCAGATATACTCCCATTATGAGTACTCTTTTTCATTCTCTGAGCCAAACATAAACAACTTTTTCAAGTTTTTCAAAAGTAATGCTAGTGACATATTTGAGTATTGCAAAGCTTCTCTAATGCACAGAAAAAAATTTCACTAAAATTTTTCCAATTAAATTAAATTTAAAATTAAAATTGAGTTTTAAAAAATATACAATTAAAATTTTAATTGATTTAACAAATTTTTTTAATTGAAACACAAATCAATCACAAAAATTTATAGCATCAATTAATTTCTTAATTGGATCAATTAATTTTTTAATTGACCTTCAATTAATTTTTTAATTGATACTATCATTTCTGCAATTGAAGACATTTCAATTAAAAAATAAATTGGATCAATTAAATTGAATCGTGATTGAATCAGATTTTTTTTTTTTTGTGGTTTTCAATTGAGTTAACACAGAATCGGGCAGCACTTAGCGATAAGAGAAAAGTTCGCCAGTGTGGTAGCACAATGAACTGAATAGTCTAAGGGAGCCTGAGTGATATCGGGCTGCCACTATACCTAACCTAACCTATGGTCGATAAAGCCACCTTTAATAATAAAATTCAATTGGATATACATTTTTGATAGATAGATAGGTAGTAGAAGTATTACCAAATCAAACATGAACATTTTTGGTGAAATATTTTTTATTGTGATCCGAATTCAGTGTTTTGGTTGTGAGTTAAAAAAAATTGGTGGTATTTTGCTTAATAAATATTTTTTATAATTTTTAATTCATTCTCTTGCTTGTCTTAAACGTTTGATTTCATTTTTTTTTTAATCGCAATTTTTCTAGAATGGGTTTAGCATTGTTTTTCGACAAAATTTAAATAATTTATACCCTTTTATTAATAATCAATTCTGTTTTTAACCCATTTGAAACAAAAAAGAAAATAAGAAAAACCATTAAAAATATGAAAAAAGCGATGTATGCAAAATTGAGTTTAAAAAACTTCCTGTGTAGGCAAAATAAAGAACATTTTTGGAAATTCTTTTAAAGTTGTGCCTTTAGAAAAACTTACAAACTTTTTGCTGGGATATGGATTCTATGAAAATTTACCTGATTTCGATACATATAAAAATTTTATTGTAAATAAAAGTGTACGGTTTAATTAAAACCATACGCACCATTGGACTGCCATTAAAATTAATGATACGCATCAAAGAACGTTTTTTTGTAATATTATTATTTAAAATTATTTATCAATCATTTAAAAGTAAATGAAGTTTTATTTAAAAAACTTTAAACTGATCTAAAGGAATATCTTTTATGATAGCCTGTTAACGAAACAAGCGATTTATGTCCAAATGAATGATTTTATATATGCATTATAGTATATTATTATTATTCTAGCTCGATACATATAAAAATTTTATTGTAAATAAAAGTGTACGGTTTAATTAAAACCATACGCACCATTGGACTGCCATTAAAATTAATTATACGCATCAAAGAACGTTTTTTTTATATTATTATTCAAAATTATTTATCAATAATTTAAAAGTAAATGAAGTTTTATTTAAAGAACTTTAAAGTGATCTAAAGGAATATCTTTTATGATAGCCTGTTAACGAAACAAGCGATTTATGTCCAAATGAATGATTTTATACATACATTATACATAGCCCACGTGACGTATACTATGCAAAATAATCATACGCTCTATAGTCTTTAAATATCATACATTAAAAAATGATAGTGGCATCATATAAAATAATTTTTTTTTAATTTTTCATTTTTTTTCTTAAATTGTAATATAACAGGTTGGCTGAGAAGTCCCCGGTCTGACACATAGATGGCGTCGCTGGTATTAAATGCATATTATTATTATTATTATTATTATTATTACCTTCAAATGATTCGTGTCAAAATTTGACGTCTGTAAGTCAATTAGTTTGTGAGATAGAGCGTCTTTTGTAAAGCAACTTTTGTTATTGTGAAAAAAAATGGAAAAAAAGGAATTTCGTGTTTTGATAAAATACTGTTTTCTGAAGGGAAAAAATACGGTGGAAGCAAAAACTTGGTTTGATAATGAGTTTCCGGACTCAGCCCCAGGGAAATCAACAATAATTGATTGGTATGCAAAATTCAAGCGTGGTGAAATGAGCATGGAGGACGGTGCACGCAGTGGACGCCCGAAAGAGGTGGTTACCGACGAAAACATCAAAAAATCCACAAAATGATTTTGAATGACTGTAAAATGAAGTTGATCGACATAGCAGAGCCCTTAAAGATATCAAGGGAACGTGTTGGTCATATCATTCATCAATATTTGGATATGCGGAAGCTCTGTGCAAAATGGGTGCCGCGCGAGCTCACATTTGACCAAAAACAACAACGTGTTGATGATTCTGAGCGGTGTTTTTCCGTCGATATGTGACAATGGATGAAACATGGCTCCATCACTACACTCCTGAGTCCAATCGACAGTCGGCTGAGTGGACAGCGACCGGTGCGACCGAAGCGTGGACAGACTCAAAAGTCCGCTGGCAAAGTAATGGCCTCTGTTTTTTGGGATGCGCATGGAATAATTTTTATCGATTATCTTGAGAAGGGAAAAACCATCAA
This sequence comes from Haematobia irritans, assembly GCF_050003625.1. NCBI lineage: Eukaryota > Metazoa > Arthropoda > Insecta > Diptera > Muscidae > Haematobia > Haematobia irritans. Next base: position 185,370,767 of record NC_134398.1, on the reverse strand, counting down.
CAGTGACTATTATATGGCGTTATTGGAGCGTTTGAAGGTTGAAATCGCGGCAGAACGGCCCCATATGAAGAAGAAAAAAGTGTTGTTCGATCAAGACAACGCACCGTGCCACAAGTCATTGAGAACGATGGCAAAAATTCATGAATTGGGCTTCGAATTGCTTCCCCACCCACCGTATTCTCCAGATCTGGCCCCAGCGACTTTTTGTTGTTCTCAGACCTCAAAAGGATGCTCGCAGGGAAAAAATTTGGTTGCAGTGAAGAGGTGATCGCCGAAACTGAGGAAATTTTGTGGAAAAACCGAAGGAGTACTACTAAAATGGTATCAACAAATTGGAAGGTCGTTATAATCGTTGTATCACTCTTGAAGGAAACTATGTTGAATAATAAAAATGAATTTTGACAAAAAAATGTGTTTTTCTTTGTTATACCGGGGACTTATCAGACAACCTGTTAGTCGGCTCTGCATGCAATTCTTTGCTTTTAAGAATATATTTATAAGTATTTGTTAAAGTTTCTTATAAATATCTGACTATTCCACGAGGCGTATACTCTGGTTTAATTTAAAATAATAATACGCACTATGGGCTTTAACTAAAATACAAAAATTTTGTAAAAGCATAATTATCTATTGTGACATACAAAAGAATAAGTTCTTCTACATTGTGATTTTTTTCTTATAAATTATACATATGTTCTTAAATTTTTTTTTTAATTTAAATGGAATAATTTTTAACATTCATAAAAACTTTAAACCGCTTAAAATCCACACACAGATGGACATGACCAATCATTAATGACCTTTTTTAATCCTTTATATTTTCCCCACATGCAAAATGCGGAAAATCCCAAACCCCATTGATTCCATCAATACATATTTTTATTTTATTCAGAATACTTTACAAAAATACCATTTAAATAACGAATATTTATTGTTTTTATAAACTTTTTTTCGCTCTGCATCATTACACAAAGCCTGTGTATAGAAATCTGCACCATGTAATTCTCTGGAATCATGACGATAGTGATGAATGATTTATGTACCGCACGACCCCCCAAACTCACTGACCCCCTGTCAGACGGGCAATCGAATCATTGCCCAGTCAGTTTGGTGTAATTATTGGAAATGCTGAAAGTTTTTTGTTTCATGTGCCATTACCGACTGGTTTTTGTTGGTTTGTGTTTTTTTCGTTTCATTTCGTTGTGTTTTGCCTGCGGAAAATCCACACAGTTCAAGTTAATTTGGAATCAAGTGTAAAAAAAAATCACCAAACGTCGATCACCACTATGACTACCACATTCACACCATCTACATGGTAGACCGCAGGCAGATTCTACTGAAAAATAAATGGGAAATAATTATTAAGTGATTTTCAATTTGTGTGGTTTATTATTGTTGTTCATCTGGTTTAATATTTTTTGTATGTGTATATGCATTGTGAACACAATATACTTGTGAATTTAAATGAAATATTTATGGTATAGATGCATGTTCACAAAAATTTTAAATATATCTATGAAGAACATTTGTAATTGTTTGCTAATCTAAGAGGATTTGTGAGATTTGATTCATGAAAAAATAATTGCATAGACATAAATACGTGTTCGTAAAAACGATTATATTTGGAAATATACATGAATTATATTGATTTAAAATTTTGGATATTTTAAGAAAATGTTTCGATAAACTGCCTTTACAAAAAAAAAAAACAGACAGACAGAAAAAAATTACAATCCACAAAGTTTTGGATATTTTAACAAAATATTTAATACATTTCTTGAAAAAAACTGGCGGCAAAAATTACAATCGCCAAACAGTAGACTCCTATGACTCACATTTATTCTAAATCTCTCTCTTTCTACCTCATTCTCAAAACCACAGATATTACTTAATTTTTGGAAAATATTTATTAATATTGTAGTTCATGTAGCGTATACTCTATATTTTATTCCAATTAACAATAAGCACTAAAGTACAATATAAATATAAATAAAATTTTGACAAAATTTTCTACAGGAAAAAAAATCGAAAACATTTTCTATAGAAATAAAATTTTGACAAAACTTTCTATAGAAATAAAATGTTGGCAAAACTTTCTATAGAAATAAAATTTTGACAAAATTTTCTATAGAAATAAAAATTTTACAAAATTTTCTATAGAAAAAAATTTCGACAAAATTTGCTATAGAAATAAAATTTTTACAAATTTTTCTATAGAAATAAAACTTTGACAAAATTTTCTATAGAAATAAAATTTTAACAAAATTTTCTATAGAAATAAAATTTTGACAAAATTTTCTATAGGAAAAAATTTCGAAAAATTTTTCTATAGAAATAAATTTCGACAAAATTTTCTACAGAAATAAAATTTCGACAAAATTTTCTACAGAAATAAAATTTTGACAAAATTTTCTATAGAAATAAAATTTTGACAAAATTTTCTATAGAAATATAGTTTTGAGAAAATTTTCTATGGTAATAAAATTTTCTATAGAAATAAAATTTTCTACAGAAATCAATTATTAACAAAATTTTCTATAGAAATAAAATGTTGACAAAAATTTCTATAGCAATAAAATGTTGACAAAATTTTCTATATGTAAATAACATTTTGATAAAATGTTCCTATAGAAATACAATTTTGAGATAACATTTTCGAGAGGAATGACATTTTGAGAAAAGTTTCTGTAGAAATAAAATTTAGACAAAATTGTCTACAGGAATAAAATGTCGACAACATTTTATAGAGAAAAAAATTAACAAAATTTTATTAAAAAAATTTACAAAATTTCTATAGAAATAAAACATTGACAAAATTTTCTATAGAAATAAAATTTGTTGTTGTTTTTGATTTCAGCTTAAAACCATGCATTGACTAAACTACAAGTGTAGCTTAACCAACAGAGGAAAAGAATGTTTATCAAATTTATTTGGGCAAAGCCCTATAGACTACAATATGGTTGGATGGACGCAGGTTTCGGAAATACCACATTCCTCATCAGCATCCTCTACACGGATGAAAAAGACTGTTTTTCATATGTTTGGCTATAAACATTATATGTTTGGAACACAAATTTTTAAACACAATATTTTTGAGTGCAAGCATATAATGTTCATAAACTAGCATAACATGTTTGGGACATATATGTTAATATGTTAGAACATATTATGTTTGGGACATAAAATGTTTTTAAATATAATATGCTTGGATGCATACATATATTAATTTAGAAATAGCCTATAAACATATATGTGTTTAGTAGCTTGGAGCGCTATTTAGCAGGGAGCGATATTGAATTAAGTTGGTGGTTGTTGCTTGTTATTACAAAATTAACATTTGGAAATTGACTACCCAAACATATATTGTTTAGACCAATATGCTTTCAAACATATTATATATTGGAAGAGATCAAACATATAAATGTTTGGGCAATAGCCAAAAATGTATATACTTGAAGCAAAATATGTTTGGGAGTATATGTTACAGAAGCGATTTTTTGTGAGCGTGTACTTGCAGCAAAACTATCAACCAATTATCAGAATAAATTCGGGCAGTTCACTAAACCCAAAAGTGAACCACACTTGAACCTTCCGAAAAAAGGTTTACACGATAGCCGGCTTATGCCGAAATAAATTTGTACAAACATATCCCTTTTCCTTTGCCACCGTCGATTTTGAGTGCAGATGGCGGGTTTATTTTGAGCGTGCTTCCTCTTTTTTCATTCGTTTTGTTTTGTTATTGTTGGTTTTTTTCCTTTTTTAATCATTGTTGTTGTTTTTGATTTCAGTTTAAAACCATGCATTGACTAAATTACAAGTGTAGCTTAACCAAGAGAGGAAAATAATGTTTGTCAAATTAAATATTTTTTTAACAATATATAATAAGTATTAATTAAAGGCAAATATTTTTGAATTAAAAACTAAAAAGTCTTACAAATTCAATATTCTGTCATTTTTAAACAATAAAAAAAAAATCTATTATGCATATTACATTTCTATTGTCGCTCTTTGATTAGTAAAAGGTGACTACTCACATTCGATCGTTCTTTCTCTTTCTCTCTCTCTCTCTAGGTACAAATTCGTACTTAGTAGTGAAATCACAACCTAACTGTTATGACTTTAGCCAAAACCATATTAACAAGCTCTCTATTTGTAACTCTTTCTCTCCAAATCAAACTGCTATTCATATGCAGAGAAGCAACATAATTATTGTCTGCGTAACATAACCTCTGTAACTGGTCTTATCAACACATCTGCCTTACACCATATTAGGAGAACATCGTCACTGTAAACCCCAGTATCCATCTCAAGCAGAGATTTTAAGCTACCCATAAGAAATGCATTGCTATATTTACAACCAAAAATGTATGAAAATTCGCTAATAAAGTATTTTTTACATTTTAAGCCCATAATAAATACCTGGTAAAACTGTTTTATTGGCACTAACAAAGCCTTAATAAGCCCCTGAAAAACTCTATATATAATAAATAAAGTTATCTACTTACAAGGGAGCCACCGTGGTGCAATGTTTAGCATGCCCGCCTTGCATACACAAGGTCGTGTATTCGATTCCTGATTCGACCGAACACCAGAAAGTTTTTCAGCGGTGGATTATCACACCTCAGTAATGCTGGTGACATTTCTGAGGGTTTCAAAGCTTCTCTAAGTGGTTTCACTGCAATGTGGAACGCCGTTCAGACTCGGCTATAAAAAGGAGGCCCCTTGTCATTGAGCTTAACATGGAATTGGGCAACACTCAGTGATAAGAGAGAAGTTCACCAATGTGGTATCACAATGGACTGAATAGTCTAAGTGAGCCTGATACATAGGGCTGCCACCTAACCTAACCTAACCTATCTACTTACAAATATTTTCCTTCTCCAAAGATATATTAAATGATATTTTACCCTTCATATGCAATTATTTCTGGTTTTAATATAAAATGCTCTTTTTGGCTTATTAGAATTTTTAACTGCTTATCTTTCACGTACATGCTAATTTTATAATAATTGGAAAATAATTTCAATAAAATAATATTGATACATTTGTTCTTTTTTGTGTTTTTTTTTATAAATTTATCTAATTATATTAAAAACTGCGCGGTTTTGTTTGTTTGTTTTTTTTTTGTATTTTTGAATTCATTCCGGTTCAATTACAGCCACAAATGAATGCAAAATTCAATTCAATTGTATGTCATAAATGTATCTATAGCAATTAATTTTAAATAATAATACAAACAATAATAATTATAATAGAAACAAATATGTAGATAATCTCAAGCAACAACCAACACTACCATAATTTATCGAAATTAATTGATAATAATAATATGTATAAATGGATGATTCTAAAAATTTAAATATAATAAAATAAAATATTGATAATGCAAACAAAGGACCAAGTCCATATTTAAATTATTTGGATACTTAACTATTTAAGACATATAAAGAGTAGTCAGAAGCTTCATGTAAGTTAGATCCAATAAAGTTTATCAAAATAAAACAAACTAAACTTTATTAAGTTGAATAAAATCCCATCTATTTCAATCGCTTTAAATAAATTCAAGTCATATAAGCTCACGCAAAAAATATTTTTTAAATCAATAACGAAATAAATTCATCCAATATCGGGAGTAATAAGCACATTACATAAAATATGATTAAAAAAATTGAACGAAATTTTGTTTTTTAATTTTTGGAAATTATATTTTTATAAAAAAATAATGATCTAGTTTTTATTTCTACAGAAAATTAACAAACAAATTATAAAAACATTATGCAGTGATACCATTTTCTTCAAATTGATAAATAAATAAAACATATTTATCAATTTGAAAAAAATGGTATCACTGCATGATGTTTTTATAATTTTTTTTTTGTTAATTTTCTGTAGAAATAAAAACTAGATCATTATTTTTGTATAAAAATATAATTTCCAAAAATTAAAAAAAAAAATTAATTTCATCGAAATGTTCTATAAAAAGCTAATTTTGATAACATTTTCTATAAAAAGCAAATTTCAATGACATTTTCCATAAAAAGCTAATTTTGATAAAATTTTCTATAAAAAGCAAATTTCAACGAAATTGCCTATAAAAAGTAATATTTGACGAAATTTTCTATAAAAATATAATTGTTTTTATAAATTTTTTATTTCGATAACATTTTATATAAAAATTAAATATTGACGAAATTAAAAAAAACAATATTTAATACATTTTAATCTAACAGTTAAAAATGGGAGCACAAAAATTCAAAATATTATGTCCAAAATGAGATATGAAAATCTACCCAACGAAACTACTTTAAATTAAGGAAATTATTTCCAGTCAGCTTTATAAAAAAATTTCAACGACATTTTCTATAAAAAAAATAATTTCGTTAACAATTTTCTGTAAAAAGCTAATTTTTATACAATTTTCTATAAATAGTAATTCCTGACAAAATTTTCTATAAACCATAAAAATTAATTTTTTTTATAAAATTTATTCTTTTGTTGTAATTTCATATAAAAAGTAAATTTCGACGATTTTATAAAAATAATAAAGTTTTAATAAATTTTCTTTTATCGAACAGTTAAAAATGAGAGCACTAAAATTCAAAATTTTATATCCGAAATAAAACATGAATAATAAGTCTACCCGACTATATTTCTCCAAAACCTTTTAAATTAAGGAAATTGTCAGCTTTACCCATTTTTAAAACGTTCCGTTTTTTTTAATTCATTGATTTGTTAATTAAATTAAAAATATACTTAATTTTGGTCGCAAAACTCTATTAATTTTTTAAACGAGACAATCAATTAGTTTTTGTATTATTATATATTTATTTTTAATTATTTTACGTTTAGATAAAATAATTTTCTTGTAATTTTGTAAGAGTTCATGCTATTTAGTACTTTCTTATAAATTATTTTCAAACAAAATTTTCAATTATATTTTTAATTGGAAATATTTTTTTTCTGTATTTAATTAAAATTTTAATTCAAAAAAATTATTCTAATTAAAAACGTAAACATTTTCAGTCATTTTTTTTACAGACATTATTTTTTAATTTGATTGAAAAGTTAATTTTATCAGTTAATTTTTTATTGATTATCGTAATATTTTTTTTTATGCACTCAATTCCATTATTTGCACTTCTGTTCAAATATATTTAAACCAATTCAATGCAAATAAAACCAATTTGTAACAAAACAATGGACTTAGCTCATTTACCGATCAATTTATAGAATTTTTATTATTCGTTGCCTAACACCATAACTAATAAGATACATTGTGTACTATCACGTCATTGTTCATAAAATAATATTTAATTATTTTAAAATAATGGCAAACAAACAAGCAGATAAATGAAATTCCATATTGTCTCCACTTAAAATCAGCTTTAAAATACACCAGCAATAATAATAATAATAATAACGATTTAAAATGTTAAATATTATTGAAAGCCCTTGGGGCAATACTAATTTATTTTATACAATGGGAAAAATAGTATAGTTCTGCCAAAGGCTATAGATGGAGAAAATGTCAACCACAAAAATAGTTAATTAAATTTATGCCTAATTTCATTGACATCGATTTAAATTTAAATAACGTCATAGCTAAAAAAACCAAATATTTTTAACATCCAAATTGGTATCAGGTATAATATTATTGAAAATTTCTACAATTCAAAATTTATAATATTTTTTGAAAATCCTTAAACTAGCTATCTTAAATTTTTTTCCAAAACATTGAAACTTCCAATAAACAACACAACAGATTTCAACTCATAAACAACTTACCAATGGTTAACCCTACTAGTTTATTAAAAAAAACAAGCCTACCAAAAAAAGTTCATCTTTGCATTTTAATATTAGCTCAAAACAAGGCCACAAATAAATGAACGTTTCACTTGGTTCCCCCAAGGGTCTGCGATGCAATAAATTAAATGAAAATGTTTTAATGGAAATTCCCAGTAAAATGAGCGAAAAAAGTAAAATTTTTTTCGTAAAACAAAATGCTCATTCACATTGACCCGCAAACACACATACACACCCAAACATCAAGTGATGAAAATTTAAATTTTAACACTTGACTCTCATAACCATCATCCATTCATTCATCCATCCTTTTTTTTCAAAATTGAAAAACAAAACAAAAACTGAAATAAAGCTGTAAACAGAAAACAGAAAACGTGTCGAATTAAAATGAAAGAAGTAAAAAGTTTGCTCAGAAAAAAAAAAACAGTTGATGACACCAAATGAAGGCCTTTTTTTTAAATGAAGTTCTGAGGGTCAATGATATTGAAATAATGTGATGTTGTTATTTTTTCCTTTTTGCCTTTTGTCATGAAATGGTGAAGGGAGGCATTCAACATTTACAATTAATGGGCCACTGGAGTAGGCGAAGCGCGAAAATATGCAAATTTAAATGAAGAATACTCACAAATTCTCTGTAAAAAAAATATAGATCAGTTTTTACTTTTTCTTTTAATGGAAAAGTTCTTGACTTTGTAGCCCTCTCTTAAATGAAGAGTTGATTTTAATTTTTTTATTCTATTTGATGCTGAACGGTCATTAAATGAGTAAATGCACAACGAATGCTCCCAGTAATAGGAAATATTTTTACCATGCTTTGGTAATTTATACACTTAAGAAATTAATTACAAGCCAATAGATAACAGCCATATCGCAATTTTTTAATCTTGAGGTTTTTAATCGATTCACTTTTTGGAGTCTGCTGAAAACAATGACGGGACTTTCGCTTGAGGAAATTACCGACACTCCTCAGGTGATTATTGTGTCGAAGTCCACGTATGCATTCAGTGTTGTTCTATGTCTCTCTCTCTCTCGCATCTTCTTACTTGCCGACACTCCTAAAATGACTATTGTGTCGAGGTCCATGTATGCATTCAGTTTCGTTCTCTAGCTATCTCTCTCAACTTGGTACTTACCGACACTTCTAAGATGATTGTTGTGTCGAAGTCCAGTCTAGTCTCATTATCTGTCTCTCTCTCATCTTTCATATATACATATGTCTAATTTTTGTTCCTATTCGCGGAGTAAAGGCATAATTTTTTATCCTATTTAGATATGGGCGGTCTCATATTAAACTAAAGCTCATCTAAGAGGCCCAATTTTTTATCCTATTTAGATATGGGCATATTGAACTAAAACGCATCTAAGAGCCCCAATTGTAATACAGTTTGCATTTACGCATATCGCATTTGATTCAATGTGATGAAATTTCAACAGCTTAGTTTTATCAAGTATAATATAATAATTCCACGGCTAACTAAATTCAGAAAAATTAAAACCCAAGACTATTATGTTTCTGTCACTCTCTCTCTCACCTTCGAAATATCTGTGTAATTTTTGTAGGTGCTCTCATATTGAACAAAAGGCCATCTATGAGGCCCAATTTTTATACAGTTAGCCTATATATACAGCGCCTTTGATTCAATGTGGTTGGATTTCTTAGTTGCTTAGTTGCATCAAGGGTTAAATTATAATACTACCAAGGTGAACTAAAGTCAAATAAATTCCGAGATTTGATGTAATCAACCCAAAACCCAAGACACTTACTTTTCTCTCACTCTCCCTCTCTCTCTTTCACTCTCTGATATTTAAGAATACGTTATTTTTTACATAAAATTTCTTTATAATTTCAATGTTTTCTTATGAACTTCATGATTAATGGTGTCTCCCTTGACATTTTTATTTATTAGTCCCAAATTTTGCTACAAACATTTTTATAATTTTTCCAGACAACGAATACAAATGACTTTGTTAATTTGCTATGCCATCTCTTGGCAATTCAGTTACCTTCCCTCACACCCAAAACAATTTTTGCATTTCTTTACTTTATGTCTCTCTCACTGTCTCTCAATAATTTAAAAATCTCATTTAATGCCAAATTTTGCCACCATCTTCACCTCATCAAAAGTCATTGTCGTAGTGCAGACACACAATTAAAATAACAACAACAACAGCAAAATGTTAATTTGTTGACTTAGCAAAAAGAGACAATGAAAAGGTAACACAAACACATGCACACACGCAAATAAACAACGCAGCAAACAAACATACTTATAAAGTCTATTAATAATAATGTGCAAATTTATAAAGTGTTGACAGAACATCATTAATGTCTAGGCAATAAAAGTAGAAATTAAAACATTAACGCGCAGCAAAATTCATTTATCACCGACCAATTAACAACGCAAAATAATTTGAGAGAAATTAAATTAAAGGATTTAGTGATTTGAATAAACTTTGGCCAGCTTAAATGTGAAGTATTTGACAAAATTGGAATGGCTATTTATGCATAAGCATAAAGATTTTATGATCTTAAAATGTAAATACCAGTATTTGGGTAGCCTAGAAGAGGGGTTTTCCCTGATAAAAAAAGTTTTTTTAGTAGCCAAATGCGTGTGGTTTTCTTATGCACAGTTGTACATACCGGACTTACTCATTGAACCAGAAGAATTGTTTCTGACTACAATTAAGCAAACTAAACATTGATAATTAAACTTTGTAATCTCCATTTTTTTTTAAACTCTGTTAGAGCAAAAAGAAATGTACACGAACAGCCCCAATTATGCATCCGTAGTTTTGTCCTAAAAATAGCGGCTGATTAGCTAATTAATAGTAAAAACTAGCTTTGCCATGTACATCTTAGGGGTCGAAAATCTAAATGGTCGATAACATCGTCTTCGCGAAACGTCTCAACATTTTTGCTGGAGGTATTACCGTACTACCGTACTAAATTATGAGCACTTCCAGTGTAACCGGAAGTTAAATGTCTAACGTCCAGAAACAGTGCTGCCATCATTTTTCTGGATATTGTAACCACATTGGGACTCTGTCGTCCCTAAAAATTTCCAATTTAAATTTTAATTCCTCACAACAACCCCAATCAATTTTTGACCCTTTTTTATGAAAAAATTAAGAAGTACACTCTTTTGTAGAAAATCAGTAATAATTTAAAATTTGAAAAGAACACAAAATATTTGTCATACCAGCTTGCGAGCTGCAATAGGATCAAGATCCATCCAGGAAAAAATATCCCCAACACCGGCAACACTGCCCTATTTGCATATATTTCCAGTAAAAGCTTGCAAGAGAGTACGACTCAATTTTACTCTCATTGCTAAAATTATCAGAAATATAGGCATTAGCCTGCCAATACATATTCATATTTTTTTACTACAGTTCCAACTGATAGTGTGTTTAGTAAGTTTTTACTGGGAAAATATCTCCTGTAAAAACTTCCAACGTCTCTATTTCTCAAGAATCCAAATTGATCTCTCTCTCTCTCTCTCTCTCTCTCTCTGGCTCTCTTTGCTGGCGTTTTGAAATAAGCGAACGACAGTAAAAATATGTTATATACCATATATGTGGTATGCACTCCTTGTTAACAGTGTTAACAAATTTAACACAATCGATAATAATGCCTCACGGAAATTTCATTAGCACATAAAGCAATGCATTTCTTATAGGTAGCGAAAATTTCCGGTAGAGGTGCATACCGGAGGTTAGTGTTAACTTCTTTAAGACCGGTATGCTCCTCTACAGAAATTTCTGCTACCCATAGAAAATGCATAGGCAATTTTGCCAGCGAGGACGATGCAATCGACTGTTTAAATTTTCTCCCACAACGAACACATGACATAAAAATTTTTTAAAATAATAAAAGGCCATAGTGAAACCAACTGCAACCTCTAATAATATCAGACTAATTTCCTAAATTGTGCTATATTGTTTGTAAATGTTAAATATAAATTTATTTATTTGATGTTTTGCTTGAAAGCAAACTAATCATTATCACCAACAGCAGCCATAAATTTTAAGCAAACTAAACTTATGGCAAATTCGTAGAAGTTCAAACCTTCGTAACATATCTCTTTAACATGAATACAATGCAATTTTTAAGATTGATGCGATGCAACATTGTTGAGAATTAGCTATGAAAACAAGTTTTTATTATTCATTCGTTAAGTATTAGAAGGAAACAAAATATTATTTACTCATCGTTCTTCTAGTGTGGATTTTTCTGTCATAACTGCATATGCGATAGCTTGTACCATACATGACGATAATACAGTGTACAACATTTCATTGAACACAATCATTTATAATATATTTAATATTCTTTAAAAAGTTAGACCTTGAAAGTGTACTGAATTCCAGCATAATTAATGGATAATTGGAAATTATAAACAGTCGATAAAGGCATTAGTCAATTGATAACAACGCATCATGGAATTTTCGTTGACAAATATATGAGTATATATGAAAAATGTAGTACTATAGTACTTTTTTCAACACTTTTTCACCCTGGTCAGTACCGTAGTACCCCCTCGAATGATTTAGTACCTTTTGTGTAGACAGTTTTGAGCAGATATCAGATTTATGGTACAATAGAATCGATGGCTTATGTATTGTTCCTATAAGAACATATAATAAACTGCATTATCGGCAAATAAATGTAAATTTTACCAGGAAGTTCATAGAAATTAGAATGGAGTTTTTTGACAGTAATTAATATGAAATTTCTTCAAGTGTATTACACACGTCTTTTTTGCATGTAAATTTTCCTAATAACGTTATGCATATAATTTATATGCCCTTAGGCAAATCAATTTAATTTCTATGTCAGTTTTAGCCATTATAACCATAATGTTACAATGTTTGACACAAACGAGTATTGCTCAAAAGCAATTTTTCAAATTATTAAATATCAAATGGACTGGAAAATGATGGCTTTGAATGTAACTTTCTCATGAATTTATAAAAAATTATACTAGCGAAAGATGCAACACATTTCAACAACACCTATTTTCATATTAATAGCTCGAGAGGGCAACAAAGCTGGCAAACTGTTATTACGATTTATTGTACATTTGCCATCGTTATAAACTCAGACGAAAACGTTACGTATAAAAGTCTATGATAGCGATAGAAATAAATTTGAACTTTTAAATTCTGAAAATTATTGGGCATCTAATTGGGCTAGTGTATCCATTCGATTTATTTTTATTAGAATAATCGGTTTTTCGTGGCCATACAAATCGACAAGCCGTCACTTAAATATTGGTCCATTACTACCAAGGTATGCACAGCGGCGGAGTTAATCGCTTCTAACATTGTGATATGCTTACATACCGGCGTTAGAGATGGGCCAGTACAGGAATTTTCGTTTTGTGTGACAATAACACAGTTTTGCTATATATTTCATAAGAGAGCAAAATAAAAGAAAAGCCGATAATAACGAATATTCGTTAGCACATATAACAATGGATTTCTTATGGGTAACGGAAATTCCCACTAAAGGTGCATAACGGGATGAAAAGTGCATACCAGCCATAAAGCGTTTCTCATTCTACCGCTAGATGTGTATAGAGAGCTTAACATGAGAATATTTCACGGCAATGCTGGTGTTGCATCCCAATAAGGCAGTTTTGCCCTGTTTTTTCCTATGGGCCTTTATGCAGCTATAGCGGAAATTTCTATTGCATGTCGAAAAAAGTTTCCTCGTGTATTTCTTTTAGGCCGGTATGCACATCTAGCGTAAATTTGGTTTGCATGCCAATAATACAGTTTTGCCATGTATTTCTTATGGAAGCAGAATACAAACAATCAATAACAACTCCTAGCAAATATTTCAATACATTTCTTATGGGTAGCGGAAATTTGGTTTGAGGTGCATACCGGCCTCATGGAAGCAAAAAGTAAACCGTCGGTAACGTCGAAGAAAAGAAAATTTTGTTAGCAAAAATTAAATCTATTTATTAAGGTCAGCATAAATTTCGCTAGACCTGCATACCGGCATTATAACGGAAAAAATCCCATCGCCCTAAAAATAGATTCTAAATTGACATATATTATAAAGCCAGTTTTGCAATGTATTTATGGGAGCAAAATGTAAACGGTCGATAATAGTGTTTCGTGGAATTTTTGTTAACAAATATGTAGCAATGCATTTCTTATACGCCGTCTACATTATAAGTTCGGGCAGAATGTCTGTGTTTGCAAAGAATTTACAGTGTGGCCGCACGCTAAGAATTGTCGGAGGTAAGTAAAATATCGATAAATGCGTTATCATAACACATTAATGCGCTTTACAGACGATCAGTAATTCCGGACGGAATGTCGGTGTTTGTAAAGAATCTTACAGTGTGTCGGATAGATACGACTTGTCGGCGATGACTAAATATAATCGGTAAATGTGTTATCGATCCCATAAACATGCAGCAGTATCGATTATGCCTTCGGACTTAACTTATAATGTGCACAATATATGGGATATGTTCGACACGAGCACTGTCGTCCGGAATAACTGATAATCTGTAAAGCGCATAACAAGCCGCAGTATCGATTACTTACTCAAACATAACTTATAGTGCGGCCAATATCTGGGATATGTTTGACTAGAGCACTGTCGTTCGGATAAGCTTATAGCATTGACGGCGCATTATGGATAGCGGAAATTTCCGCTAGAACTGCATACCGGCCTTTAACAAAACACTGCGAACACAACCGTTAGAATGCTTTCAAACGAGTGTAAACATGTCCTTCAAATGATCATGTGTTATTAGGTCAGTTTGCATGACATGTTGCTTTACTATTAGAAGAAGAAGAACATATTTGTTTACTTTTTCCTTCTCCACTTTACCTTCCCGCAAAGACAATAAATTTATTTTATCGTCTTTGATTCTACCATCTTTGGCCTTTTCCAAACAGTCGCTAGAATATTTTCAATTGAGTGTAAACACGCCCTTCAAACGATCATGTGCAGTGTTGCCAACTCCCCAAGGCCAAAAAGCACCAAAACAAATATTATAAATTCTAACATACCACCTTCCACCACAAAATCGAAAATTAAATGCTCTACTAAAAAAAAAAAAAAACTTCCGAAGATGTATTAAGAGCGGTATTAAGATCGAGTTTAGCCGCTAAAATAGTCATTTTAGCAAACTTTGTGAAAATTTGCTTTTGGTTATTCCCCATCAAGTTATAATAAAATTTGCAGCAAATATGCATAATTTTATGCCCATTTTTACTGAAATAGTTTTCACTTTAGCGGCAAAACTCAAACTTAGTACTCACCATTATGAACCGCTATTCAAGTATACACCTTGATCAGTTTTAATGCTTTCGTCCAATTCATTTTGATCAGTGATGTTTTTCACCTTTCAAAATATTAATATATGGAAGGAGTCTATTGCTTATTTCAGTTGTGCGTGCTTTTGTGAATTTAATACAAACGTTTTTAATGACATCTTTACCAAATTCAAAAATTCGACACTCATCGCTCGACTTTCCTACAGAATACCCTAAATAACAATATTAATTAAAAAATAATCAATACCAACTTCCTAACAATCAAATTCTATATTTGGCAATAAATTTCAGTTTCTTCGGCTCTTGACAGTCTAATCAAAAATTTTGCATCAATTAAACTTAATACTGTTCAAAATAAAAAAAAGCACCAAAAGCACTAAATGAAAATGCCAGAAAGCACCAAGTTGGTGCTTTTTTTGAAAAGGCACCAAAAAGGCAATTTGGTGCTTTTTAGAAATCAAAAAGCACTAAATTTGGTGCTAAAAGCACCAAATTGGCAACACTGATCATGTGTTATTAGGTCAGTTTGAATGACATGTCGCTGTACTATTAGAAGAAGAAGAACATATTTGTTTACAATTTCCTTCTCGACTTTACCTCCCCGATCTATAATCATACTGTTCTTGCTTTAGTTTTTTTTTTTGATTCGGCATAAAACATCGTAGAACACAAACAACATTTTGCAATTAAAAATATTAATAAAGAACACATTGATAAGAAATCGCAGATAAATATACCCGCAAACATCCTCACATAACAACAAATTAGAATAGTAAAACGAAATATCTACGTCAACAGCATTTTTCGAGCAATCGAAAGATACTAGTGTATTAGTTGGTCTTGGTCGCTGGTGAAATAATAGATGTGTAGTTTATTCAGCTGTTGAATTGGTTGGGACACGTCAGCTTTAGAAGTTTGCCATGGATAACGAATCTTCGGATAATAAAATTCATCCAGAGCTTCCACCATATGTGCATGTTCTTCCGCATCCACCGTCCTTGTTGAAAATAACAGTAATAATTAGAAATACTTTTCCCCCACTAAAGGCTTATACAATAACAAATGTTGTTCTCATTTATCCCCATTCCAGATTGCCAATGGTACCACACATTATTATGCACCAATGCCAAATGGATTTCAACCGCCTACAGGCGGTGCGGCGCCTTATCCCGTTAATCCCCATGGTCATATGGCGCCACATCAACAACCCGGTACACCTCAACAACCTCCTCCAGTGCCACACCAACAACAACCGCCAATGAATACAATAACCAATGCTTCGACACAACAACAGCAGCATTCACCATCTTCGCATTCCGCCAATCATTCGCCATCACCACCTAATAATAATTATCACAAAGATGAAAGAACTCAAAGGCAATATAGTAAATTGTTAAGGAAATTGGAGCAACGAGAACAACACAGTAAGTAAACAAAGAATCCTTTTCAATTAAGTTGCCCATTATGATACGTTAGTTTATCGTCATTTTTGTCTGTCTTTCCCCTCTTCTCTTCCATTACAACAAATAGATTCCACAGTTTCTTCTCCCAATCATTCGCCCTCACCGAGACGTCAAGAACCACAAATGAATGGTCACAACAATGGATCGAAAAGGTCACAACACAACAGTAATAATAATAATAATCAACATCAGCGTAAATCTCATCATCAACGTAATGGTAATCTTACCAATTATACAGCAAATAATGGTAACAAAAGCAACAATAACCAAGGTGCCTCTTCGAATGTTTCTTCTGAAGAAGGCGAAGATTTGTCATCTACTACACCACTGAGCGGTGAGGACAATGGGGAAGAAGAGGACTATCAAGCTTCCATTATTGAACAATTGTCTGACATACAAAAGCCCGAAGTAAGTGACATCACTTCACGTTCAGCCAAAATTGTGTGGGATATACCGCAGAGCATTAATGAATCCGCCTTGCAACTCAATATGGAGGAATTACGTTATAATGTCCTCTTGAGTGAAAGGACGAAAGAATGCAAATATAAAAGTCTCTATAAAGGTGCCTCTTACGATTGCATTATACAGGATTTGAAGCCAGGGCAGGATTATGTTGTCAAGATCCAGGTTCATTATGAGCACTTGCAGGGTACAGCCTCTGAGCCTGTGGAATTTGCAACACCACCCTGTGAACCTGAGAGACCCGGAGCTCCACGTCTGGTTATGTTTACCAAAAACTCTTTACATTTGCGTTGGAACACCGCCAATTGTAATGGTTCACCACTACAGCATTACCTATTGGAATACGATGAGGGTCGAACGGGACCCATTGGCGGCGATAGCAGACCAATTAACTTTGTAGAGGCTGTGAAAACGAAGGGTAGACAATATATAGTAACCAAATTACAACCTTCCACCATGTACCATTTCCGCTTGGCGGCAGTCAACGATGTGGGACCTTCTTCCTATTCACCCATATGTTCATTTAGCACCCAAGGTAACCCCCCATCTGCACCCAAACCTCCTTCTCTACAGTTGGTAAGTTCGTCATCACTTCGACTTATGTGGGAAAGGCGGCAATCTGATGGTGCAACCTGTATTTATGTTCTACAAATGTTGGATCGCGAGTCTGGTCATGGGTACTTAAATATGTACAATGGCCCTGAATGTTCATACGAATGTTGTCAACTGAGAAGGGCCACCCTATATAACTTCCGTTTGCGTGCTGAAAATGAGACGGGTGCTTCACCATGGTCCAGTGAGGTTTCATTCAAGACTGCTCCCGAAAGGCCAGGAAGGCCTGGTAAACCCTATCCTAAGGGAAAAATCCATGGTAATCATTTCCGTGTACGCTGGGAGCCTCCCACCGATAATGGTGGAGCAGAAATTCAGCGATACTTTTTGGAAATCAATGGAGGTGGACAAAAATTCGAACGTATATATACGGGCCCAGAATGTGAAACCACTTGCGATCGTTTGCAACCTGGTACAACGTATCAACTGAGAGCCTCCTGCGAAGGTCCCGGAGGGCTTAGTCCCTACTCGGAGGTTAGCCATATTACCTCTGAAGCTGTAGTACCTGTGGCCCCTCCGGCACCTTATTACGATAATCCGCCTGGCCCCTATGCGGCTGTTCTAAGACTGGCGAAACCTGAATACAATGGTGGTGCTCCCATATTAGAATATGAAGTTCAATTGCGTCGTCCTGTAGACCAGGAACCTCCAAGCATGGCCTATAGAGGAAGAGATGCGTATTGTGTTATAAAAGATCTGCAACCTGGTAATCTGTATGAAGTCCAAGCTAGAGCTATAAATCGTATTGGCGCTGGGGCCTGGTCCCCATGGTTCGAATTTTCCTCTGCTGCAGCTCCACCCAATTGCCCAGAATCTCTGAAAGTTATTGTAAAATCGGCCACACAATTGCATGTAACCTGGCAGGAACCACCAAATAAGGGAGGAGCTCCTATATCAGAATATCGTTTGGAAAGTGCCACATCTTCATTGGGAGCCAAGGATGACAATGCCAGTCCTGAGCCACCACCAGCCTCAGCATTCCATATGTGCTATCAAGGTTTGCAGTGTAGTGCAGACCTTAAAAATCTGCTGCCTTTTACCAGTTACTACTTCCGTGTAAATGCCTGCAATGTGGCGGGTATGAGTAAATGGTCACCCTTGGTCAATTGTCAGACACCGGCCGCAGTGCCATCAGCTCCACAAATCAAAGACTATGAATTTACCTCTAATGAAGCTACTCTTCGATGGTCATCACCCGAGTCTAATGGATCGCCCATACTAAACTATACCATCGAGTATACAGTACCATCAAATACCTGTTCCGTAACCACACCCGACGACAAAACCGAATACACCGTCAGTAATCTACAGCCGGAGACAACGTACAAATTCAAGGTACAAGCGATTAATGCCATCGGTACTGGTCCCTATTCGGCCTATGCCAAATTGACCACACTGCCTTCACCACCAAGCCCACCCACCCTGGAATGCTCGGGTGTGGGTCACAATTTCATCAAACTAAAATGGGGTGATGGCAAGAATTTGGACTTTACAAAGTTCTATGTTGAAATGTACGTTCAAAGGGCCAAGGAATTCCAAGTTGTATACACGGGTACCAACTGCATGTGTAAGGTGAATAAATTGCAAGAACGCAATGCCTATACATTCCGAATTTGTGCTGGCAATGATAGAGCCGGAGTTGGTGAATACTCGGAAGAGTTTGTTTTTACCACATCAGCATGTTTGCCTAGTAGCATTAAACCTCCACGTATTGCCCAGAATCTACCCACACCAATCACATCGACTGTCGCCTCATCACCGGTGAGTGGCAGTGCGAATACACCATCATTACCATCAGGTGGCAATGCTATACCCTCAGGTCTAATACCGGAAACACCAAGCTTCCTTACCCGTCTAGGTAATCTAATGTTGGGCGTCCCCATAACCTTGGAATGGCAACATTCAAAGAACTCGTTTTCGGATCGCGTGGAATATATGTTGCAATATGCCATAGGCAAGGATGGTGAATTTAAAATGGTAAGTTTTCCACGGCATTGTGGTAGAATTTGAGTCACTCATGCTATTTTTTTATAGATCTACCGTGGCAGTGAGACAAAATTCACAATTGAAAACTTGGAACCTGCTGGCATTTATCAATTCCGTGTTTGTCCCATACGTGTGACAAACACTGGTGAAGATTTACTTGGTGCATTTACGTCACCTTTCCGTTTCCTTGTGCCACTAATACCACCTTTGGATGATATCGATGATAATCTTTTGACCAATGCAGCGGCCAGTATGATTGCCAGCCTAAATGCTGCTGGAGCTGAGGGCTCTTCTTGTCATGGTCATGCTCATCACCATACACATCACCACCATCATCATAATCCATCACATCACAATAGCCGTCACTCGGGTCACCAACATAACAATAGCAGTGGTGATAATATTCTGTCGTCTACATCATTACACCAACGATCGGTGTCTGCCTCAGCGGCTTGTCCAAGCCCAAGTAGTAACATGGGCTTCTTGCCATCCCTGAGTGGTGTGGATACCAATGAATCTTCCAACAATTTTGCCGGTTGTGATGACCCCAATCATCATCACCATCATCATCATCATGATCAACAACATGGCGGTGCATTCCATAACAACAATAATGCGGCCAGTAGTCATCATCAGCACAATGCTACAACGCCAGCGGGAGGAGCAGTAGGCTCCAATGTTTCTCAAACAACAGCCAGCCTACTGGCGGCAAGTGCTAATCAATTGTTTGCAAACAATCCCATTCTCTTGCAAGCAGCTACTGCGGCAATAAGCCACCATCAACATATTCTGGATAATCAACGTCAACAACAGCATGGCAGTGTTCTAAGGCGTTTTGTCACAAGGCTGAGTTCGGTATATACGAATCGTAAACGTTTCTCCGATCAAGAAAAGGCTGCCATTTTTATGCTCTCATTTTTATTCTTCACTTTCCTATTTGCCACATTAGTTAAAATGTTTATGCGTTAAAGAGAAAGGTTCAAAAACTCCTAACAAAACAACATTTCCGAATTGCAACAACTCCATGGATGTCAGTGATAAACAATGGGTAACCAAATACAGGTTGTCCACATTGGTATTATCAATGGTTTGGCATGGTTGAATACTCCAATCCATATGATCCACAATCCATATTCGGAAGGTATAGTCTTACTATACTTATATAGAGTTGGGATTAGCCACTCCGAGAAAGAAAGAGAGAGAGAGAGGACCTATATAATTTACGGTTTCAGTATCTAAATGTCATAAATGTCTATTCAATAGCTGAATTTCGTCTAGCTTAGCCGGTGGTGGTGTTACAATGCAATGGTTACCTAAAACATTCCATAACTTGATTCATTGAAAGTTTCCCTTTAACAATGAAGTAAGTAAATATCTTAATTTACTTTAAACTTTGTATTGCTTTAAAAATTCCGTTATTGGTTTTATGAGGCTTGGCCATAATCTAAGGTACATATATTCCAGAAATTAAAGTTGTATTACAATGAAGTCCCTATCTTGATTATCGTATTAGAATTTAATTAAAAAAACGAATGCCTTCAAAAACTAATTTTCGAATAATTTACGTCTATTATTCAATAAATAGCTTTGAGATATAAAATATTCCATTACTTTTTGTAATCTTTTTCCCTTCTAATGCAATCGGAATCATTTTAATACAATATCCCCGCTACCTCCACCTGCTCCCCGTTTTGTGTCACAAATCTGAAATCGTTTATCTAGAGAATTTATATTTTATACTACACGAAGACGACTCCCAAAGGTATCGTCTCTAAAAAAAAAAACAAACAAACAAATCCTTATCTATTTTAATTCATATATATTTTGTGCTATTATAAAATATATAAATGAAATTCATAGAAATATAAAATATATACATAATAATAGTAATACATTCTATAATACATATACAAAATTTTAATGTAATTTGAAATGAAGAAACAACAGCTGCAACAACAAATATCTATTATAATAATTATTAACATACTATATATATGTTTTATGTAAAAAAAAAGATGTAAAAATTGTATCATAAAACAAAATGTAATTGAATTTTTTCTTACAAAAATTTTCAATAATTATAAAAATTAAAAAAAAAAAATCACAAAAATGGTTAATAGGCCGTTCATACTAAACTTTCATTCCTATGACTTTTTGGGGATTTTATATTAAACACAAGGCAACGCTAATGATGTCATTTGATTCGAACCAACGTCGCCATATATTTTATATAAAATTCGTCACAAAAAGTCTTACAAACAAAAATTTTGTATGAGTGGATATGGATTTATGAAATAAGTATGTTGTAGAATATATCGACATAGTCATAAATAGAGATTAATATAAATTTTTATTTCGAATTTATTCATATATTTCAATTTTAAAGCGTTATTCGCACAAATTCTGATTTGTATTAATAAAATTTCGCTTATGATTCATCCTGCTGAAATAACAAAACAGGTACTAACCAATAATATAGTAGGAGAAAATTTTAATTTATGTGTCGATAATACAGTTTCCATGCTGTTCTTATAGGTTATCATTTGTCTCTATAGGATATCCTATTGAAGTAACAAAATATGTATTACCCGATGGTATATCTCGAGGAAATTCAAATTATATGTCGATAATACAGTTTGTATGTGTTTCTTATAGGCTTCTTCTCCACCTGTGGCACCACAATGGACTGAATAGTTAGATCAAGTCGAGACGAATCCAAAGAAATAACGGCTGCCACTATACCCAGCTACAGTGATCAAAAAGCCGGATTTTATGAATGTTGAATGTCATGGGTTAAAGAAAAAAACTGACTTTTTCCAAAACCGGTGAAAGGTGTTTTTTTTTTGAAACAAATAATCGGTATAATCGGTTCAACCTGGTTTCATAAAATCACGTTATTTTGTAAAGGTTAGTACTAAGTTCGAGTTTGGCCGCTAAAACCGAAATTAAATCAGTAAAAACAGTATAAAATTGTATCTCTTTGATGAAAATTTTATTAAAACTTGATGGGGAATATCCCAAAGCAAACTTTCACAAAGTTTATATTATTTTTAATGGATTATTAAAGAAAAGTAATCGTGAAAAACGACGATTTTAGCGGCTATACACGATATTAATACTCACCTTAACCCTTTCATTACCGATGTCCACTTAGGAGGACATTCGAAAACGACATTAAACTCTATTTCCCCACTTAGTTTCGAATTTTTTCTCGACGTTATTTTAAAGTACCGGCTTTAATCTAAATAAGCTATAAATATTTTCCATATTAGTGAGCACTAAAATGCATTTTTACAAACTTTTTTAATAATAAACGAAAAATACGAAATTTTGAGACCTTTTTTCTACTGTACAGAAACTATAGCTGGTATTTTTCGGATTTTTTGGATTCTTTTTTGTATTTTTTCTCATACTTTGAAAGTTATTATAAGACAAATAGTGCTTATTTTCTTTCGTAGGGTCATTTTGTCATAATTCAAGAATCAGGTTTTCAGAACAAATTCATATAGCTTTTGAAGTAATTGACGTAGGTCCTCAAAATTAAAATTTTTGTTCTACATGCTGTTAGTACAAGCCAAAACAGAAGAAAAATTGAAATGTTTAACGATAGGTTTATTTCGGTAGTGAAAGGGTTAAGGAAAAACTAATTTTATTGCCACAAAAAGTCAACGAAAAAATAATTCGATAATTTATTAAAAGTTGGGCAATTTATTTTTTAATTCAAATGTACACAGAAAAAAATTTCTCAAATATTTTGCAATTGATTTTCAAAAATATTCAATTAAAAATTTAATTGATTCAACAATTTTTTTTTTAATTAAAACAAAAATCATTTGTAGGAAATAATATCTTTTTTTAAATTGACTTTTGAAATGTCTTCAATCACAGAAATGATATAATTTTATCATTTCTGTGATTGAAGACATTTCAATAAAAAAAAATAATTAAATTCCTTAATCTAAAATTGTCCATTAAGCTCGAAGAATAATTGTAAAATTAAGAAAAAAAATTATTTCGTGAAAAAATTTTAAAAATAATGTGTTTTCATTACAGTTTATTAAAACTCCAAGACGTATTTAGCATTAAATTGTTCTTTTTTTAATGGAAATATAAAAAGCGAAAGTCGGATATTGAGGCCTTAAAAATACCAGTTCTACCGGTCCATCGAAAATGGGATTTTCACGAAAACCTACCTATATAAACTGGTCCTCCGTTTTTGATCACTCTAGAGCCTAGTAAAAAAAAACTCTGGCGGAAATTTTTGGCACATGCAATAATACGGTTTTGCCATAAATTTCTTACTGAAGCAAAATTTCAACAGTCGATAACTACGTCTCACGGAATTTTCTTTAGCAAATGTGATTTTGTATTTTTTTTTGAAAATTCATGTCAAATGTAACTGCAATGTGATCGGATATTCATATTAAACCCAGCGAAAAAAGTAACGTTAAAAAAAAAATCCAAAAATGTCCTCCCTAAAATGTTCTTTATTTCAAGGAAAAAGTTTTTTTTTAAATCAAGTTTTTTTTTCTTTAACTCAAATTTTTCATATTTTTAATTCAAATTTTGATTTTAACTTTTTTTGTTTCAAATACGTAAGAATTAAGAATTGTGGAAAAATGTCCTTAAGCCCTTCCATGAGAAATTGCGATGTTTTCTAAATCATTTGAGATCAAACACTTCAGAGAAATTAGAGTTTAGTCGCTAATATTGCCATTTTTTCACTGTTTGTTTTCTTTAATAATTAATAAATAAATAATTAACTTTAAAGAAAATAAAATGTTTAAATTGTTGCTTTGGATAATTCCCCATCAGGTTAAAAACAAATTTCCCCCAAAAAAGTTATAATTTTGCTCTGCTTTAACACATTTATTTTCGACTCGGCTAAACTCAAACTTAATACTTTAAAATTAAAATCCATCAAAAAAAATATAAAAATTATTTATTTGCAATTTTGGGATTTTTTCTTTTAGCTCAAGGTCACGAACTAATAAAAAGCTGGTGTTGTGGTTTTTCATTATTTTATAAGTGAAAAATAGTTTTTCTCTGATATTTCCATACACCATTAGTGATCATCTTCAGCAAGATATTAAAGTTTACAAATCTATAGACTTCTTACTTACAAAGGAGCTATCATTTTAAAATCGTTAAAATAGTCGTGCTTAGAATTTTATTTCTTTAAATTTACATTATTTCATAAATTCATATCCCTTTAATATGAACAGGAATTTAGTTAAATGAATTTCCATTAAGACGAATTTCTCTCTTTTTTATATATTTATAATTATAATTATAATCATAATAATTATTATTTTTATTTTATATCTCAATACGTGTAAACATTCTATTGTAATGTAATATACAAAAGAGAATCTAAGAATTTATTGCATAACTCAAAAAAACTTTTTTCGCTCTTCAAATCAAATAAAAAAATATTTTTTTTTACAATACACACAAAAATAAAATTTAAAACGAAACGAGATCGAAAAACTAATGAAAGTGATACAAATTTAATTAAAAACAAAAAATAAAAAAAACGACCATGTTAAAAACATCAGAAAAATAAATAAATCTGATCCTTCCTTTATTTATATGCATACATCTACTATATATACAAATTCAAGAAATTCCATTATCCAGTTTTTTTTTTATTTTCTTCAAAATAATAATAATAAAAAAACTAGAATGATGTTATACAGAATAGGATATATTTTATACTGTTATTAATATTTTATACATATATAAATATGTATGTGTATAAGCCTTAGAAATCTTTTCCTTAAACAAAATAGTTTAATTCATTAAATTTCAAATTTTGTTTTTGTACAAATTTAAAAAAAAAGAGCCAATAATGTAATATGTACATATAAATGTATAAGATGATTGATTTATATTATACAAAAACGAATATGTGGTAAATGGTGTGTAATATATAACATATGCAATATATATTGTTTTTATTTTATTTTTGAATTTATTAATAATTTACAATGTTTTTTTAGTATGCTATTTTTTCTATGGCGATGCAATTATTTTAGCAAAATTTCTGTTTTTTATATGACATTTTTATTGTTAGAAGTCGTGTGTTTTTTTATTATTATTAATAATTATATAGACGCTTTTCTAGAAATTAATTAAGAATAAGATATAGGTGGAGAATTTGCAAATGTCATAACTCAAAGAGATGTGTCAGGTTTATGCAGAATAATCTACTAAAATAGCTAAAAATGTGCTGTTAAGAAGAAAATAATGTGTGTTTGTTAAAAACAGTTTTTTGTTAAAAGAAAATTACCCAAAAATATTGGGAGAAATTTCCCTAAATTTTTATATTATTCGCCGCATTCTATAACAAAAATTTCGCAAAAGAAATTGTTATTCGTAACAACAAAAATGTTTGCTAAAAAATCTACTAAAATACCTAAATTTTTGAAAAATCTACTAAAATAGCTAAAAATATGCTGAAAAGAAGAAAGTTTTGTGTTTATGTTAAAAAAAGGAAATTACCCAAAAATGTTGTGAGAAATTTCCCTAAATTTTTGTATTATTCGCCATTTTCTATAACAAAAAATTCTCAAAAAATGTTGTTAATAACAGCAAAAATATTTGTCAAAATACCAGTTTTTGTCTGCTGAAAAAGGGAAAGCAGTCCACATAGTTATTTCAACAAACACAAAAATCTACTAAAATAGTTAAAACTGTTTTTTGTTACAAAAAATGTAATTCCCCAAAAAAATATTCGGAAAAAATCTTAAATGTTTGTATTATTCGCAATTTTCTATAAGAAAATTTTACCAAAAAAAAATTTTATTCAAAATTGTAACAGCAAAAATTTTTACTTTCTGTTGAAAAAGCGAAATCAGTCCATGTAGTTCAGTTCAACAAACACAAAAATCTACTAAAATAGTAAATTTCCTTAAATTTTTGTATCATTCACCACTTTCTATAACAAAAATTTCGCCAAAAAAAATTTGTTATTCATAACAGCAAAAAGACATAGCTAAAACAGCAGTTTTTGTCTGCTGAAAAATTGAAAGCAGTCCATAGTTCAGTTCAACAAACAAAAAAATCTACTAAAATAGATAAAAAATTTGTTAAAAACTATTTTTTGTTCAAAAAATGGAAATTACCCAAAATATTGGGAAAAACTTCCCTTTATTTTTGTATCATTCACCACTTTCTATAACAAAAATTTACAAAAAAAAAAGTTATTCATAACAGCTAAAAGAGATTGTTAAAGCAGCAGTTTTTGTCTGCTGAAAAAAGAAAATCAGTTTATTTAGTTATTTCAACAAACAGAAAAATTTTCTAAAATTGCTAAAAATGTGCTGAAAAGAACAATATAAAAAACGGTTTTTTGTAAAAAAAAAACAAAGAAAATTATCCAAAATATATTGGGAGAAATTTCCCTAAATTTTTGTATTATTCGCCGCTTCTATAACAAAAATTTCACAAAAAAATTGTTATTCATAACAGAAAAAATGTTTGTAAATCAACAGTTTTTGTATGCTCAAAAAGGGAAATCAGTCCCTGTAGTTCAGTTCAAAAAGAAAAAAAAAATTACTAAAATAGCTAAAAATGTGCTGAAAAAACTGTTTTTTTTTTGTTCAAAAAAGGAAATTACTCAAAAAATATTGGGAAAATTTCCCTATATTTTTGTATTATTCACCACTTTCTATAACAAAAATTTCGCCAAAAAAAATTTGTTATTCATAACAGCAAAAAGACATAGCTAAAACAGCAGTTTTTGTCTGCTGAAAAATTGAAAGCAGTCCATAGTTCAGTTCAACAAACAAAAAAATCTACTAAAATAGATAAAAAATTTGTTAAAAACTATTTTTTGTTCAAAAAATGGAAATTACCCAAAATATTGGGAAAAACTTCCCTTTATTTTTGTATCATTCACCACTTTCTATAACAAAAATTTTCAAAAAAAAAGTTATTCATAACAGCTAAAAGAGATTGTTAAAGCAGCAGTTTTTGTCTGCTGAAAAAAGAAAATCAGTTTATTTAGTTATTTCAACAAACAGAAAAATTTTCTAAAATTGATAAAAATGTGCTGAAAAGAACAATATAATGTCTGTTTGTAAAAAACGGTTTTTTTGTTAAAAAAAAAACAAAGAAAATTATCCAAAAAATATTGTGAGAAATTTCCCTAAATTTTTGTATTATTCGCCGCTTCTATAACAAAAATTTCACAAAAAAAATTGAAAAAATGTTTGTAAATCAAGAAAAAATGTTTGTAAATCAACAATTTTTGTATGCTCAAAAAGGGAAATCAGTCCCTGTAGTTCAGTTCAAAAAGCAAAAAAAAATTACTAAAATAGCTAAAAATGTACTGAAAAAACTGTTTTTTGTTCAAAAAAAGGAAATTACTCAAAAAATATTGGGAAAAATTTCCCTATATTTTTGTATTATTCACCACTTTCTATAACAAAAATTTCGCAAAAAAAATTGTTATTCATAACAGCAAAAAGAGATTGCTAAAACAGCAGTTTTTGTCTGCTGAAAAAAGAAAATCAGTTTATTTAGTTATTTCAACAAACAGAAAAAATTTATATTTTTGTATTAAAAATTGTTATTCATAACAGCAAAAATGTTTATAAAAACAACAGTTTTTGTCTGCTGAAAAATGGAAATCAGTCCATGTAATTCAGTTCAACAAACAAAAAATCTACTAAAATAGCTAAAAATTAGCTGAAAAAACTTTTTTTTTCAAAAAAAGGAAATTACCCAAAAAATATAGGGAAAAGCTTCCCTATATTTTTGTATTATTGACTACTTTCTATAAAAAATCTACTAAAATAGCTAAAAATGAGCTGAAAAAATGTTAAAAAAAAGGAAATTACCCAAAAAATATTGGGAAAAACTTCCCTATATTTTTGTTATATTAACCACTTCCTATAACAAAAATTTCGCAAAAAAAAATGTTATTCATAACAACAAAAAGATAGCTACAACAGAAGTTTTTGTCTGCTGAAAAATGGAAAACAGTCCATGTAGTTATTTCAACAAACATCCAGATATCTACTTTTTGCTGTTTTAGCAGATTTCTCTGGTTTTTCTACTAAAAAATTTCTTTGGGTGTATATTATCTTTTTAAATTATCTCAGACAAACTGTGATTGTTTCCCTTTTCAGCAGACTTTTTGCTCTTTTAGCCGATTTTCTGCTTTGTCTACTTACAGATTTCTTTGGCTATAGTTTAACTGATAATTTTTGCTTTAACTTTTCGATCGGATTTCTTGATATTTTAGCAGACTGAAAAAAATTCAACAAAGTTTGCTGTTTTAGCAAACAGTGATTGTTTTCGTTTTCAGCAGATTTTTTTGTTGATTTTCTGCTGTGTCTACTTATAAACATCTTCCGCTGTAGTTTAACAAACACTTTTTGCTTTACCTTTTCGATCGGATTTCTTTATATGTTAGCAGACTGAAAAAAAAATTCAACAAAGTTTGCTGTTTTAGCAAACAGTGATTACTTCCCGTTTCAGCAGATTTTTTTCTATTGTAGCTGGCTTTCTGCTGTGTCTACTTACAGATTTCTTCGGCTGTAATTTAACAGACAATTTATGCTTTACCTTTTCGGTCGGATTTCTCTATATTTTAGCAGACTGAAAAAAATTGAACAAAGTTTGCTGTTTTAGCAAACAGTGATTACTTCCCGTTTCAGCAGACTTTTTGTTGCATTAGCTGATTTCCTGCTGTGTTTACTTGCACATTTCTTTGGCTGTAGTTTAACAGACAATTTTTGTTTTATTTATCGTTCAGGATTTCTTGATATTTTAGCAGACTTAACAAAATTCATTAATTTAACAAATCTGCCTATATTTTATTCTATATCTTCGATTGCCGAAAATTATTTTTTTTTCTTTTTTTTTTAATTATAAAAATTTTGAAATTTTATATATATTTGTAATATATACTTACCATTAGCTTAAAATATATTTTTCTATTGAAAAAAAAAAAACATTAAGATATATAAAATCAAATATAAACAAGAAAATTAAAAAAAAAATAAAGCTAAACTAAGTTTATGCAAAAAAACAAAACATGTGTGTAATACCATAAATTTCTCTATAAATTTCTTTTTATATAAATATATTTCTATATAATACTACAAAAAACAACAATATAAGATTATAAAAACAAATCAAAATTTATATAAAAAATGTAGAAAAAACACCTAGACTCTTCATCGATGTTTAATAAAAAAAATCTAAAAACAAAACAACACATACATCTAAAAAAATGTTAATATGTTATATAAAATCATTAATACCTGTAGAAAAGTAAAATCTCGGCGCTCTTAGATATAACATTTTTTTATTTTATTTTTGAGTCTCTCTGTTTTTTTAATTTGTTAAATATTTATATAGCAATTTACATAAAAAATCACATAAATGAAATTATTATTTTGCTATATTAAATAAAAAATAATTGTTAGCAAATTATAAAAAAAAAACTATATATATTAAACCAATCAACTCACATATATAAATACATACCTAAATATATATTCTTAAAGCCCCCACCCTCCTTGAATAAAAAATTGTTTAAACAAAATTATTAGAAATATATTTAAAACTAATTGAACTTATGTGCATTATTTAGTATGGTATGCGGTGTATTTGTAAAACAATTATATATATAAATATATACATATAATATCTAATATATAAAAAACAAAATGGAAAATTACAAATTTCAAAAAGAAAATATCTTAATAAAAATATTATTAAAAAAAATAGAAACAAAAAACACTAAAAAACCAGGTGAAAACAAAACAGCAACATGATGTATGAAATACATATTTCATAATATTATAAAGAAAACACATACATACATACATTCTACACATCAACATATATACAAAATCAACAACAAAAAATCACATCCTAAACAAACAATTTAATTTGTTTAACTATTATACATATTTTTAATTTTTATTATTATTATTGTTTTCTTTTTTTTATTATTACAATTATTATTTTATATTAATATTATTATTCAAACATAATACAATTGTATATGTGAATTATATATAAATATATATATACATACTATATATAAATGCAAACAGACAAAAAAAATTACAAAAAAATGAGAAAATCTTACAACAGATTACAATTATACATATAATAAAGAATTATATATACATATACATATGAAAAATATATGAATAAAATTAATATGGAAATATAAATAAAAAAAAAAAGAAAATGTTTTTTATTTATTTTTAACCATGCTGATTGGATGAAAAGTGCATTATTATCAAAAAATTTAGGCGATGTGCAGCATCTTTTGCCCTTATTAATGTCAGTTAGTATTGAAGCAAATAAAAAATTACCGCCTTAAACCTTTTCCAGTGTATTTAATTATGGGTCTAGACCAATATAAAAGATTTTTTTTCTTAATGAATAACCGATTTTAAATTTCCCTCCAAATGAAACAAATTCCAAGTTTCATATGATCAAGAAACAGGGATGGTATTATCGATTTATGTGTTAGCCGCATTTCATAGCCGAAACAACCTAATAATTCGACATACTACAACTCTGCACACATTTCCAATAAGCGGCATATACGGCTTGTCCCAAGAGTAATAAAACCGCTAGTTACTTTTTCTGATTGCCTGGTATCAAAACAAGTGATTTCGGTTCAAATGAATAATATGAAATCTTTTGAAAATGCCCCTACTGCCCAAAATATTTCGTATAAATGGTTTCTCCCAAAACTCGTAAAGGCGCTTATTACTTTTTCTGATTGCCTGGTATCGAAACAAGCAATTTAGGTTCAAATGAAATGATAATGCCCCATACTGCCAAAACAGTTCGTCCTAGTAAAAACATCTATTACTTTTTCTGATTGCCTGGTATCGAAACAAGTGATGTCCAATGATCTTTTGAAATGCCTACGGCGCTCCCAATTGGCACCCACCTTGGCTCGACGTATGGCATAAATGGCTTGTCCTAAAAGTCGTAGAAACACCTATTACATTTTCTGATTGCCTGATATCGAAACAAGGGATTTACGCCCAAATTAATGCGAGATATTTTGAAAATGCCTACTGCCAACACAGTTGGTCCTAGTAAAAACTCCTATTACTTTTTCTGATTGCCTGGTATCGAAACAAGTGATGTCCAATGATCTTTTGAAATGCCTACTACGCTCCAATGTCCCACCTTGGCTCGGCGAATGGCATAAATTGTTTGTCATCCAATTCGTAAAAACACCTACTAGTTTTTCTGATTGCCTGGTACTGAAAAAAAACGATTTACGCCCAAATGAATATGAGATCTTTTGAAATACCAAACTACCACCTTGAATCGGCGAACGGCATAAAGGGTTTGTCCCAAAAATAATAAAAACACCTCTTTCGTTTTATGATTGCCTGGTATGGAAACAAGCGATTTACGTTAAATCATCTCTTGAAATTACCTACT
This sequence comes from Haematobia irritans, assembly GCF_050003625.1. Lineage (NCBI taxonomy): Eukaryota > Metazoa > Arthropoda > Insecta > Diptera > Muscidae > Haematobia > Haematobia irritans. The sequence continues at coordinate 185,338,695 of NC_134398.1, read as the reverse complement.
GTCAAAATGCCTCCTGACCAGTGTTGCCAGGTGATTGTTGAACCTCAACCCCCAAATATTAAGAAAAAACTTCATAAATGTTTCTAGATTTTTTTCCAATTGTGGAACACATTATATGGTGTATGTTAAGTTATTTGTTACCCCAAAAAAAATCCCACCAAACATGAAAAAAAACCAACCTGACAACACTGACCTTGACTCGGCGAGCTGGATAAACGGTTTGTCCCAAAAATTATAAACACACCTATTAGTTTTTCTGATTGCCTGTTATAGAAACAAGTAATTTAGGTTCAAATGATTGATTGTGATCTTTTGAAAATACATACGATTAAAAAAAGTTTGTCCTAGTAAAAACACCTACTAATTTTTCTGATTGCCTGACATCAAAACAAATGATTTATGATGTCCAATGATCTTTTGAAATACCTATACTCCAAATGTCACCACCTTGGTTCGGCGAACGGCATAAATGGTTTGTCATAAAATTCGTAAAAACACCTATTAGTTTTTCTGATTGCCTGGTATCGATCTGAGATCTTTTGAAATGTCTAGAATATCACATTGACTCGGCGAGCGGCATAAACGGTTTTTCCTAAAAATAATAAAAAAAACACCTATTTCGTTTTATGATTGCCTGGTATGTTATGGAAACAAGCGATTTATGTTAAATCATCTCTTGATATTGTCTACTGCCAAAATGCCACCTGACCAATGTTGCCATGTGATTGTTGAACCTCACCCCCCCAAATACTAAGTAAAAACTTCATCAATTTTTCTAGATTTTTGTTCAATTGTTCCACATTATATGGTGTAAGATATTTTTTACACCAAAAAATCCCACCAAAAGGTGTGTACTATGTTCGGTTTTCGAGTTGAAAATCATTTTATTTTCGCGATTACTTTTCCTTAGATAATCAAATTATAAATGACATATTCCTGTAAAGTCTTGCCGAAATCTAGAGGAACAAAAAAATGCACATCAATTGAGTTAATCTATCTGCTTTATATTGAACTGTTTTAAAGCGAACATAGGTACTTACCTAAACGTTAAAAAATACCCAACCTGGTAACACTGACCTTAACTCGGCGAGCTGGATAAACGGTTTCTCCCAAAAATAATAAAAACACCTATTTCGTTTTATGATCGCCTGGTATCGAAACAAGCGATTTAGGTTCAAATGAAAGATATTAAATCTTTTCAAATGCCTACCTACCTACCCCTACTTAAGCTGAGTATTGTGTTCGGTTTTATCACCAAAATAAAAATTAAGTGCAAAAATATATATGAAGACGATTAAATTTTTCTCATGTCTTGTCAAAATATGGACGGAAAAGATACAATGTATTGATTGTATTGATTCAATCAAAAATTTAATTGATGTCGAGTGGAAAACGCATCTGTTACTTAATTGATTCATTTAATTATTTAATAAAACTACCATCAAATTTCCAAATCATTTTTTAATTAAATCAAAAACAATTAATTGAGTTTTGCAATCAACATCGATTTATTTTTTTAATCGAATTGTTCATTTGAACAACTAATTGGTTAATAAAAACCGCGAAAATTTTAACTTATTTTCTTAACTAACTTTTTGTTCTTAGTTTGATTAAAAAATTGATTGTATCAATTAATTTTTTTTTTAATTAAAGTCGTAACTATTTTCAATCCTCTCTTTGTGTTTTTATTTTGATTAAAAATTGATTTTTATCAATTTTCTTATTAAAAATTACAAAAATTCAATAAATTTTTTACTGACGTATTCATTGATTAAAAAGTTAATTGTATCAATTATTTTGGGAGCCACCGTGATGCAATGGTTAGCATACCCGCCTTGCATACACAAGGTCGTGGGTTCGATTCCTACTTCGACCGAACCAAAAAGTTTTTCAGCGGTGGATTCTCCCACCTCAGTAATGCTGGTGACATTTCTGAGGGTTTCAAAACATCTCCAAGTGGTTTCACTGCAATGTGGAACGCTGTTCGGACTCGGCTATAGAAAGGAGGTCCCTTGTCATTGAGCTTAACATGGAATCGGACAGCACTCAGTGATAAGAGAGAAGTTCACCAATGTGGTATCACAATGGACTGAATAGTCTAAGTGAGCCTGATACATCGGGCTGCCACCTAACCTATCAATTATTTTGTTAATTGAATCATTGTCAATCATTGAATCATTGTCCTAATATTTCGAGTTTGATAAAAATGCAATTTTTTAATTGAAAAAGTATTCGGCTTCAATTAACTTTTTAATTGGAAATATTTTAGCGATATTTTTTCTGTAAACTGTCAAAATACCTCCTTGACTTGACAAGCTGCTCCAATCAAGGATTTTGTCCCGTAGAAACTCATTACTCCAGGATCACGTTGACATTTAGTAAGGCAATTTTTGATGGTATCCATGTAAGTATAGGAGACTCCGTTACACGGCATCTATTTAAGGTAACTAAAGGTAGCCATAGTTGTTAGTACACCCCATTAGGCTCGTCTAGACTGCCAATGTACAGAATGGCTGATATGTAATGAAACAAAGGGGCTGACTACCTTAGACCTCATGTCTTTATTGCCCAAGGCCTTTATAGCTGCGTCGATGAAAAATCGCTGCTGATGTGACCGTTATTCAGCAGCTATTGTGATTGCAGAATTTGCTAACTAAGAGATACTTCATTCGTTGTCGACCTTGTAACGTCCAAGGTGTTTCGTAAGCCTGCAAATATTGCAGTGTTTTCCAGTGCATCCAAGCTTGTAATTCTCACGAGTGCCATCTTTGATGTTTTCCTTATGAGCAAAACAGTATCCTAGACCTCCAATCTCTTTGACTTACCCAGCCATTGCTTTATAGGTTAGTTTTTTTACTTTTTAATTTTTTAAGATGGGTATCATGTTCGGGTTTTGCGCCAAAACTTTAAAACAAATGAAAACAATTATGTTTTTAAAAACGTTTGTCAAAATTTGGACTCTAACGCATTTGACATTTTATCTTTTCAATTGAAACTAATTCAAAAAATAAAAACCTTGAATATAAGATAGTTTTCGGTGCAGAAATCAAACATAATATCCAACTCTAGGTGATAATCACCATTTAAAAACTATTTGCAAATATATGCATTACAATTTAGATTTTCATCTTTATTTTGTATTCGACAAAAACAACTCTACAAAAATTTTGACTACCATAAAAAAGGTCTTTTTCACAAATTTTTAGATTATTTATATATTTACTTAATATTTATTATATAAAGTATTTATTGATATTAATGATATATCATATATAAAAAATCAAATGAATATAAAATGAAATATTCAAAAAAACAAAGGCGGAAATGCATAATATATAATATTAAAAGAAAAACATAATTAATAACAAACAAAACAAAAACTAATCCAGAATTATATAGGGAATAGATTGATTAAAACCGGGGTTTCAAGGTCTAAACAACCCGGACTTTTTATACAAAACCGGTGCACGGAGTTTCTAAAACAAACAACGTTCATAACGATTTTCATAAAACCACGTAATTTTAAAAGAAAATCTAATTTTATTGTCACAAAAAAATCGAATCGTTGCATTTACTTGGAACTGTTTTCATTGCAGTTTATTAACCCTAGAGAGTCATCCTTCGTCAAAATGACCACGCTTAACTTTAATTATTTACGGCGTAAAGTTGGTTTTTGTCAATTGGAAATGATAAATTTAAGTTAAACTAATTCAACCATTACAGCCGATGATCGGTTTTACGCACGATATATTGTCAGGCCCTTTCGTTATTTAGAAAAACTCGTTAAATCGACCGGAAATTTTAAGGGTTAATTTTTATTGAAAATCGTAATTTTTGCCATATGAGAGGAAATTCATTATTATTGTATGTAATTAGAAATAATATTATTTCAATTAATGACTTTGATATATCGCTTTTAGAAATAAAATTTAAGCAAAGTTTTCTAGAAAAATAAAATTTTGACAAAATTTTCTAGGGAAATAAATTTTTTACAAAATGTTATAGAGAAAAAAAATTTGACAAAATTTTCTACAGAAATAAAATTTTGACAAATTTTCTAGAGAAATAAAATTTTGACAATATTTTCTATAGAAATAAAATTTTGACAAAATTTTCTAGAGAAATAAAATGTTGACAACATTTTCTAGAAAAGAAATTTTTTTTGACAAAATTTTCTAGAGAAAAAAATTGACAAAATTTTCTAGAGTACTGAAATTTTGACAAAATTTTCTAGAGAAAAACAATTGACAAAATTTTCTAGAGAAAAAAAATTGACACAATTTTCTAGTAATGAAATTTTGGCAATATTTCCTATAGAAATAAAACTTTGGCAAAGTTTTCTATAGACAGGGAAATAAAATTTTGACAAAATGTTCTAGAGAAATGAAATTTTGACAAAATTTTCTAGAGAAATGAAAAAAAATGTTGATAAAACTTTCTAGGGAAATAAAATTTTGACGAAATATTCTAGAGAAATAAAATTTTAACAAAGTTTTCTAGAGAAAAAAATTTACACAATTTTCTAGAGTAATGAAATTTTGACAATATTTTCTATAGAAATAAAACTGTGACAAATATTTCTATAGAAATTAACATTTGACAAAATTGTCTATAGGAATAAAATTTTAACAACGTAAATTTTGACAAAATTTTCTAGGGAAATAAATTTTTGACAAAATGTTCTAGAGAAATAAAATTTTGACAAAATTTTCTATAGAAATAAAATTTTGACCAAATTTTCTACAGAAATAAAATTTTTACAAAATTTTCTAGAGAAAAAAATTGACAAAATTTCTAGAGAAAAAAAATGACAACATTTTTTAGAGTAATGAAATTTTGAAAATATTTTCTATAGAAATAAAACCTTGGCAAAGTTTTCTATAGACAGGGAAATAAAATTTTGACAAAATTTTCTATAGAAATAAAATTTTGACAAAATTTTCTATAGAAATAAAATTTTGACAAAATTTTCTATAGAAACAAAATTTTAGCAAAATTTTCTATAGAAATAAAATTTTGACAAAATTTTCAATAGAAATAAAATTTTGACAAAATTTTCTATAGAAATAAAATTTTGACAAAATTTTCTATAGAAATAAAATTTTGACAAAATTTTCTATAGAAATAAAATTTTGACAAAATTTTCTATAGAAATAAAATTTTGACAAAATTTTCTACAGAAATAAAATTTTGGCAAAATTTTCTAGAGAAAAACAAACTTGACAAAATTTTCTTGAGTAATGAAATTTTTACAATATTTTCTATAGAAATAAAACATTGGCAAAGTTTTCAATAGACAGGGAAATAAAATTTTGACGAAATTTTCTAGAGAAATAAATTTTTGACAATATTTTCTAGAAATAAAATATTGGCAAGATTTTCTATAAATAAAATTTGACAAAAATTTTCTATAGAAATAAAATTTTGACAAAATTTTCTATAGAAATACAATTTTGTCAAAATTTTCTTTAGAAATAAAATTTGGACAAAATTTTCTATAGAAATAAAATTTTGACAAAATTTTCTATGGAAATAAAATTTTTACAAAATTTTCTAGAGAGAAAAAAATTTGAAAAAATTTTCTAGAGAAATTAAATTTTTACAATATTTTCTATAGAAATAAAACTTTGGCAACGTTTTCTATAGACATACAATTTTGACAAATTTTTCTATAGAATTTAACATTTTACAAAATTTTTATCAAAAACTTCAAAATTAATAATAGTAATAAATCACATTTGGTAAATGTTTGGTAAAATTTTCTTCAAATTTTGGTAGATTATTTTTGGCACGTGTGTATGTCTCGGCTAGAAGAAAGATGCCATCATTCATTGATAAGAAACAAGTTAAGCACCTGTGGCACCACAATGAACTGAATGGCTCACTTAGATTGGCTCTCAAACCAAAATATCAAGTTTCCACCATACCCAAGCTTATCTATCCTAGGTGCACGGCTTTCAAATACCTTTTTCTAGAGATTTGATGGAATCCCTCAACTCTTGGTGTCTGTTATGCTACCTTTTGTTTTCCTTGTTGTGTTTGAAGTATTGCAATTTTAGGAATATCATACTTTATAAAAATCAAACGTAAATTTAAATGTTAAGAATTTGGACGTTCGTTAAATTGGATTTTCGCTAAATAGGTTATTCGTTAAATAGAGCTTCGACTGTATATGATTTTTTTATTATTAATGAACTAAATAACAAAATAAACACAATTTTGGTTATCATTTTTTTCATGATGCAATTTATAGGGCTTTGAAATAGACCGTAGACAAAGTGACGATGGATGACGTGAGTGTACACAAAATAGGGATGGGTTTCCAAATTAAATTGTTACATTTGCAATTTTACAATGGAAATATAAAAACCGAAAGCTGGTTGTTGAGGCCTTGAAAACACCGGTTGTAACGGTCAATCGAATATGGAATTTTCACGAAAACCTACAATCGGTGTAAGAAGATAAAAGGGTCCACCGGTTTTAATCACTCTAATCGGGAAGTTTATAGATCACCTTGAAAAAAAGAAAACAAAGGAAAGACTATCAAGAGTTTAGACACTAGTAATATTTTAGAAATTGATTTTGGTAACCAAATAATAGAACCATAAGTTTACACAGTTTTCTTGGTTTGTTTGTTTGTTTTTTTGCTTTTAGAAAATTAAATCACAACAGTAGTAAAAGCAAACGTGTATCAGCATCAGCTTGGGGTGGTGGTGCCAGCTGCTGCTGCTGGTGCCGCTGTTGTTGCTGTCCTGTCGATCTTGCACCCAGATTCATGTTGTTAGCTACCTTAGCATTTTGCATCGTTGTTATTCTCTTATTAGCACCATCTTCTATGCTGTTACACGTTGCTTGAAGTAAATCTCAGAGTCCTGTATGGCTTGTCTGCAGTTGTTCAATTGAAATTGAAAGTTGTTCAAGCCGTTGCATTAACTGCAACATATTCTCTTGAGCTTTGGCAGCATTAAAATCGTTGCCATTCTCCAGTGAGTCTTCTTCCGATGCAGCCAATTCAAAATGTAACTTGGCAAGACTTTCCTGTTGTTCACGTATTTTGGTCATTTGGTCCATTGTACAACCAGAACCTATTGTATTGTATAGAAAAGAAAACAGTTTATTTAAAAAAACGATATTAATAAACAAATGTGCCCTAGTGCTATGACCAAACACTATAAACAATAGACTGAAGAGTCAAAGTAAGGAAATTTGTTTTGCTTTTTTATCGATAAGATAAGATTAATTGTGAGCTTATTGTGATAGAAATTGAACGCAAATTTCATTTTCGCTTAATGCAATTTTTTTTATTTATTGTGGTTTTGTTTTCGAAAGAGATATTCAATTTTTTATTATTAATCTTTAAAACTTTTTTTTCATGGGCAATGGAAGTTTTTTAAATTTGAAAACATACAACAAACCAACACAACTGGATATTGCATGCTTTCCAAAAATTATAGAAGAGGAAGGTGTGGTAGTTGGAGTCAAACCAAATGTTGAATTTACCAGGACCGATACATACATATTTGTTCATTTTTAATTTGCAATTTTTTTAAGAACTCATAACCCAGTGGGAAAATATGGGAAGCTTTCCCTGAATCAGGCATGTGTTCTAAGAAGGCTTGAAATAAAGCATGTCATAAATTTTCCCGCTGTAAAATTATTTTATTGGTTTAATTTGTAGACCTGTTCTTCTCTTCAAAGAGACATCTTGTGAAGTGAGACGAATGTTCACAATTCGGGGAGATATCTTGAAGTGCCGTGTTCAGAAGGGAGAGATGACTGTTTGAATACATAGAGATGACAGATTTTAGCTAAGATAGCACCGAGCTGGTCTCTCTAGGAAGCTGTCCTTCGTAATCGTTGTTTTCCGTCCAGCACAACGCTGCACCTTCTGAACCACTGCCATGTGTAATACCCTTCCGCCCTTATTCCCTTATCATTGTCATCGCCGATGGGATGGTTAATTGATTTCTGCTCCTTCCGTAAATCGAAACGAGTGAGCTTGGCTTGTTCAGATTGTGCCCTCCTGGAGTTGGCATAATTTGGGTGGTTTATCCTATCTGCACTTTTTCAGGTGCTGCGAAAATCAGGAGATCGCAATGTTGCATCACCGAGAACATTTTGGACTGGCAATCCGCAACGTAGTATTTTAGATCGAGAAATCAAAGATTTCTCCATTGAGTCTCGCTAATAATGGGACTCTAAACGGGTGTCACATAATCGATAAGAGGACTACCAATAGACTCGTAGATCTTTTGAATCGTCTCTTTATCTTTCCGCCAAGTGCTAGCAGCCGATGCCTACAGGATCTTGTTTGTACTCCCATTGTTTTTAGCAACTATTTTTGCATGCTTTCCAAAAGGGAAACGACTACCAAATGTCACACCAAGAACCTTGGTGTTCTTGCAAGTAGGGATGCTATGGCCACGAAAGTGGATATCAAGCTCCTCGTTGACTTCTTTGGTCCACGATGTGAAAATAGTTGCCGTCGATTTAGGAGCAAAACGTTTAAGATTTCTTCTGGCAGTGAGGTAGTCATTAATCGTCACCTCAAGTTTGATGTCTCTACCTCATGCACATGCACAACAGTCGTCCACATAGGTTATCAGATAAAAATCTTGTGGTGGAAGAGGATTTTCCCGCGACGTAAGAGTTAAGTACACCGCCTTGAGGTACGACTTGCGTATTCTTTCTTGGCGAAGATGTTTTCTCTAAAAATTCTACATAAGACTCTCTGTCAGTCATATAGTTTCCCAGCCATTTCTTAAGATTACTAGGCACGGAAGTTTCCATAATATCTCTAAAGACGGTGTTGTGGACTACTGTTTTAGGCAGACCCAATTCTTTGAGAATAGAACGTTTACGCGGCCTCTTGTAATTCAATCCCTCAGCAATGTTGGCTGTTATTTCACACAACGCAGTGGCCGTACTCCCGCACGATCGAAAACCATACTGATGTTCTGCCAACATTAGGTGTTCTGTGAAGTAGGACAGTAAAATAGCTTCATGAATTGAAGGTATGGTCCAGCCAATTGCGGTAGAACTTTGAACGACCTTTATCGCCTGGTCTACATACTACATACTCCTGGCTGTTGACCATAGGGAACCTCTCTAGTCCAAATGTACACCTTTGCCTTCTGCTGGCACGGTATACTGTCTGGGGGTGCTTCATAAATTGTCTGTGGAAGGCATTCGCTCCACGGGTATCGTCCTTTGAAGTTTGCCCCTCTAACGAAAGGAAATGTTATATTTCCCCTTACGGTTCAAGAGATTCCGAATCATCGACCACAGCCGTTTGGATCCAAGATTGGACTCCTCCAAAAGCTTGCGTCACTTTTCCCGTTTATGGGAGGTCGATCTACTAAGCGATACTCGGGATTACCTGGATCTCGTCTCTCTTCTCTGACAATCTTATTGCATGAGAAAATACGGACGGGTGTTGGGAATACGACCCGCTGGTTTGCACGCTCTCTCCAAGACACCAGAAAAACTTGTCTCCAGCCGGCGCTGACATTGGCAGTGGGGCAGTGCCAATCTCGTACTCTACAAGCGAGGTATATAACTCCCAGTTACCTTTACCAAAGTTCATAAACGTTTTCTTCTCGGGAATAACGGTGTCTGTCCCTATATCAATTTTAACTGTGATGGGGAGTTCAGAGCTAACTATAGTGACGTCCGGGGAACTTCGTCATAAAGACATTATACGAGTAGGGTGGTCTTCGTTTAGCACACAGAAATCTGTGTCATCCAACTGATGCGCAATCAATTCTCCCCTGCCATCACATCCAAGCCCTGAATACCAACTGTCATAATGAGCATTCAGGTCGTCTAACAGTATAGTTTTCTCACCACTGAGGTATTGCCTCAGTACTGGCTTAACCTGCCTGGCACACCGAATCGGGAGGAATATATACAATGATAATACATATATCTGCCTCCTCCACCGTAACAGTTATCCCCAGTATCTCTTAATGGGAGTCAGTCGTGGTGAATGGCATGGGTCTGTATCTCACGGAATCGTGGACAACGAAAGCTATTCCCCCCACCGGCATTACTTTCTCTTTCCTGTCTTAGAGGAGAGTAGTTATCCCCAGTATCTCTTGATGGGAGTCAGTCGTGGTCAATGACATGGGTCTGTATCTCACGGAATCGTGGACAACGAATGCTATTCCCCCCACCGGAATTACTTTCTCTTTCCTGTCTTAGAGGAGAGTAGCAGGATGATTTAGAGAGACCCTTCACTGGAGAGTTTAGTCTCCTGGAGCGCGCCAATGAAAATACCCTTCTTGTCAATGAAATCTGTGATTTCAGCAATCTTCCTTGTCAGCTCGTTGCAGTGAAACGTTAGGTGATTTGGGATTTACAGTCGTTATATGAGTGGGGCGCTCTATTGTGACTACCCAGACATTCGCTCCACATCACAGAGTAACATCAGTGCCTGACTGGTCGCGAACAAGCTGAACACACGTACTCCACTAGTCCTGGATTGCTTCCAATGTCGCTGCAACAAAGGACGAGAATTCTGAGCAGACTGAACGGTAAACTCTGTTCAGGAGGGAAAAAGAGATGGGAGAGGGATTGGAATTTGGAATTTACTGTCGTAGAGCAGAGTAAGAGGATGATCTACAGAGACCATTCCTACTGGAGAGTTTAGTCCCCTGAAGCGCGCCCTGAGAAACCCTTCTTGTCAATAAAATTTGTGATTTTCGCAATTCTTCCTTGTCAGACCATTGCAGTGAAATGTTAGGTGATTTGGGATTTGCAGTCGCAATATGAGAGGACCCGCTATTTAGACTACCCAGACATTCCCTACACATCACAGAGTAACATCAGCGCGTGACTGGTCGCAAACAAAATGAATACACGTAGTCCACTGGTCTGGATTGCTTTCAATGCCGCTGGAACAAAGGAGGAGAATTCCGAGCAGATTGAACGGCAATCTCTGTTCAGGAGGGAAAAAGAGAAGAGATGGGATAGGGATTGGAATTTGGAATTTACTGTCGTAGAGCAGAGTAGGAGGATGATCTAGAGAGACCATTTCTACTGGAGAGTTTAGTCTCCTGAAGCGCGCCCTGAGAAACCCTTCTTGTCCATGAAATCTGTGATTTTCGCAATTTTCCTTGTCAGACCATTGCAGTGAAACGTTAGGTGATTTGGGATTTGCAGTCGCAATATGAGAGGGCCCGCTATTTAGACTACCCAGACATTCGCTACACATCACAGAGTAACATCAGCGCGTGACTGGTCGCGAACAATATGAACACACGTAGTCCACTGGTCTGGATTGCTTTCAATGTCGATGGAACAGAGGAGAATTCTGAGCAGATTGAACGGCAATCTCTGTTCGGGAGGGAAAAAGAGAAGGGATGGGATAGGGATTGGAATTTGGGGTAGGGAGTGGGTTTGGGTAGTCATACATATTTGAATTCCCATGGGGGTGTTTAAGTCCTTGGACAACGTACGTTGTTACAACTGTGGCTGTGTTTAGTATCTGCATTAGTAAAGAATTATGGAAAAGTAGCGAAAAGGAATCCAGTGCCTCTGGTACATGCGTCGAGGGTGAAGTTGTTGTCAAGCCTGTTATAGGACATGCAAAGTAAAAGATCACTATGATTTGGATGCAGAAGGAAGAGGTCTACATAACTGGAGACTCTAATTGTTGGGACGTTTCCAACCTATGATATGATTTATTTTCTTACAAATTGCTTGTTTGTGCCAAAATAGCTGGATAAAGGGAGTAGAATTTGTTATTTAGATATCTGAAGATCCCAAATGGTCGCTGGGATATCTAGATATTTTAGGCGGCCGTCTCCCAACTCCTCCAACAGGCGGTGCTCTTCCAACCAATAAACTACTTCATTGTTAAGGTGGGTAATAAGTTCGAGTTTAGCCGCTAAAATCAAAACTAAATCAAAAAAAAATTGATGCAAATTGTATTATAACATGGTGGAAAATAGCCCAATACAACTTTTCATGATGTTTATATTATTTATTCCCTCTTCCCTCTAGAAGTCGATTCCGATGGTCATGATTCTTTTAGAGAGCATAGAATTTAAAATTATCCATGTATTATATTAGAAAAGTTCAGTTCCCAAATATTCCTATTTCGATGATAGACATCAAATAATTTCACGTTCAATTTTAAATTACGACCAGAAAACCTCAAAAGTAAAATTGATATTCTACCACATAGTGCAACGCTACCACAATTAAAAATATATACTCACCAAACGCTTTCAGCTTCCCCGAATGAAAATCATCCAATAGTCCTAACAGAGCACGCTCCATATGTTTAACATCCGGCACTTCTGAGACAAAAGAATGATGTTTAATGGGACGCTGATCAAATTTATCACTGAGATTATTGCTGGTGTTCATGGATGACATTAGACCGGGATAGCCAGCACTAACGCTGACGCCAGTGCTGGTGCTAACGCTCGGTTTGCGTCGTGTACTGGAAATAACACTATGTGGATGATATGGACCGCTGCCATTTGTGCTACTGCTGTTGTTGTTTTTGTTGGTGGTGTTATTTTGATTAATTTTATGATGGTCATTGCTACCACCACTATTTGGATTTGTAGCTGCAACAGCCACAGAGGCGGCAGCCGAGGCAATTGTTGATGTCGCTGCATATGCTTGATCCAAATTGCTGGGGCATATGTTTTTGTAGTTGTTATTGTTGTTGGTGTTGGCAGTATACTGTTTCGTTTTGAACGACAGTACTTCATCAATGTTTGTAGTACTCTCATCACTCTGGGTGTCACTGCTACTACTTAACTGTGTAATGTCATTTATGCTATTATCATCGCCATCTGCAGTGCGCCAATGATTTTGATGTTCCCGACATCGTAGTAGTCGTCGTCGATGATGATAATCAGAGTATCCATCATTATTGGCAATTACCGTTTCCGTGGCATTAGAACCAATAGCATTTGTTAAGGCAAATACAGAGGAAGGTATAACAACACCAACAGCAGCAGCAGTTATAGTAACACACGATGGTTTTATTGTATTCAATGATGGTGGTGGGGATGTTGAGGTATTCATCGTCATCAATGACGGATTAGCAATTACATGGATGACGGTGTATTTGTGAAGGAAGGGTTAACAAAAAAAAAACAAAATGAAGAAAAGAAATGAAAAAATAACAAAAATTAAATGAAAAAAAATATTATTTATCAACTAAAATAAATAAAAATATTAACGTACGAAATACTACTTAACAAATGACACAAAAATAATAAAATATGTTAATTAACGAAACCAGAAGCCTTTGTAGATGACAACCGGCGAAATATTTGCAAACGCTTTCAACTATATGGCGCCAAAATTACAACTGACTACAATTATGGCGTCTTGAGAGCAACATGCTATTTTTTTACAATGGCATTCGTAGTCATCGGTCGCTGGACAGTGTCGAACAAAACTTCAGTATTCTGTTGGCAAAAACGATAAATAATAAAAATCGCAGAGTACTTATGGGTGGTCCAACATAATTTGATCTCAGTTTTATAAGGGTTCATGACTGTTTAATACTTGATTAATATTTGAATATAACAGGTCGAAGCAATTGAAGAAGGACACACAGGCTACTCACACTTGAATTCAAAATTTCCAGAAGGTAGAAGCTACAAAAGTCGAAATTCTCCTATTATTCCTACGAATCACTCTTATTCCTGTGCATTCCATTTTGTCGATAGTCCGCGCCTCGTTATTAATTTGACGACGGCTACGACGACGATTACTTTTTTCCCAAATACAATACTCGATAAATAGCCTAATTTCGTAGAAGATTTAGCTGATGTACAAAAAATGTATTTCAAATATTTCCGTTTAAAATGTATTTTATTCCTGGCGGAATTCGTAGTCATAAATTCAAGAAGAAACATTAAATTTGAAGCGGGAATAAATATAGATACCAACACAAGGATAGCCACAGCTATATGGTCATACTGGACTAGAGGATGTGGATTGGATGTGAATCCCCGAAAAACGGAGCTGGTACTCTTCACTAGAAAAAGATAATTGGATATAAAGCTTCTGAATTTCAAGGCACGAAATTGAGACTCTCGAAATCTTTAATATATTTGGACAAACTGAATAGGATAGAAACTTCCGCAGACCGCATAAAGAACGACTATGTGGCATTGTAATCTTTTCAAAAATTAGTCGGTGGAGAATCCGACTTTCCCTTTTTTAATTGACTTTATACAGACTGAGTTTAAAAGACCCCTCGCTACATATGGCTGCCTTGTTTGGTGCACAATCGCTAACCACCGAAATCAGATATCGAATAGAACGACACTTATTTATATGACAAACGCTATGAGGACTACAGCCAAATCACCATCTTGTGGATAGGCAACCTCCACCCAGGAATGTAAGGGTTGGTCTTCACCTTCTAGAGCGCGAGATCCAGCGTTATAAAAGTGAGCCTCTAGATCAGGCTGTATACCAGACAGGTCTGAACAGGATTCATGAAGATACTGTAGCTGAAGCGGTGAGAAGTTACAAGGTTAATCCTGTTCTCGGAGCTCGACCACCGCCCATAGCACCGGAGGAGAGAGACTATCCACGGGGCAACTGAGATAGCCCAACTAAGATCTGGCAAGTTCAGCCGCATCAATTCCTACTTATCAGTGATTGATATCAGTGTAGCTGACGTGTGTCCCTACTGTAATCAAGGGCCACATGACACTCGTCACCTTTTTGCTTGCCAAGCTAAGACTACCCGTCTGCATCAACCAACAGATCACTCTGGACACACCCCATCCTTGTCGCAGAGTTCCTCGATCTGACTACTAATTGATCTACCAAAGTATAGAACAAAATGGATGAAACTACATTAAAAACTGTTACAACAACTACTGCCACTACCGCTTTTAAGGTACTGATGGGAGTCTGCCCATTCGATTTGCACAAAAAGAAAAACAAACAGCAGCAGTGGCACTGGTGAGATTTAAAAGCTTAGATACACTGAAAAGCACTGTTTGCACACATACCAAATTTTTTGACGAACGTTAAAGTGAGACGAACTATATGGTGACTGAGTATGTTTATCACGATAAGCCGAAATATTTTTTATCAAGTATGGAAGAGTATGAGGAAAGGAAGATATCCTTCGGAACAGAAGAATCAAAAATGGAGACGGAAAAAATTAGTAGCGACATTTATTGCACTGAACAAGGAATAGGAGAGTCGTATACGTCAGATAGCGATTGCCATGTATTTCAGGCAAAAAAATCTGCAATCAGAAAATCTGCGAAGGCGCTGTTAATGTGACCATTATTCGGAAGCGATATCAGCATCGACAGCTATAAAGACCTTGGGCAATAAAGACATAGGTCGAAGGTAGTCAGCCGCTGTCCCGGGTTCCTGGGCACAAAGGAATAATGGGCAGATGTGCTGACTAAGGAGGGTGCTCGTGAAACGAATAATGACCAGACTTTTTATCGGCTGTTTTTATATATTTATAGGATTAATGTCCGATGAAATATTGCGTCGACGTTGGGCTTCTTCGGAAGGTTCCGAGCAAACCATATTGATATGGAATGGAAAGAACCGTAGGAATTGCGAAATTTTGACGGCGATTATCAGACGGGAATTGAAATCTTTAATAGACGCTATAACCAGGCATAACACACATTTGCAGGTAGTGTCTGGTCCCGAAAGGTACTGAAGACTTGTTCTACTTCTTGTATCAACATTTACTTTAGAAGAAACAAGATTCTGGGCTCGTTTTTCCTACAGGCTCTCACCGATCTGCAGGAATATAGTTTACTCGCCTTCATCAGGGCCTCTGGTTGGATGTTTTAAGCAAATTTAATGAAGACGGATACACTCAGGGAAAAATCATGAACGGTGTGCTCATTTCGAAACGATCCGTTCATAAAAGTGAATCAACACACAAGTGGTGTCAAACGTAGAAAAGGCGGTGTCAATCTGATAATGATTAAATGACATCATGCGTTATCAAAACAACCAGCGTTCATGATCTGAAAACGTCTTAGCGCATTGCACCACCAGCGGAATTGCCATAACAACGTCTAACGATTATTTTAAGCCTTTTCATGGGCGAAAAAAACGAATGCCGTTCATGAAATCGTGAACATTCCATTTTGATTTTTTTGAACGTTTCCTTTTCATTTTGTCACCGTCCGTTCACGATTGTGGAACGTATTTTTCCTATTAGTGTAAACAGAAGTTCTTGAGCGACTTTAAAGGGGACCATCTCACGAAGAAAAAATTAAGAAAGTTACCTCGAGGAATCACAATGGACCTATATACCGGTATGAAGTGAGCCCTTAGTTTTTTTGTTTGTTTGCTATGACGTCTTTGAAAAATATGAACAGACAACATCATATTTTTTCATCGAATTTTGTACGAGAAAGTGATGATTTGCGGAAAGCATTAATTTTTTGTTTTCATTTGAAGAAAAATGCTGCAGAGTCGCATCGAATGCTTGTCGAGGAATATGGTGATCATGCTCTATCAGAAGCAACATGCAAAAGATGGTTTCAACGGTACAGAAATAAAGCTTGAAGACGCCGAATTGCAAACGATATTAGGTTAGGTTGGGTGGCAGCCCGATCTATCAGGCTCACTTACACTATTCAGTCCATTGTGATACCACATTGGTGAACTTCTCTCTTATCACTGAGTGCTGCCCGATTCCATGTGAAGCTCAATGACAAGGGACCTCATTTTTATAGCCGAGTCCGAACGGCGTTCCACATTGCAGTGAAACCACTTAGAGAAGCTTTGAAACCCTCAGAAATGTCACCTGCATTACTGAGGTGGGATAATCCACCGCTCAAAAACTTGTTGGTGTTCGGTCGAAGCAGGAATCGAACCCACGACCTTGTGTATGCAAGGCGGGCATGCTAACCATTGCACCACTATATTGGATGGAGATAACACTTTGAGTCAAAAGCAAATGGCAGCAATGTTAAATGTTGCTCAACAAAAACAATTTCTGACAGTTTACCATAAAAGAGTAAAAAGTGTGAAAAATGGGTGCCACATTGATTGAAGGAAAGACAGATGGGAAATCCAAGAAACACTTGTGAAAATTTGCTTCAAAGACACAAAAGAAAATCGGTTTTGCATCGAATTGTTACTGACGATGAAAAATGGATTTATTTTAAGAATCATAAACGGAAAATTCATGGGTTAATCTGGGACAACAATCAAAATCGACTGCAAACCCAGATCGATTTTGTAAGAAGACAATACTGTGTGTTTGGTGGGACCAGAAAGGTATGGTGTACCACGAGCTCCTAAAACATGGTGAAACCGTTAATACTCGTACTGATCGCTACCGACAATGATCAATTTGAACCATGCAGTGATAGAGAAACGACCGGAATGGGCCAGAAGACACGGCAAGGTAATACAATGAGGATACAATCAAAACACTTGGCTGGAAGCAGCTACTGATCGCTACCGACAACAAATGATCAATTTGAACCATGCATTGATAGAGAAACGACCAGAATGGGCCAGAAGACACGGCAAGGTAATTTTGCTCCATGACAATGCACCTACACACAAAGCAAAACCGGTTCAGGATACAATCAAACCACTAGGGTGGAAGCAGATACCCCACCCGACGTATTCACCTTCCGACTACCATTTGTTTACATCAATGGGACACGCATTGCTTGAGCAGCATTTTGATTCCTACGAGTGGGTCGAAAAATGGGTGTCTGATTGGTTTGCTTAAAAAGATGAACAATTTTATTGGCGTGCTATTCACAAATTGCCATAAGGTGGTCATAATGTGTAGAAAACAATGGCCAATACTTTGAATAAAATGGTTTTACTTCCCCATTAATAATTAGTGTTTTATTTTCAAAAAACGCTTATACCGTTATGCCTGGTATGTATGTCTATGTATTACAAAATAAATGAACTCGTGCTATACAGGGTCAACTCACGATCCCTTGAGTTCAGCAAACAGGACATAACTGAAAGCTGAAATAAATATTTGAAAAATATGTAGATTTTTTTAATATTTATAGTTTTTTTTTTGTACAAGTTCTTCAACCAATTTATTTATAGTAGAGAATTGAGCATCGACACACTGAATAGCACTTGTTGGTGTATGTTGCGAATTTTCAAATTAAAAGCCGTAATTTTTGAAAAAGTAGGTTTATTCTAGAATTTATGAAAATTTTTGAGAAGGTCTATAGCTTAAACATTCAAAGGCACTGGGAAAAATACAAAAAAGGATAAGTGGCTTACAAGTTACAAAGTCGATGGGTCATCAAGCTACAAATTAATTATAAAATATGTATTGTTTTTGCCCTACACTGTTTGCGCATATCTACCACTCCTCTTTTTCAATGCTGTTGTCGTGGGATGCATAAAAACAGAATATATTGTTATTTTATGTTTAACCAGGGTGGATTACTTCAAATTGTGAAGGCTGCTAAAACTCTTAATGCTTACTCTTCGTGACTTAGAAACAAAACACAAAGAACAAAATAAAAAAAGGGAATTTGCTAATAATTATGTATGAAGCATCAACAAGTACATGGTTTTTTTTTTTTTTTTTGTGGTCCCTATGTAATTGCAATGCACACGCGCCTTACCAAATTATTCTCAAGATACTGAATAGAAGTGTAATTATAATTAGTACTGCATGAAATTTAGCAATATGGCTACAATAGGAAATCCTTCATCTAATGCCTTATACTTCATAATATCCTTGCATTCATTCTTATCAATGACATCATATGATAAGAAAACTAACGTTGTTGATGATGGATGGTCATATGGGAGTTATATTTGGGAAAAGAATTACACATGGGAAATTGTTTACAGTCAAAATATTATTTGGCAATGTAGAAGGGAGAATCACAAAATAATAATTTTTGGATAAACTTGCAGTATTTCTATGGCAACCAAAAAGCCAACATCTGTTTAAGGGGATTATAAAATACGCAGAGCTTCGACATTTGATTATAAAGAGGAGAGTAGACACATCATAACTCATAGGAGGGTTTCCTTCTATATTTCGGGATTAAAAAACGAACACAAATATTAATTATCGAAAATCGGCATATTATTTTTCAAAATATTCTCCACCAAAATCTTCACTTTTGCATGCGTTTGAACCAATTGTGAAAGCTATTTTGCCACTCTGACTGAGGTATCTCCATTCCATGCATTCTGAACGCATCAACCGCTAAGTGGTGAAAAATGTTAGCCTTTCATTTAATTTTTTTACGCACGGGAATAAAATGAAGTCATTCTGTGCCAATGAAGTCATTCAGGACTATACGGCGTTTGACCAATCAAATCAACTCCAGCTTTGACCGAACACCAAAAAGTTTTTCAGCAGTGGATTATCCCTTCTCAGCAATGCTGGTGACATTTCTGAGTGTTTCAAAGCTTATCTAAGTGTTTTCACCGCAGTGTGGAACACCGTTCGGACTCGGCTACAAAAAGGAGGTCCTTGTCATTGAGCTAAACATAGAATCGGGTAGCACTCAGTAATAAGAGACCACCACTGTGGTATCACAATGGACTGAATAATCTAAGTTAGCTTGAAACATCGGGCTGCCACTATACCTACCCTACCCTAACCACTGATTGGAAATGCTTCGTATGCGAGCCACATTTGTGGGATTTGGTTTATCTTGAAACACCCAAACATTCGACTGGTGCTTACTTTCGGGTTCATACGAGTTTATCTACGATTCATCACCTGTTTCTATCGACAATTGATAATTTGTGTGGTATCCAAAGCGAACAAATTCTTTGACGGTCGAATGTTCGTGCAATATTAAAACGTATGCTGGTCACGGTTGCCACAGTTTATAGAATTCTACCAAAAATGGTTGATTTTGTATTGTTTGATAGACTAGTAGAATTCTTGATGTTTTGGGAGATTTTGCCAAATATGCACTTCACACACTGTAGAAATAAAATTTTGACAAAATTTTCTATAGAAATAAAATTTTGACAAAATTTTCTATAGAAATAAAATTTTGACAAAATTTTCTATAGAAATAAAATTTTGACAAAATTTTCTATAGAAATAAAATTTTGACAAAATTTTCTATAGAAATAAAATTTTGACAAAATTTTCTATAGAAATAAAATTTTGACAAAATTTTCTATAGAAATAAAATTTTGACAAAATTTTCTATAGAAATAAAATTTTGACAAAATTTTCGATAGAAATAAAATTTTGACAAAATTTTCTATAGAAATAAAATTTTGACAAAATTTTCTATAGAAATAAAATTTTAACAAAATTTTCTAAAGAAATGAAATTTTGACAAAATTTTCTATAGAAATAAAATTTTCTACAAAAATAAACTTTTGATAAAATTTTCTACAAAAATAAAATTTTGATAAAATTTTCTATAGAAATAAAATTTTGACAAAATTTTCTATAGAAATATAATGTTGACAAAATTTTCTATAGAAATAAAATTTTGACAAAATTTTCTGTAGAAATAAAATTTTGACAAAATTTTCTAGAAATAAAAATTTTCTATAGAAATAAAATTTTGACAAAAATTTCTATAGAAATAAAAATTTTTATAAAAATAAAATTTTAATAAAAATTTTCTATAGAAATAAAATTTGACAAAATTTTCTATAGAAATAAAATTTTGACAAAATTGTCTATAGAAATGAAAATTTGACAAAATTTTCTATAGAAATAAAATTTTGACACAATTTTCTCTAGAAATAAAATTTTTTAATAGAAATTAAAATTTGACAACATTTTCTATAGAAATAAAATTTTGACAAAATTTTCTGTAGAAATAAAATTTTGACAAAATTTTCTATAGAAACAAAATTTGACAAAATTTTCTATAGAACTAAAATTTTGACAAAATTGTCTATAGAAATAAAAATTTTACAAAATTTTCTATAGAAATAAAATTTTGACACAATTTTCTATAGAAATAAAAATTTTTAATAGAAATTAAAATTTGACAACATTTTCTATAGAAATAAATTTTTGACAACATTTTCTATAGAAATAAAATTTTGACAAAATTTTCTATAGAAATAAAATTTTCATTTGTTTTGTTTGTTATTGTTGGCTTCTCTTCAATCGTTATTTTTGTTTTTTTGTTTTTTGTCTCAGCTTAAAGCCATGCATTGACTAAACTACAAGTGTAGCTTAACCAACAGAGGAAAAGTATGCTTGTCAAATTTATTTGGGCAAAGCCCTATAGACTGAAAGATGGTTGGATGTACAGCTGTTTCGGAATTACCACATTCCTCATCAGCATCCTCTACTTGCAGCAAAAAAATTTTGACAAAATTTTCTATAGAAATGAAATTTTGCAAAATTTTCTATTGAAATAAAATTTTGAAAAAAATTTCTATAGAAATAAAATTTGGCAAAGTTTTCTATAGAAATAAAATTTTGACAAAGTTTTCTATAGAAATAAAATTTTGTTGACAAAATTGTCTATTAGAAATAAAATGTTGACAAAATTTTCTATAGAAATAAAATGTTGATAAAATTTGTAATATAAAAATTGTCTATAAGAAATAAAATTTTGACAAAATTGTCTATTAGAAATAAGATTTTGACAAAATTGTCTATTGAAATAAAATGTTGACAAAATTTGACAATATTTTCTATAGAAATAAAATTTTGACAACATTTTCTATAGAAATAAAATTTTGACAAAATTTTCTATGGAAATAAAATTTTGACTTAATTTTCTATAGAAATAAAATTTTTACAAAATTGTCTATGGAAATAAAATTTTGCAAAATTTTCTATAGAAATATTTTCTATAGAAACAAAGCTTTGACAAAAATATGATACAATTTTCTATAGAAATAAAATTTTGACAAAATTTTCTAAAGAACTAAATTTCTATGGAAATAAAATTTTGACAAAATTTTTTATAGAAATAAAATGTTGGTAGTTTTGTTTTTTTTTTTATTAATTTTTCTCCAAATTTTGGTTATTGGTCGAGTGTCAACCGTCATGCTGGTCCCAATAATGTCTACACAGAAAAAATTTCACGAAAATTTTTCCAATTAAAATCTTAATTGACTTTTAAAAAATATTCAATTAAAAATTTAATTGATTTAACATTTTTTTAATTGAAATAAAAATCAATCAATTAATTTTTAAATGGATCAATTAATTTTTTAATTGATACTATCATTTCTGTGATTGAAGATATTTCAATTAAAAACTTAATTGGATCAATTAATTTCGTGATTGAATAAGAAAAAAATTTTTTTGTGTGTAAGGTTATCTCAATCTTACGATAGGTCGCTGACTATCTTGCAATATCACACACATCTTTAAAGGTTTCTGGCACAACAACTGATTTTAAACGACCTTCACGAAATATTTCTAGAGCGAGATGCATCTTTTAAGTTGCTGGGAACAACACAAATAGCGCTCCTATTTCAAAGCGTTCTTAGTACGTATTAGAGCTCAACCGAGGCGGTTTTTTAGGTCGGAGCCGATGCCGATGTTCGGCAAAAAAAGCAATAATCGGCGGACACCGATTATTTTACTAAAATTTGTAATTAAGAAAATTTGGAGTGTTTTAGTACAACATTATCATATTATATCCAAAAAATGAGCAAAACACAACAATAAAAGCTAATTGAGTCCATGTCTTAAAATATTCTTTTAGAACTTACATGCCGTTTAGTATTCAAAATACAATAGTTTCATATTATGACAAAAATTGATTTTTGGAGAAAATTTAATTCTTAATGTAAACAAGACATCCCGCTGTAATGACCAATGGTTCGCTGGCCTCACTGGTCGGTGTATAGCTTAAATATTTTATTACCGCTGCTCTTCAATGTTGAAAAGGAGAACTCTTTCAATATTCAAATATATTAACGTTACGTAGCATAGTAGGCTCCGTAATGTATGAATCCATTTCATTCTCTAATACTTTTTTTTTGCTCTTCCCATTTTTATTGGGCATGAAGTCATGTTATCCCCCTAGGGACGAATCTGCGATTTTTGTTTTATTTATATTGAGTGTTTTGACTGGAACAATTCCATATAAAATAAATTATTCAAAAAGCTTCGGTTAGTCGGCCTCTTGACGCCGAAGACCGAGTATCGATTTTTGGCCAATTGGGGAAGCCGATGCTTCAATCGAGGTCTAGTACGTATAACCTCAAGATTTACGATAGAGCTGTCATTTGATAGATTGCAACACTAAGGGTGCCCAATCCCGAAATATAAAATGTAAACCTCGTTGCACTGTTTTTTCGCATATCGTCGACTCAAAGCAAGCTAAAGGCTAGTCAATACAGTCATTTGTTAATGGATCCCAAAAAATGAATGCCTGGAACTGAATGTAGCAAAAAAAAATGTGTCAACCCCAATAATAAATCTTTTGACATTTTGTTGCGATTTTTCTTTTTTTCGTTTCAAACAAAAATTTTCTTTTTTTTTGTAGTCTTAGGAAATACCGAACAGCGTTTGACAACGACGTATCATCAATATAGTATCACTAATCTCTGGCGAAAAGCTCCCAAATATGGACAAAATACGGGAGAATGTGGGTATCACTGTAGTTCAAAAGTAATCAGCTTGGCTATGAATCAATAACTAATAACGAAAGAAGTTGTAATAAAATAGTTACGCATCATATTGATATGTATTTTTTCATACAAAAATATATGGAACATGCGTTTCTCAACACTAATGTCAGATAACGCTTAGGACACATTATATTGGCTATAGAAGATTAACGCAATTAAAACATATTCAGATTAGAGATTACAATAAGTATGCTAAATTTCAATAAACTATGTACTATGAACGAGGAGTTAGTAAATATGGCCTGCGACATAGCTATTGATAACAGAAAAGTAAATGCAAATACAAAAGACACAGAAAGAAAACTAAAAACTGAATGAACTGAATTTAATTCAAGAATATCACTACATGCAATTATGTAAATTAAATTATAAATTAATGCGTACGGTTTTTTTTAAATAATACCGCAAAATGCAGTGCCTTCAAAAATTTTCAGTTATGACGTTCTTGAATTAAATTAAAAAAAAAACTGAATTTCATGTTAAATGATATAGTATGAACTTTTTTGCATGACGAATTTCAATATTATTAATTGAATACAAAAATGTCATGACATGAACACCAGACACGCCCTCAGCGACTGCAATGAAACATTTACGGAAAATAAAGTAAAAACACCAGCCAAGACTTCTGAAGATTGATATAATCACCACAACCGAAGCATTAATTTGAATCCTCAATAGTCTGTGGCAGCATTCTTTGTTATCTTACCTTTTAAGAGTTTTCTTGGACGCGATTTGAATTCGAATCGTTCATCATGGGTTCCATGTAAATGTGGCCGGGGACGTCTTTCATTGATATATGTTACTTTGGCAGATGTATTATGGCCGACTTTATCTGAGCGTTCTATAGAACACGATGCTGAATTGCGGCTATCACCACTAGATATACTCTTAATCTAAACAATGGAAAACAAATAGCCGGAAGTGAGTCAATGGAATGTATTTAAGTGCATGTTGCGATAAGACAAAGTTCAATAAATTTTCCTAATGCTAATACATATTAGCTGGCAATACGAGAAAACAATCTTACATTAATTTTGGGCATGGCCATGGGAGAGGCAGGAGTTGCTGATTTAGGGGCGCTATTTGTAACATCTTCTTCGGTTTCCACTTCCACCAATTTCTGACGTTCGACAACTTCGTCATTGGGTTCCATAGTAATGTATATTGGAGTTGGTGCTACAATGTAAACAAAAACATTATAAAAATAATCTTTTAAAAGATTTTTTAAAATGTTAAAATAGAAACAGAGACCCTTAAAACTATTTTGGCAGTGTTGCATACTTTTATTGCACCTCCCCCTCTAAAGGTTCTTATCCAATCAAAGAAAGATTAACAAAAAGGCCAAACATGAATTAAGGACATTCTGCTTATACTAATATTGTTCAGCTGCAATAATTAACTTACTTCTTATTGTTCCCTGGGATTCCAGTAAAATCACAATGGGAACCAGCTTTTGTTTCTATTATTTGGATTTTACTTGTGTCGTCCAACGCCTGTTATTCGAGGAAAATCTCATATAACTTTGTATTGATTAAAACAATATCGAATCTAGCATTGCTATTGGAGGGACTAGATTTTCTAAACACATTTAAAACTATTTCTAAACATTTTTCGGTAATTATTCACTTTTAATGAGAGTATGAATGCTAAAGTTAGAACAAACAGCGAATTAATTTCAATAAAAAAACAAAAACATTATCTTTTGTATTGGTTATGTATGTATGTAAATAAGCGTTGACTAAATATGGACGTATTTGCGTAGCGTAGCATGGTGCGGAGCACAGAGCCGCTATTGCAATATATATCGTTATAACTTTTGAAAACACGTAGGACATATATAAATTCGAATTGATTTAAGTGTTGTGGAATTGTGAAGCATTAGTAAATGTAATAATTAATTTTCGTGTCAAGCAAAAAATTAGCAGTAATATAACAGTAGGTTAGGTTAGGTGACAGCCCGATGTATCAGGCTCACTTATGGTGTTTTCTTTTCTGAAAAAAGTGCTTTGCCTTCATTTTGTCTGTACATAATGCGCATTTTTAAAACGTTACCAGCAACCTAAAAAATGCTATCATTTCAGCGGGCAGAAAAGAATTCAAAGAAGGAAACAGGGCAATCGCAACACTCTCGTTTGTTGGCAGTGCTGAGAATGCCCGTAATTTGCCTCTATGCGTGGCTCTATTTTCACAACAGAATTCGAAGCCTTTTCGCACTTTTGCCTGTTTTTTTTTTAGAAAAGAACCTAAAAAGTAAATTTTCCAGGCAAATTCAAAAAAAGTGCGCATTTTTTACAAGAAAAGAAAACGCCATTAGACTATTCAGTCCATTGTGATACCCATAAGCGTAGGAAGGCCTCTGGGGAGGGGGCTTAGACCCCCCCAGAAAAATTTTAGCCCCCCCCCCAGAATTTGAAACTCTATTTGTGATTTTCCATTTTTCAATAATTGTCAATAGTTTTTTTTAATTTTTATAAAAATTAAACAAGTATATACAATCGCACAAAGTTCCGCTAAAGACTTTCATGAACAATCGAATTACTTGGGTTGTGGTAGCAGTTGCCGATGGCAATGTTTGAATTCAGATATTTATGAAATAAAGCTGTGGTTGAACTTATGATTGATTTAGTTTAGTCAATTTAGTTAAAAAATAGTAATTGATATTAAAATTATTCTTTCATAAATTAATATCTTAATAATGCTGCGAAAAAGCGTTGCCAAAAAAGTAGTGAAAATGTTCTTTTTGGGTCTAGAAGTTGTGCAAAATTGGCGGAGAAGCAATGAATGTAATATGAGCTTGTCATAGGACAAATGTCCACCGTTTCAACAGTCGTTGCAATAAATTTGCATCACTTCTTAAGGTGAGATCCGAATTCAGTGTTTTGAATGTGAATTAAAAAATTTTGTGATATTTTCCCAAATAAATAATTTTTACATTGTTTTTATGATTTTTAATGCATTCTGACGCTTGTTTGAAACGTTTTTCCTCGAATAATTTCCAAAATTATCGATTTTAGCAGTTTTGTGGCAAAATTTGAATAATTTGTACCAATTTATTTATTCTTACTCTTTTTTAAACTATTTGAAAAAGAAAGAAAACAAAAAATTACACATTAAAATATGAAAAAAATGAAGTAAAAAAACTTCCTGTGTAGTTAAAATAATTGAAGTCATTTTTCGAAGTACTTTTAAAGTTGTGCCTTTAGAACAACTCACAATTTTTTTGCTGGGAAAAGTGTGGAACTAAAGGGTGATTCTTTTGAAGTTAGGATTTTCATGCATTAGTATTTGACAGATCACGTGGGATTTCAGACATGGTGTCAAAGAGAAAGATGCTCAGTATACTTTGACATTTCATCATGAATAGCCGAACGATCTGCCACAACGTCGAATTTTCAGTGAATGGGCCCTAGAAAAGTTGGCAGAAAATCCGCTTTTTTATCGACAAATTTTGTTCAGCGATGAGGCTCATTTCTGGTTGAATGGCTACGTAAATAAGCAAAATTGCCGCATTTGGAGTGAAGAGCAACCAGAAGCCGTTCAAGAACTGCCCATGCATCCCGAAAAATGCACTGTTTGGTGTGGTTTGTACGCTGGTGGAATCATTGGACCGTATTTTTTCAAAGATGCTGTTGGACGCAACGTTACGGTGAATGGCGATCGCTATCGTTCGATGCTAACAAACTTTTTGTTGCCAAAAATGGAAAAACTGAACTTGGTTGACATGTGGTTTCAACAAGATGGCGCTACATGCCACACAGCTCGCGATTCTATGGCCATTTTGAGGGAAAACTTCGGAGAACAATTCATCTCAAGAAATGGACCGGTAAGTTGGCCACCAAGATCATGCGATTTGACGCCTTTAGACTATTTTTTGTGGGGCTACGTCAAGTCTAAAGTCTACAGAAATAAGCCAGCAACTATTCCAGCTTTGGAAGACAACATTTCCGAAGAAATTCGGGCTATTCCGGCCGAAATGCTCGAAAAAGTTTCCCAAAATTGGACTTTCCGAATGGACCACCTAAGACGCAGCAGCGGTCAACATTTAAATGAAATTATCTTCAAAAAGTAAATGTCATGGACCAATCTAACGTTTCAAATAAAGAACCGATGAGATTTTGCAAATTTTATGCGTTTTTTTTTAAAAAAAAGTTATCAAGCTCTTAACAAATCACCCTTTACTTTTAGTTGCTTTATTATAAATTAATTGTCGAGTTATTTTGATGTCTAATTTTTTATTCAATTTTATGAAATAAAACATTAATTGAACCTATGAGTTCAGTCTATAAATTTTTAGCTAGGGGGGCTATAGCCCCCCCTAGGAAAATTGTCTAGCTACGCTAATGGTGATACCACATTGGTGAACTTCTCTCTTATCACTGAGTGCTGCCCGATTCCATGTTAAGCTCAATAACAAGGGACCTCCTTTTTATAGCCGAGTCCGAACGGCGTTCCACATTGCAGTGAAACCACTTAGAGTAGCTTTGAAACCCTCAGAAATGTCACCAGCATTACTGAGGTGGGATAATCCACCGCTGAAAAACTTTTTGGTGTTCGTTCGAAGCAGGAATTGAACCCACGACCTTGTGTATGCAAGGCGGGCATGCTAACCATTCACCACGGTGGCTCCCAATACAAAAGTAATACCAGGCTCGAAATATTCTTTGACATTTAGTATCTCGTTTTTGTACGGAAATGCGATTTACAAATTTCGAAAAACCGAAATTTAGAGCTCGATTTTGTAATTTGAAGCCATGGGCCGAGCATAATATGACTGTAAAGGGTAATTTTTTTAGTTATTATTTTTTTGGCAACATTGGTTTAAATAGCTGACGTACGTTTCGTGTTTTGCTTCTTCCGTTTGGTCTACAAGGTAATTTAAAAGATTTTGTATATTTTGTAGTATGTTAATGAATAAAATAAATAAATAAATAAGTATGCCGTATTTAGTATTCTAATCAAATTAAAAAAAAAAACCATGAATGGTCTTACAAACGAACAACGCTGCCAAATTACGTAGTCACTTATGCGCCGTCCAGACTTTAAGTTTTTCCGGACTGTGTTTGTTTTTTTTGTAACAGTTTATTGTGATTTAATCCATTTTATGTTATACTCTTTGATACTTCAGCTTGTAGCCAGATCGAGGAACTCTGCGACTAAAGTGGGTTGTGTCCAGAGTTATCTGGTGGTAAGTCGGGTTGGTTTAGCTGGGCAAGAGAAAAGAAGACGGGTGTCATGTGGACATACGTCAGCTATGCTGCTATCAATCACTGATAGTTAGGATTTCAGGCGGCTGCACTTGCCTAATCTTAATTGGGCTAAAACTACCCAATTCTGCCGTGGGAGGTTTCTTCCCTCCTGAGCAATGGACGGTTTTCGGACTCCGAGAACAGGATTAACCTCGTAGCTTCTCAACGCTTCAAACCTGCCTGGTACTCTGCTTGATCTAGAGGCTCTCTTTTGTAGCGCTGGATCTCGCACTGTAGATGATGTATATCAACCCTTACGGTCCTGGATGGTGGTTGTGTATCCATGAGATGGTGGTTTGAATGAATACTGCGATAACAACCCAGGAGATACTGCTGTGACAACATGTAGTTGTGTCTACGCATAGGGATGATCTTTGTCTCTACATAAAGGTGATCCAGAGGTATGCAGTGGTCATAATCGTTTCACCATCGAAAATAATATTCAACTGCCCGCGTACTTCTGCCATCCATGTAGTGAATAGTGAGGATTTGGTGGGAGGGATATCACCCCACCCTGGAGAACTCCCTGTTTCACTCTACGGGGTCTTGATTTCCTATCCCTAAATTCCACGTACGACTGAAGCCCGCACAGATAATTAGTAACCCAACGCTTGGTTCCTGCCAGTAGGGACGTGTTCTCGAAGTCCTTGAAAAATCTGGCATGGTTGACAGTATCGAATGTCTTCGATAGGTCAAGCGCCACAAGGATCGTCCTGTGATACGGCTTGGGCTGATTGAGTCCTCTATTTATATATGTTGAAATGTCATGCAAAGCTGTTGTCGTATTGTGTACTTTGCGGAATCCGTGTTGATTATTAGCAGCTGGAAAATTCTCCACAAGGCTGTGGAGGAGTAGTACCTTAATTGTCTTGCCTACTGGCGAGAGAAGGGAAATCGGTCTGTACGATTGCTCTCGTCTTTACCTGGTTTCAGCAGTGGTATCACCCTACCCACTTTACAGACTTCGGGAATAATAAGCGATTCTAAGGACAAATTGAGGGGTCTGGTCAAGTACTCAACTCCCAGTATTCCCAGATGCTTCAGCATTAGCATAGAGATTCCGTCAAGGCCCACAGCTTTGGATGGTTTTGCGCTGGTGATGACTTCGGCTGTGGTAAGTTGTAGTGTGTCGTCGGCACAGAGACCGCGGAGCGACAATGGGCTCTCCTTTTCGCTCTATCACTTTCGGGGTGCTCGACAAACTGTTGGTTGAAGAATATGGCGCACCTCTACGGATCAGTCACAGTCACGTCGTAAAGAATCTTACAGTGTGGCTAATCGATACGATATCGATAATCGAAAAATGTGTTATCCATCACATTAACATACAGCAGTACTTAACATAATATGCGTAGGACTTAACATATAGTGTGGCCAATATCTGGGATATGTTCGACACGAGCACTGTCGTCCAGATAAACTTATAGTCTGGACGGCGCATTAAGAAAGTTCATCACGCTGTTCAGCGACGAATCTCTTTTTTGGCTAAATGGGTACGCCAATCAGCAGAATTGTCGATTTTGGAGTAAAGATCAGACAGAAGCATTGCAAAAGCTACCAATGCATCCAGAAAACTCACAATTTGGTTCGGTTTATCGGTGTGAATGGTAGGTACTACCGTGAAATGATATCCCTGCCAACATTTTTTGAATTTGGGGGCGCTTATGAGAATCCCCACTACGTCGAAAACAATCATATACGACATCAAAAACTCGTCGGAAAAGCGCCGTCACTATTGAGAAGTTGTACCACGCCAAGTTACTACGAAAAAGTTTCTCATCAGTGCAATTATTAGGTGCCTATTTAGATCAATTTCGAAGGACGCCTATAAGAACCCCTGCAAACTATCAGAAAAAGTGCATTTTAAGTTAATTGTAGAAGAATCATTGTGGTCAAGTAAAACACGATTGTGTAGATGTTTATTGATTTGATTAAACATTTATAATTTCTTATAAATATAACATTTTTCGGTTTATCTCATCACATTTAACATAATTTTTTGCATTAATAAAAAAATGATGTTGAGTTTTAAGTAGCAAGTTACATATTGCAGCGTCTATCAGCCAGTTTGTTTATTTTCGATGGAGACAGCGAGCCTGGAAAAATATTTGAAAAACGATCACTTTATTCTATTTGGAAAGTCAAAAATTGTTCACCATATACCTTTCACAATTTTAAGCGTAATATCTATGTTTTCAGAACTTTATTTTCGTTTTTATTTAAATAAAATATAACAAGGTGGTTGCGCTTGGCGTTTCACAAAAAATAAAATGGCTCTTCTAACAGTAGTGATGGCAAAATACTTTAATGTAAATTTTGTACTTTTTGATATGCTTCCCCCATCACAGTTCGCGATGGTTGTGGTGACATTTACGAGTCTGTGGTAGCTATGAGGATGAAATGGAACTTTGAAATGCTGGCAGGGATCCTACTTTTTGCCCAAAATGCAAGAGCACACACTGGAGTTACTGAGAATTTGTTGGGTAAACATCTTCTTTCACGTTCGAACCCGGTCAGTTGACGGTCTGACCGTGCGATTTGACGCCTCTACATAATTTTTTGTGGGGCTACATTAAATACCGTGTCTTTTCAGCAAGCCTGGTTTAATAGACACATTGGAAAACTACATTTAAGCATTCATTCGTGATATACCGAGCGAAATGTTAAGTTAAAATGGTGGCCTGATTTAGTTTCAGGCTCCCTTAGACTATTCAGTCCATTCCCTGCCAGCATTTCAAAGTTCCATTTCATCCTCATCGCTACCACAGACTCGTAAATGTCACCACAACCATCGCGAACTGTGATGGGGGAAGCATATCAAAAAGTACAAAATGTACATGAAAGTATTTTGCCATCACTACTGTTAGAAGAGCCATTTTATTTTTTTGTGAAACGCCAAGCGCAACCAGCGTGTTATATTTTATTTAAATAAAAACGAAAATAAAGTATTGAAGACATAGATATTACGCTTAAAATTGTGAAAGGTATATGGTGAACAATTTTCGACTTTCCAAACAGAATAAAGTGATCGTTTTTCAAATATTTTTCCAGGCACGCTGTCTCCATCGAAAATAAACAAACTGGCTGATAGACTCTGCAATATGTAACTTGCTACTTAAAACTCAACATCATTCTTTTATTAAAGCAAAAAATTATGTTAAATGTGATGAGATAAACCGAAAAATATTTTATTTATAAGAAATTATAAATGTTTAATCAAATCAATAAACATCTACACAATCGTGTTTTACTTGACCACAATGATTCTTCTACAAATACCTTAAAATGCACTTTTTCTGATAGTTTGCAGGGGTTCTTATTGGCGTCCTTCGAAATTGATCTAAATAGGCACCTAATAATTGCACTGATGAGAAACTTTTTCGTAGTAACTTGGCGTGGTACAACTTCTCAATAGTGACGGCGCTTTTCCGACGAGTTTTTGATGTCGTATATGATTGTTTTCGACGTAGTGGGGATTCTCAGAAGCGTCCCCAAATTCAAAAAATGTTGGCAGGGTTGTGATATAAATGTTGAAAAGAGTATGCCAAAATTGGAGTGAGCGAATGGACCTTTTCAGGCACAGTCGCGGTCAACATTTACATGAAAAATTCTTCAAACATGAAATTATAAGGACCGTACTATCGCGTCAAATAAATAGTTCAGTTTTTTCCTAAAGCTCTTGAAAAATCACCCTTTACATTGTTTTGTTTTTTGAGTGGTAGATTTACATAGTAGGACTATGTATATTTTACGACGCCATTAATCATACTTGTATTTTTTTCTCAAAATGCTAAATTGAACGCTACCGGAAATTTCGTTAGCATAAATAACAAGATGTGTGCATACCGGCCTTCAGCTACAAAGCTATACATATGTAGCGTATATAAATGCTACAACGTTCGTATTTAGGTTATGCCTAATATAAAAGCTATCAACTTTTTGCTCATGTAAGTCACAATCACATATTGCTAATTCACAATGTTGTGAATGAAAAATTTCATTTTGTAACGGTCTAACAAATTTGAATGAAGAAATGCAAAATTGTATAAGCGTTTTTATTTACTATGTTGAATGAAATAACTGATGTTATTTATTTATAATTACGCGTGAGTCTCGACAATTTCGTGTCACGTGCATCACTCTACCATAGACCTTTGCGGAAGAAACAGTGCCATCTACGGTGTGCCGGCAAACTATAGCTCTGTGAATGGACTTGAAATAATCTGATTTTGTTCCAGATTAATAATCCGATTTTGTTCAAACAGATTCGTTCGTAGTTCGGATTGTAAAGTTAATTTTTAATTAAAAACACTCAAAGAAATTTGTTAGTACACGGTTGAAAAAGACTGTTTTTCATATGTTTGGCTATAAACATTATATGTTTGGAACACAAATTTTTAAACACAATATTTTTGAGTGCAAGCATATAATGTTCATAAACTAGCAGAACATGTTTGGGACATATATGTTAATATGTTAGAACATATTATGTTTGGGTCATAAAATGTTTGTAAATATAATATGCTTGGATGCAAACATATATTAATTTAGAAATAACCTATAAACATATATTTGTTTAGTAGCTTGGAGCGCTATTTAACAGGGAGCGATATTGAATTAAGTTGGTGGTTGTTGCTTGTTATTACAAAATTAACATTTTATTTTTCCTTGGGCAATTGATCAGCTACTTCTTTGATCCTTACAAACTGTGTGGTCCGCTGTTCGAATCCCCGTCCGGCAAAAGGTAAAATTAAAATAAAAAAAATCATAAAATTGAATAATTTCTTCTACAATGTTTGTATTGCAGAAAAAGGTGCTAAGAACTAAAAAATCTCGTGGAAGTGAGAAAGATGTCGGGGAATATAC
Source organism: Haematobia irritans (assembly GCF_050003625.1). NCBI lineage: Eukaryota > Metazoa > Arthropoda > Insecta > Diptera > Muscidae > Haematobia > Haematobia irritans. The sequence continues at coordinate 185,305,006 of NC_134398.1, read as the reverse complement.
AATTGGGCAGAAACTAAATTTTGAGCATTCAGGTCGAAAACCTATGTTGTTAGCACCTATATTACCTGTTTATTTTCATAATTCATTATGATTGTAAATATATAAATAAATAAATAAAATTTTGAGCACAATATTGTTTGGGAGAATTTTTTTAAGCATATAATATTTTTGGGTGCAAAATGCTTCCAAACATATTATATGTTCACATAATAACATATTGTTTTTTGGAAGACAACATTATTGAATTTGGATGCAAAAATACAAAATGTTTGGAAATTGACTACCCAAACATATATTGTTTAGACCAATATGCTTTCAAACATATTATATATTGGAAGAGATCAAACATATAAATGTTTGGGCAATAGCCAAAAATGTATATGCTTGAAGCAAAATATGTTTGGGAGTATATGTTACAGAAGCGATTTTTTGTGAGCGTGTAGACACGTCAGCAAGTCTGCTGAGAAAGGAAAAACAGTTATTGGTTGAAAATCAGAATATTTCTCAAATTAAGGTATAACAGCAAATAAAAATTTTTCTGCACATAAAAAAATATTTTTTGTCTTCAATGACGAAATTAATTGATCCAATTAATTTTTAATTGAAATGTCTTAAATCACAGAAATAATAGTATGCATTAAACAATTAATTGAAAGTCAATTAAAAATCAATTGATCCAATTAAAAAATACATTGATACTATTAATTTTTGTGATTGATTTGTATTAAAAGAAATTGTTGAATCAATTAATTTCTTAATTGAATATTTTTTAAAACTCAATTGAGATCTTAATTGGAAAATATGGACATAACTGCGTTCTTATCTAACTCTAGCAGCCCGAATAAGGGTGTCCATTAATGACAAAGTTCTATCGAAACACGTTGGGAATTATTGTTAGATTCCCGTCAGGACTTTTGGTACAAAAAAATATTTAACGTTTTTTCTGGCTTTTTTATTTATTTATTAATTTTTTGGAGAATCTTTTGGAAATTCTAATGAAAATACTTTCTAATAAAAGAGGATTGGAATTTTCGATTTTTCTAGGGGCGATCACGAATTAAGTTAAGAGATATGAGAATATGAAAATTTAAATTTTACATGGTTTGGATGGAATTTTGGATTGTCACGAATTTAGGTCCTTTTCGCTCTATTACGCATATTTTAGGAGATATGAGCAAATTAGCTTTTCATATGAAAATTGAAAATTTTTCAGGATTTGGAAAATTAAGCTCTTTTGCTTTTAATAGCAAACACCGACTGCTCTTTATAACAGACTTTTTTGAGTGTATCTAAAATGGGGACCCACAATTCTTGTGGCTTTATTTACTCATTTACAATTATTAGAAAAAAAAAAACAAACTTTCTGCATTTTCAGTTGATCACTTACTTGTCTATTGCACATATTTTATTAAGAATTTTTCTACAAAATAGAGAAATTTATTTTAAATTTATTATTTTTTTTGTATCCACCGACATTTAACCACTCTTCTTTTTGAAGCCCATGGTGTAGACCATGTCAAGAATACCAATGAGACCAATACCGCAGAGACCAACGGTAAGGCCGAATAGAACCTTATCAGCTGGGCCACCCTTAAGGAATACGGGTAAAGGGCTTTTAGCCTGAAATTAACAAAAAAATACATTCGAGATAACAACACGGTTTTCCTCGTCTCTAAGATAATCACTATGTACCTGGAATTTTTCCATACTCTTAGCTAATTCCTCGGGTAAAGCCATATTGATTCACAAGATTATGCAATGCTGTAAAAAATACAATTGTTGTTAATTTGCGAAATTTAATATAAAGAAAACTTTAATATTTTTTAATATTTCTTTTTAATTTTTTTGTTTCTGCTTAAATTGAAAACTTGTTTATTATTTGATGTAGATTTTCTAATTATATTTTTTTTCAAAAATTTTCCTTGTATGTGATTGCACTTACATGTAATTACCACACACGATAATGACGATTCTATAGATTTTGACTTTTTTCTTTGGTCTATGATGGCATTTGAAATCAGCTGGCAATTTGTGTGCGAAAATTACAATTTTAAAAATAGATTCTTCACAATGCAATTCAAAATAAATGGATGCTTATTTTGCAAGACATTTGAAAAACAAAATTTCGATATTGAAACTGTAATACAAAATGTAACGAATTTTTAGGTTTCACTGAAAAAAAAGCATAACCGGTTCCAAAGATTTTGTCTTCACTTTAAAAAATTTGGTATTGATTCCGAGCCAAAGAAGCGGAGACTACAAGTAAGGATACTTTTAAGACACAATTCTCTTTTAAAATCGGGTTTTGTGTACTTGCTTCTGGGAAGCAAATTTTAATTTTTCGATTTTTCAGCTTTTTTTCTTCATATGCTATCAAAGTCCTTTAAAAACAAGTTAACGACGACTTTATTTTCCAAATTAAGACTCGACTTCTAGTAAAAATTATGCTGTGTTTCAAGTAAAAAACGTCTTTAAAATAAAGTGTTGAAAAACATGTCCTATATTTGAACGATTTTTTGCTTTGTAGTCAAGATGAAAAAAGACAACAAATTTAAAGACAATTTCATTAAATTTAAAGATTTTTTCTAAATTATTAAAGTCAAGTTGACCTTAGCCCAAACATTTTTTCTTCCATGTTATGATATCCATTTTTAAATCAAATCACTTAATTATAAGGACAATACGACTTCATTGAAAAGTTTATCGACCTTTGGTCAAGGAAAAAACTTTATACTAGAGTAATGCGTCTTCTATGCTAAGCAAAATTTGCATTCGTATTTTAAAGACATGAAATCTTTGACCTCACGACAATATTTTTTTCAGTGTTAAACAAAATTGCATTTTCTAGAAATAAAATTTTGTCAAAATTTTCCATAGAAATAAAATTTAGACAAAATCTTCTATGGAAATAAAATTTAGACAAAATCTTCTATGGAAATAAAATTTTGACAAACTCTTCTAAGGAAATAAAGTTTTGACAAATCTTTTATGGAAATAAAATTTTGACAAAATGTTCTATAGAAATACAAATTTGAAAAAAAAAAATTCTATACAAATAAACTTTTGACAAAATTTTCTATAGAAATTAAATTTTACAAAATTTTCTATAGAAATAAAATTTTGTCAAAATTTTCTATAGAAGTAAAATTTTACAAAATTTTCTATAGAAATTAAATTTTACAAAATTTTCTATAGAAATAAAATTTTGACAAAATTTTCTATAGAAATAAAATTTTGACAAAATATTCTATAGAAATAAAATTTTGACAAAATTTTCTATAGAAATAAAATTTTGACAAAATTTTCTATAGAAATAAAATTTTAACAAAATTTTCTATAGAAATAAAATTTTGATAAAATTTTTTATAGAAATAAAATTTTGACATTTTCTACAAAAAAAATTTTGACAAAAATAAAATGTTGAAAAAAATTTCTATAAAATTTTTGTTGTTTTTGATTTCAGCTTAGAACCATGCATTAACTAAACTACAAGTGTAGCTTAACAAACAGAGGAAAATAATGTTTCTCAAATTTATTTGGGCAAAGCCCTATAGACTGCAAAATGGTTGGATTGATGCACGTTTCGGAATTACCACATTCCTCATCGGCATCCTCTACATGAAGCAAAACTATCAAACAATTATCATATCAAACAAATTCTGGTAGTTCACAAAACCCAAAGTGAACCACACTTGAACCTTCCGAAAAAGGTTTGTGATAGTCGGTTTTTACCGAAATAAATCTTTGTACAAACTTTTTTTCGTTTCCTGTGTTGGTTAAGCTACACTTGTAGTTTAGTTAATGCATGGTTTTAAGCTGAAATCAAAAACCACAATAATGATTGAAGAATAAACCAACTATAACAAAACACAACGAATGAAATACAATTTTGACAAAATTTTCTATAAAAATAATATTTTGACAAAATTTTCTTAGAAATAATATTTTGAAAAAACTTTCTATAGAAATAAAATTTGGACAAAATTTTCTATAGAAATAAAATTTTGAAAAAAATTCTATAGAAATACAATTTTGATATTTTCTTAGAAATAAAATTTTGACAAAATTTTCTATAGAAATAAAATTTTGAAAAAAAATCTATAGAAATACAATTTTGACATTTTCTTAGAAATAAAATTTTGACAAAATTTTCTATAGAAATAAAATTTTGATAAAATTTCCTAGAAATAAAATTTTGACAAAATTTTCTATAGAAATAAAATTTTGATATTTTCTATAGAACTAATATTTTGAAAAAAAAATCGTAGAAATAAAATTTTGACAAATAGAAATAAAATTTTGGCAAATTTTTCTATAGAAATAAAAGTTTGATATTTTCTATAGAACTAATATTTTGACAAAATTTTCTTAGAAATAAAATTTTGACATTTTCTATAGAAATAAAATTCTATAGAACAGATAAGATTTCTTTTAGAAAAACTTAAAAAAAAGTTGATTGAAGTTGAAAACGTTTTGAATTAAAAAATTAATGGGCACTATTAAGCTTTTAATCAAACTAGAAACATTAAGTCAATGATTAAAATTTTTAAACTTTCAATTAAAAAATTAAAAGTTACGATTAATTTTATAATTAAACTATTTGTTTTATTAATTTTTTTTTAACAATCAATCAATTTTGAATCAAACTAAAAAGGATTATATACAGTTATAGAATTTGATTGAAGTATAGTTAGTAATTAAAACTAGTTGTTGAAATTTGGAATATCGGTCTATGTTTATATACGGTCCCCATTTAAACCGATAACCAGACTTGACCTTCGAGGCCTCAAGGAGGAGAAAATGTTATCCGATCCGGTTGAAATTTGGCTTTAATAACACTAGTTTACACTGAAAATGTACACTTGATGAGAGACAACTTTTCTCATATATTTTTATCTGCTGAATTCGAAAAAATGTTTAAAAATTTTTTATGGAGCAGTTTTAAAATTATATCCCGATTAAGAACTCAAGAGGCTTATATACGCAGATAAGGAATTTGATCACCCCAACCATATTTCAAGAAAATAATGGTATTCTTTCACGGAGTCTAAGAAAACCAATTTTAGGATTTTGGGAGCCAACAAAATACTGGCAACACTGGCTTAACCAATAATTAAAATCTATCTGTTTTTGACTTCCGTCATTCGAAACTTTCAAAAGTGTTTTCCAGTTTTGCAACTTTTGTTGACTTTTTAGATATTAAATATTTCATTTCTAACACTTTAGAAAGTTATTCACATTTTAAGTTCTTTTGAGATTTACAAGAGCTTCCGCTTTTGCCTGCCTCACCGAAAGTTTTCGCAAATATTTGAAAGCATTAGATGTCATAGTAAATTAACATACGGAGTGCGATGAAAAATATTAACATAATAAGAGAGATAATGTATCCGAACTTTTTGGGTCACGAAGTTTAAGGACAACAATTTTTATATATAATAATATTTTAATTAAAATAAAGATAAAATAAAAGTCATTAACTAACTAAAATTAAAATAAAAACAAGTAAGGAAAGTCTAACGTCGGGCGGGGCCGACTATATTATACCCTGCACCACTTTGTAGATCTAAATTTTCGATACCATATCACATCCGTCAAATGTGTTGGGGGCTATATATAAAGGTTTGTCCCAAATACACACATTTAAATATCACTCGATCTGGAAGAATTTGATAGACTTCTACAAACTCTATAGACTCAAAATTTAAGTCGGCTAAAGCACTAGGGTGGGACACAATGTTAGTAAAAAAATATGGGAAACATTTAAATCTGAAGCAATTTTAAGGAAACTTCGCAAAAGTTTATTTATGATTTATCGCTCGATATATATGTATTGGAAGTTTAGGAAAATTAGAGTCATTTTTATAAATTTTCGACTAAGCAGTGGCGATTTTACAAGGAAAATGTTGGTATTTTGACAATTTTTGTCGAAATCAGAAAAACATAGCTATATCTAAATCTGAACAATGCTAATTCTACTTCCTGTGCAAAATTTCAACTAAATCGGAGTTAAAAATTGGCCTCTGTGGTCATATGAGTGTAAATCGGGCGAAAGCTATATATGGGAGATATATCCAAATCTGAACCGATTTCAACCAAATTTGGCACGCATAGTTACAATGCCAATTCTACTCCCTATGCAAAATTCAACTAAATCGGAGCAAAAAATTGGCTTCTGTGGGCAAATGAGTGTAAATCGAGCGAAAGCTATATATGAAAGCTATATCTAAATCTGAACCGATTTGGCTGATATTTTGCAAGTTTTTCGAGACTCATAAAATATTCGGATGTACGGAATTTGAGGAAGATCGGTTGATATACAAGCCAATTATGACCAGATCGGTGAAAAATATATATGGCAGCTATATCTAAATCTGAACCGATTTTTTCCAAAATAGGGATCGTCTTTGAGCCGAAATAGGACCCTATACCAATCGGACTAAAACTGCGAGCTGTACTTTGCACACAAAAATACACCAACAGACAGACAGACAGACGGACAGACAGACGGACATCGCTAAATCGACTCAGAATTTAATTTTAAGCCGATCCGTATACTAAAAGGTTGGTCTATGATTACTCCTTCTTGGCGTTACATACAAATGGACAAACTTATTATACCCTGCCCCACAGTAGTGGTGAAGGGTATAATAAACTAACTAAAATTAAATACATTTTATTTCATTTAAATATAATAAAATAAATTAAAGTAAAAAATTAAAATAAATTGAGTTATATTACAAATAAAGTAAACTTTTTACTCTTTTGACACTATATTCTGGAAGATCCACGGGGGTTTTTCGTTTATTTCATTTGTTATTTAGCTACCAAAAATTATTCAAAGTTTAAAAATAAAAATTTAAAAATAAAAAAAAAACAATTAAAGAAAGTTTTTTTCTTAAATACACATAAATGGCTTAATTAATTTAAATAAATAAAATTAACTTTAAATCAATTAAAATTAAATTACATTACATTGAATTAAATATTTGAATTGAATTAAAATTAATAAACCAACCTAATTTAAATTTAAATTAAGTAATTTTCAATATTTTACATTAATTAATAAAAATTAAGTTAAATTAAATTAATTTTATTTAATTCTTTATTCATTTAATAAACTTTAAGGAAATTTTTTTAAATAATAATATTTTAATTAAAAGACAAATAAAATTAAACTAATTAATACAAAATTAAATTAACTTAATTTTTATTTCATTTTTCTTTTATTTCATTTAATTAACTTTAAGGACAACTTTTTTTTTAAATAATAATATTTTAATTTAAAGAAAAATAAAAATAAACTTATTAATACTAAGTTAAATGAAAAAATAAAATAAATTGAGTTATATTACAAATAAATAGTCTTATTTTAATTTTAATAAATAAAATAAATTTAATAAAAAATCCATAACTTAAGTTAAATTATATTACATTGAACTTTTTGAATTAAATTAAAATAACATCATAATTAAGATTACATAATTTTCAATATTTTGCATTATATAATACTAAATTAAGTTAAATTTCATAACATAAATTTTATTTAATTAGACTTTAAGGACAATGATTTTTAATAATAATATTTTAAATAAAAGAAAAATAAAATTGAATTAATTAATAGTAAATAAAATACATTATATTTAAGTAAATACAATAAAATAAGTTAAATTAAAAAATAAAATAAATTAAGTTATACTGCAAATAAATGGAATTCACGCAAGCTTGTTTTTACTTAAATAACATACATATCTTAATTAACATAAATAAAACTAACTATATATCAATTAAAAATAAGTTACGACAAATCGAAATAAATTAAGATAATTTATATAAAATTTAAATAAAATTTAATTATTTAAATTTAAATGAAGTAATTTCCAATATTTTACATTAGTTTATACTAAATAAATTTTATGAAATTTAATTATAACGTATTAAGATAAATTAAAAAATATAAAATAAAATGATTTATATTACAAATAAGTCGAATTAAAGCTTGTTTCTTATTTAAATACACATTAAATAATAGACGTCAAACATAGTTGTTACAGATTCGTGGTCTCTGGCCATACTGACAATGCTTTAGATTCTACTTATGTAAGGGAATCGAAGTAAGTTTTCCCGAACAAGTTGTGGATGGGAAACTTTTAATGCAAAAGCACAGAATGGATGATGGGTGGTTGACTTTTTTTGTTTGCTAATCAGAACCCTGCTGTTGTTGCTCACCTAACCACTGCCATTCATACAAGGTTGGTGCTTTGGACTTTTTAAGCACAAAAATATACGAAATACTTACGTTATGCTATTGCTAGCATCTTTTGTTTTATTTTATAGGAAAAAAATTAAAAAACAAACATAAATATATGTATATTTAATGATTAATAATCATTTGTTTTTAATTATTTTTGTTCTTAAGAAAATAAATTTAATTTGCCATTTGTAGATTTTTAGAACATCAGTCCATTCATACTTGGTTATAGACTTTGTTCCAAGTTTTGTCTAAGGTTGGTGCGTTTGTGTGTTTTTTGGTTTTTAATAAAAGTAAGCTATGTCCCAGAAAGTATTGGAAAAAGCGTTTTTTGAAAAAGCCTTTACAACTTATATGAGACCCGGCAAGAGATTTGAAAATCTACAACATGAACTTGAGAGAATCAGAAGTACGAACCGCCAGCTGCCAATGGTATACAAAGGAAGGCTTTCTGTGCGGTTAGGTCGGAAGCACAAATAGAATGAACTACGAGAGTTGAGTATTAAAATCGCAAAATAACTTTCATAAGACTTAAGAATAAAAGCAATTTCGATATAAAAAAAAAACATGAGAATGACCTATCCGCAACTTAAAGCCAACAACAGCAGCAGTGAGCACCAATTGAGAAATTAAGAAACTTTATGAGATTTGCCTTTTTTTGTATTAAAAACTTTTGAAAGTTATAGATGATGGGAGCCAAAAATCTGAAAGGCTTTAGCTAGATGATTATAATTCTGAATTGGAATTAATGTCATTCTACAAAAAAAAAAACAATATGGTGGTGGTATATTTGTTATAGGATGACGGCTAGTTAGGGCAGGTCGTGGGGGAATGATTGAACATTTTCTCTTTGTTGAATATTGCTGAACTTTTTCCATATATATGAAATTTTTATTATTTTAAACATCGTCAATAAAAGCTTAGTGCTACACTTTATGATAAATTAAAAAATCTATAGAAATACAATTTTGTCAAAATGTTCTATAGAAATACAAATTTTGATAAAATTTTTTAAAGAAATAAAATTTTGATAAAATCGTCTATAGAAATACAATTTTGACAAAATTTTTTATAGAAAAAAATTTTTGATAAAATTTTCTATAGAAATAAAATTTTGAGAAAATTTTCTATAGAAATAAAATTTTGCAAAAATTTTCTATCGAAATAAAATTTTGCAAAAATGTTCTATAGAAGTACAATTTTGACAAAATTTGCTATAGCAATAAAAATTTGACAAAATTTGCTATAGCAATAAAAATTTGAAAAATTTTCTATAGAAATAAAATTTTGACAAAATTTTCTATAGAAATAAAATTTTTGATAAAATTTTCTATAGAAATAAAATTTTGCAAAAATTTTCTATGGAAATACAATTTTGAGAAAATTTTCTATCGAAATAAAATTTTCTATAGAAGTACAATTTTGACAAAATTTGCTATAGCAGTAAAAATTTGACAAAATCGGCTATAGAAATAAAATTTTGACAAAAATATTCTATAGAAATAAAAGTTTGACAAAATTGTCGATAGAAATAATGGATTGATAAATTTAAGGGGATATTCCGTGTTCAGATATGATAGGAAAAGCCGTGGAGAAGGGGTTGCAATATTTGTGAGGAATACCTTGAAGGCAAAGTTTCGTACGAAATCTACCCGCGATGAGAGAATAGAGTATGTGTTTGTTGATCTTGTGTCGACTTCTAAGAATTTTAATTGGATGTTGTTATCGACCCAATAATACAATAAGTTTGGATCAGTTTCAGATTAAATTAGAATCCATTACATTGGGGTATGAAGACGTAATTATTACCGGTGATTTTAATTCGAATATTCTCGTCAATTCCACATTAACAGATAATATGTTAGCTATTGGGTTATATACAACTAATAATACGAATCCAACACGTTTTTCATCCTCTTCTAAAATTCTTCTGGATTTGTTCTTTCTCAATAATTCGTCTGACGTCCTTCTATACGACCAGATTTCGGCTCCTTGTTTCTCGAAACTCGAAATTTTTTAAATTTTTATTTTATTTACTTTAATTTTCATTTATTTTCTTTTTATCTTTAAAACATAATTATTGTATATATTTATTATAAGTCGGAGATGTTTTAACATTTATAATTCTGCACGGTAATTATAAGATTTTAATTTTGTTGTGTAGAAACTCAATAAAAACGAAATGAAATGAAAAAAAGTTTGACAAAATTTTCCATAGAAATAAAATTTTGACAAAATTTTATTTCTATAGAAATAAAATTTTGACAAAATTTTCTATAGAAATAAAATGTTGACAAAATTTTCTATAGAAATAAAATTTTGACAACATTTTCTATAGCAATAAAATTTTGACAAAATTTTCTATAAAAATAAATTTTTGACAAAATTTTCTATAGAAATAAATTTTTGGAAAAAAATTTCTATAGAAATAAAATTTTGACAAAATTTTCTATAGAAATAAAATTTTGACAAAATTTTCTATAGAACTAAAATGTTGACAAAATTTTATATAGCAATAAAATTTTGACAAAATTTTCTATAGAAATAAAATTTTGACAAAATTTTCTATAGAAATAAAATTTTGACAAAATTTTCTATAGAAATAAATTTTTGACAAAATTTTCTATAGAAATAAAATTTCGACAAAATTTTCCATAGAAATAAAATTTTGACAAGAATTGCTATAGAAATACAATTTTGTCAAAATATTAAAAAAATATGGACAAAATTTTCTATAGATATAAAATTTTGATATTTTCTAAGGATACAAAATTGTGAAAAGATTTTCTATAGATATAAAATTTTGACAAGATTTTCTATAGAAATGAAATTTTGACAAAATTTTCTATAGAAATAAACTTTTGACAAAATTTTCTATAAAAATAAATTTTTGGCAAAATTTTCTATAAAGATAAATTTTTGACAAAATTTTCTATAGAAAAAAATTTTTGACAAAACATTTTTTATAGAAATAAAATTTTGACAAAATTTTCTATAGAAATAAAATTTTGACAAAATTTTCTATAGCAATAAAATTTTAACAAAATTTTCTATAGAAATAAAATTTTGTCAAAATTTTCTATAAAAATAAATTGTTGACAAAATTTTCTATAAAAATAAATTTTTGACAAAATTTTCTATAGAAATAAAATTTTGACAAAACATTTTTTATAGAAATAAAATTTTGACAACATTTTCTATAGAAATAAAGTTTTGCAAAAATTTTCTACAGAAATAAATTTTAATAAAAATTTTCTATAGAAATAAAATTTTGATAAAAATTTCTATAAAAATAAATGTTGACAAAATTTTCTATAGAAATAAAAATTTGATAAATATTTCTATAGAAATAAATGTTGACAAAATTTTCTACAGAACTAAACTGTTGAAAAAATAAAATTTTGTCAAAATGTTCTATAGTAATACAATTGTGTCAAAATTTTCTATGGGAATAAAATTTTGACAAAATTTTCTATAGAAATAAAATTTTTAGAAAATTTTCTATAGTAATAAAATTTTCTATAGAAATAAAATTTTGACAAACTTTTCTATAGAAATAAAATTTTGCAAAAAAAAATTTTGTTGACAAAATTTTCTATATTAATACAATTATGTCAAAATTTTCTATAGACATAAAATTTTTACAAAATTTTCTATAGAAATAAAATTTTGATAAAATTTTCTATAGGAATAAAGTTTTAACAGCATTTTCTATAGAAATAAAATTTGTCTACTTTTGAACGTGCTTCCTCTATCTTCCTTCGTTTTGTTTGTAATTGTTGGGTTCTCTTCAATCGAAATAAAATTTTAATAAAATTTTCTATAGAAATAAAATTTTCACAACATTTTCTATAGAAATAAAATTTGTCAACATTTTCTATAGAAAAAAACAAGTAAGGAAAGTGTAAAGTCGGGCGGGGCCGACTATATTATACCCTGCACCACCTTGTAGATCTAAATTTTCGATACCATATCACATCCGTCAAATGTGTTGGGTGCTATATATAAAGTTTTGTCCCAAATATCACTCGGCCTGGACAGAATTTGATAGACTTCCACAAAATCTATAGACTCAAAATTTAAGTCGGTTAATGCACAAGGGTGGAACACAATGTTAGTAAAAAACAAGTAAGTAAAATCTAAAGTCGGGCGGGGCCGACTATATTATACCCTTCACCCCTATGTAGGCCAAAATTTGTGTTACCATCTCAACTACTTCACATTTGCTGGAAGCTATATAAAGGAGACAATTTTTTTACTTCTACAAAATCTCTAGATCTCTAGAAATTTAAATCGGCTAACGCTATCCAGTTAATTGGAGGAAACTTCCATTGAAAATGGGTCTAAAATGTGTAACAGTCTACCATATTTCCCCAACTCTGGTGTATGTATATATGGGAGCTATATATAATCTGAACCGATTTTGACTAAATTTGACATGTATAGTTAGAATAATAATTCTGCTATCTATGCGAAATTTCACGTAAATGGGAGTATAACCCAAATTTTGAAATAAGTCAGGACAAAACTCTGGCTTTTGAGAACCATATAAGTCCAAATAGGGCGAAAGATATATATGTGAGCTATATCTAAATCTAAACCGATTTTAAAAAAATTTGGCACACTTAACGATACTATTAAACGTACCCCTTGTGCAAAATTTGAAGCAAATCACAGCAAAACTCTGGCTTTTGTGGCCATATAAGTTAAATCGGACGAAAGATATATATGGGAGCTATATCTAAATTTGAACCAATTTCAATCAAATTTACCAAGCATTGGTAGAATGTCAATTCTACCCTCTGTGCAAAATTTCACGAAGATCGGTAGTAAACTTTGGCCTCTGTGGTCATATGAGTCTAAATCGGACGAAAAATATATATGGGAGCTATATCTAAATCTGAACCGATTTGGCTGATATTTTGCAAGATTTTCGAGATTCGTAAAATATTTGGATGTACGGTATTTCAAGAAAATCTGTTGATAAACACGCTAACTATGACCAAATCGGGGATATATATATATGGCAGCTATATCTAAATCTGAACCGATTTTTTCCAAAACCAATAGCGATTGTCTCTGTCCCAAGAAATGGCCCAATGCCAAATTTGAGGACGATCGGACATTGCTAAATCGACTCAGAATTTAATTCTAAGCCGATCGGTATACTAAAAGATGGGTCTATGGCCATTATTTCTTGGCGTTACATACAAATGCACAAACTTATTATACCCTGTACCACAGTAGTGGTGAAGGGTATAATAAATTATGTGCATTTGTTTTGTCGCATATATATAAATCTTTCTTATCACCAAATATTTACTAAATAATTACTTTTATGAATAAATTTAAACAAAATCCACATAAGTTTTTTTAGTTATTAATTCGTGCATTAATTTTTTTGTTAATTAAAATTTGACTCAAATCCAAGGAAAAGTCCAACTTATTATAACTTAATTATATTAATTATGAAATTACAAGAAATTTATTTCATGCGAAGGTAATAAATATAATTATAAATAAATAATAATAATACAATAAATTGATTGTCTCAAATAAATTGGAAGTATGGAAGAAATCAATTAATTGTTTAATGAAGTACATATATATTTTTCTAATTAATTGAGTGATTGAAGTAATTAATTAAAATTAATTTTATTTTTTAATTAAATGCATTTTCCCATCCCATACTTTAACTTCAATTAATTAATAAGTTTATTTTAATTGAACCCAATTCCTTCATTTACTTCAGTTTGTTTTTAGTATATTTGCCAAAATCCAAACTTGAGAAAATAAAAGGGACAATTTACAAAAGCATACCAGAGAAAAAGTTCTTTCCCTTACCAATATGTATGACGAAACACGAAACTTTAGCGGCCGGGTCGAATAGCCTAAACGACATGAAAAAGTCCTCAAACAAAGCACTCAAAAAAACAAGAAGCACACACACACCACACTCATGAAATTCATTATTGAAGTTGCGATGTCGTCGAACCCACAAATTCGAACGTACGAAGAGCAACGAGCAAATGTGACAAAAATCATCGTGTGGTGACACACACGTAGTAGTAGACGACGATGGGCACCATTTTAATGAAACTTTTCGTAAAAAATAAAATGGATCGCTCACTAACTAAAACAGTTAACAGGAGCCCAGAATTTTCAGAACGTAACCTTGGGCTTTTGCTATAAAAGTAAATGTCCCCCTTTACCATGCACTGACTGTAGATATCCGGCCAATGAGTGAAAATGTAAAAACGAAAGCTAAATCAAAATAATAGGGTTGCCATTATGAGACAAAAGAGACTCTGGGTTAAAAACCTCCATATGAATTTATCAAATGTTAAATGCTGCTGGAATTTAATATGCATGCAGAAGATTATCTAATTCAATAAATTTACATACAGATACATTTCCAATTTGATTATTTAATAGAATAGTTTTTTAATATACTTGCTCAATATCCAACGATAAGGGCAAACTTCGAATTTGAAAAATAAACAAAAAATAAAATATAGAAAATTTTGTCAAAATTTTATTTCTATAGAAAATTTGGTCAAAACTTTATTTCTATAGAAAATTTTGTCAAAATTTTATTTCTATAGAAAATTTGGTCAAAACTTTATTTCTATAGAAAATTTTGTCAAAATGATGTACTAAAGAAATAATGAAGTATATATTTTCATAGATAATTTTCAAATTTTATTTTGAAAAATCTGTAACTTTTCAAAATGGGGTTTCGCAGCTTTGTACCAAGCTGGATATGCATAGGTTAAAATAGTTTTTATAATACAGAAGATTCTTATTTTTATAATTCAGGGGAGATTTTCTACACAAAAGCGGCCACAACACCCTGTGTTTCCCCTAAGAAAATTTTTGTCTAACATAACCCCAAGGTATTTGAGACGTCGACCTGGACATCTTTTAGATTTTGTTGTAAGGAAAAA
The DNA here is from genome assembly GCF_050003625.1 of Haematobia irritans. Classification (NCBI taxonomy): domain Eukaryota; kingdom Metazoa; phylum Arthropoda; class Insecta; order Diptera; family Muscidae; genus Haematobia; species Haematobia irritans. The sequence continues at coordinate 185,289,811 of NC_134398.1, read as the reverse complement.
TTAGGAAAATGTCGGCTTTCCAATAAACGCGACGACGAAAGAAAAAATGTTGACCATTATCTACTTTTGATATTACAAAGATGCCTACACGGAAAAAAATATCATCAAAATATTTCCAATTAAAAAGATGATTAAAGTTGAAAATTTAATAAATTAATTGATACAATTAATAAATTAATTGATACAATTAACATTTTAATAGAGATAGAAGCTTAAATTAATTAAGTCAATGATTGAAAATTTTTACATTTTTAATTAAAAAACTAATTGATACAATTAACTTTTTAATCCAACTCGGAAGACAAAGTCGCTTAAAAAAGCGATGGAATTTTTTAAATTTTTAAATGAAAATTTAAAACAATCAAGTTTTTAATTAAACTAAAAACACAAAGTCAGATAAGAAAGTAATTGATAATAGTCACGTTTTTAATTCAAAAATTAATTGAGTTTTGTAATCAACATCAATTAAATTTTTAATTGAATTAATTAAAAAGTTAATTGAAATTTTCAAATCAAATCAATTAATTTTTTAATCAAATATTTTTTTATGCCCAAACTGTGATTGATACTATCATGTTCGTGACTGAAGACATTTCAATTAAAAAATGAATTTTATGAGTTAATTTCGTGATTGAACCAGAAAAAACTTTTTTAGTGTGTATCATTCACGATTGCCGCTCGAGTCAAAAATAATTAGTATATTGAATAAGAAAAAGTCTATGGATGTATTAAAATGACATAACAATACCATTTTTTTTAAGATATTTGAGGATGCAAGCATCCTCATGAAGCATTTCGGAAGTACAAGGTAGCTCCAAAAATCTCCTTCTGAACTTTCCAGCAAAACAATTTGGAAGTTGTTCCAAAGGCACAACTTTAAAAGTACAGTGCACTCGCGGTAACGTGCACACCGCCTATCGTGAACACGCTTCTTCTTACACTAACTATGCCGTAACGCTGAAAAACATGAAATTTGACGTTAAAGGCAGATTCACAATGTCAAATACAATTACAAATACACTTACGGAATTTTTTAGTGATCTAGTTTGGTTTTTTGCGTAAATTTTAATTATTAATTTAAATTGCTTTATAATTCCATACCCACTGATATTTTTCCGATGTCTTTTTTTTAATTTTTTCATGAAATTAAGTTAAGTTTTTAATACTACTAATAACAAAAATAAAAGACTCTCACGCTAGAACGTGTATGGCAATGCTTTGTTCTGAAATTCGTTAACGTGAACTCTCTTGGTTTTAATTAGTTCATGTTACCGCGAGTGCACTGTACTTCCAAACGTGTCCTCCCAAAAAAGTTCTTCATTTTAACACCACACGAAGTTCTTTAATTCAGTATTAGAAACGCTGACATCACGCCGATATCATAAGTTTTTTAGACATAATTAATTTTTGTAATACCATTTTTTTTATTTTAAAGTAAAATATTGGAGAATGTCCTTAGTGCCATACGAAGTTCAAGTTGGTCGCATTTGTAGTAAAATATACAAATTTAAAGAAATAATTAACTATTTTGTGAGAAGTACGATTTTTTAGTAAATCTTTAGGCTTCATTTGTGTATAATTTTTTCCTGTGTTTTAGTTCATTTAACTAACGTACGCAAAAAATTATTAGAGTAAAGGAAACTTTCTTTCATAATTTCTTTCTTTCGAACATAATAATTCTATGAACTAAAATAAGGTTAAATTTGCTTTTGTGAAAAAGGGTGTTCACGTTTTTTTAGTGTATCATCCTAATTTCGATGTACTGAAATAATGATGTTTTCTCCTCTAAACCAAAGTGCATTGCCTTTATTTTGTCTGCACTCTTAGAAAAGTCTGCTAAAAACAGCAGTCGATGTCTGCTGTTATATTTTTGTACTTCAGGGCCTAATGAACAACAATTTATAAAATATGTAGGTTATAAATATTTCCCCAACCAAAAGTAGTTTTTGGTATATTTTTGCACTGTAATATACTTACGATCAGCAAAATTTTGTTTGCTGTTATGCCTCAATTCGACAATATTCAGATTTTTTGTCAAATACTATAGATATTCATAAAATATTGTTTTAATTATGTTAGGATAGTTCCTAAGTTGACATTTTTTAGCAAAAATAAAACATGTTTTAGTGTAATCGAGCTTAAAAAATAGCAGGAAATGTTTGCTATTTCAGCAAACAGTGACTGCTGTCCCTTTTCCAGCAGACTTTCTGCTGTTTTAGCAGACTTTTCTGCTGACCCTACTAACAAATTTCTTTGGGTGTGTACAAAATGCGCATTTTTAAAATAGTGCCAGCAGCCAAAAACATGCTATTATTTCAGCGGACAGAAAAGAATTCAAAGGAGCAAAGAGGGCAATCGCAGCACTCTCGTTTGTCGGTAATGCTGAAAATGTCCGCAATTTGCCTCTATGATTGGCAATATGTTCACAACAGAATTCGAAGCTATTTCGCACTTTTGTCTGTTGTTTTAGAAACCCTAAAAAGTGAATTTTCTGGCAAAATGCAAAAAAAAAGTTCGCATTTTTTACAAGAAAAGCAAACACCATAAGAATTTTCCCAAACTTTGAAATATTAAGAAATCTAAATTTTTTGGTAGAATTTATAACCATGTGTGTTTTCCCATAATATAGTTAAAATTACCATCATTTGGCGCTTATGCACGCTCACAAAAAATCGCTTCTGTAACATATACTCCCAAACATATTTTGCTTCAAGCATATATATTTTTGGGTATTGCCCAAACATTTATATGTTTGATCTCTTCCAATATATAATATGTTTGAAAGCATATTGGTCTAAACAATATATGTTTGGGTAGTCTAAGTTCCAAACATTTTGTATTTTTGCATCCAAATTCAATAATGTTGTCTTCCAAAAAACAATATGTTATTATGTGAACATATAATATGTTTGGAAGCATTTTCACCCAAAAATATTATATGCTTAAAAAAATTCTCCCAAACAATATTGTGCTCAAAATTTTATTTATTTATTTATATATTTACAATCATAATGAATTATGAAAATAAACAGGTAATATAGGTGCTAACAACATAGGTTTTCGACCTGAATGCTCAAAATTTTGTTTCTGCCCAATTGTATATTCCCCCACATCCTTCTCACTTCCACGAGATTTTTTAGTTCTTAGCACCTTTTTCTGTAAACAAACATTGTAGAAGAAATTATTCAATTGTATGATTTTTTTTATTTTAATTTTACCTTTTGCCGGACGGGGATTCGAACAGCGGACCACACAGTTTGTAAGGATCAAAGAAGTAGCTGATCAATTGCCCAAGGAAAAATAAAATGTTAATTTTGTAATAACAAGCAACAACCACCAACTTAATTCAATATCGCTCCCTGTTAAATAGCGCTCCAAGCTACTAAACACATATATGTTTATAGGCTATTTCTAAATTAGTATATGTTTGCATCCAAGCATATTATATTTACAAACATTTTATGTCCCAATGAACATTATATGCTTGCACTCAAAAATATTGTGTTTAAAAATTTGTGTTCCAAACATATAATGTTTATAGCCAAACATATGAAAAACAGTCTTTTTCATCCGTGTGGTGATATACTACAAAAAAATTTTGTTTTCTTCTTTTTCTATCGTAGAAAATTCGTTAAAAACTAGTAATTCTCCATGGTTTAGTGAAATCGTGAAGTTTGAGTATTGCGTGTGATAATAACATGACTAAAACAATATATTTTCTCCCTTATCATTATTCACAAAATTGTGTAATGGCAGCCCTAATCATTATACATTGTGCGAACAAGCTTCTTCTTGTACACTGTGCTTATTTAAAGGGTGATTTGTTAAGAGCTTGATAACTTTTTTTTAAAAAAAAAACGCATAAAATTTGCAAAATCTCATCGGTTCTTTATTTGAAACGTTAGATTGGTCCATGACATTTACTTTTTGAAGATAATTTCATTTAAATGTTGACCGCGGCTGCGTCTTAGGTGGTCCATTCGGAAAGTCCAATTTTGGGCAACTTTTTCGAGCATTTCGGCCGGAATAGCCCGAATTTCTTCGGAAATGTTGTCTTCCAAAGCTGGAATAGTTGCTGGCTTATTTCTGTAGACTTTAGACTTGACGTAGCCCCACAAAAAATAGTCTAAAGGCGTCAAATCGCATGATCTTGGTGGCCAACTTACCGGTCCATTTCTTGAGATGAATTGTTCTCCGAAGTTTTCCCTCAAAATGGCCATAGAATCGCGAGCTGTGTGGCATGTAGCGCCATCTTGTTGAAACCACATGTCAACCAAGTTCAGTTCTTCCATTTTTGGCAACAAAAAGTTTGTTAGCATCGAACGATAGCGATCGCCATTCACCGTAACGTTGCGTCCAACAGCATCTTTGAAAAAATACGGTCCAATGATTCCACCAGCGTACAAACCACACCAAACAGTGCATTTTTCGGGATGCATGGGCAGTTCTTGAACGGCTTCTGGTTGCTCTTCACTCCAAATGCGGCAATTTTGCTTATTTACGTAGCCATTCAACCAGAAATGAGCCTCATCGCTGAACAAAATTTGTCGATAAAAAAGCGGATTTTCTGCCAACTTTTCTAGGGCCCATTCACTGAAAATCCGACGTTGTGGCAGATTGTTCGGCTATTCATGATGAAATGTCAAAGCATACTGAGCATCTTTCTCTTTGACACCATGTCTGAAATCCCACGTGATCTGTCAAATACTAATGCATGAAAATCCTAACCTCAAAAGAATCACCCTTTATTATATAGCTTCATTTTATTTGTTGCTACCCATAAGTTTTTTTTTTTTATTGCTAAACACAATCGAATAGCTTATTGGGGGAATGAATCTCTCTCGTACACTCAAGCACAAACGTTTTGCCTGTACACAATGTCTGTGTGTATATGTCCATATACAACGTCCATAAGAATATTTTATCAAAAGCATACAAATTACTCACCACTTACTCAACAGAGTCCCCCGATGTTGACAGCCACCCTTCTGAGCATCTCTGAGCGCCTAATGAAAAATTAACATTTTGCACTATTTACAGTTGTTTTTGTTTGTTAAAACGACCCTGAGAGCGGGCATCATCATCATTATCGTTATTAGTCCCCGAAAATATTTTGTTTATAACAAAACAAAGCATAGGAAGAAAACAACAATACCGGTTAGAGGGTGGATAGATGTTGTTGAGTTTATTCTCGCATACGTCTTTGTAGGAAAGAAAGAAGCGTCTAGTGGTTTGATTGTCATTGTTGGGATGGAACGAACAATCGAAGAGAGACCCTGTGGATATTTTGGTTTCCTGTTAAAACAACGCTAAATGCAAAACTGTTGTTCCTCATGGTAATTCAAGAACAAAAACAAACAATTCAATATATGCGGCTTAACTACAAAGTGCCGGGACAATCATTTTCGACGGCGTTATTGTTTGATCATTCAACTGTGTATGACTTCTTCGATTAACCGTTAAAATTTCTAAGCGTAACAATGTTTTAAGATAGATTTCTTCAAATAAAACCATATTTACACACACTTATGGTTGCCGACAATATCAAAACAATTCCTCTAGGAATTTATATGCAAAAATTTTTGTTATATTTCCCATCTATGGTGGTGAATCGCTATTAGCAATAGTGATAAAATCGGACTTTAAAATCTTGGCGTGTGGTAATAAAGGGTGATTTGTTAAGAGCTTGATAACTTTTTTTAAAAAAAAAACGCATAAAATTTGCAAAATCTCATCGGTTCTTTATTTGAAACGTTAGATTGGTCCATGACATTTACTTTTTGAAGATAATTTCATTTAAATGTTGACCGCGGCTGCGTCTTAGGTGGTCCATTCGGAAAGTCCAATTTTGGGCAACTTTTTCGAGCATTTCGGCCGGAATAGCCCGAATTTCTTCGGAAATGTTGTCTTCCAAAGCTGGAATAGTTGCTGGCTTATTTCTGTAGACTTTAGACTTGACGTAGCCCCACAAAAAATAGTCTAAAGGCGTCAAATCGCATGATCTTGGTGGCCAACTTACCGGTCCATTTCTTGAGATGAATTGTTCTCCGAAGTTTTCCCTCAAAATGGCCATAGAATCGCGAGCTGTGTGGCATGTAGCGCCATCTTGTTGAAACCACATGTCAACCAAGTTCAGTTCTTCCATTTTTGGCAACAAAAAGTTTGTTAGCATCGAACGATAGCGATCGCCATTCACCGTAACGTTGCGTCCAACAGCATCTTTGAAAAAATACGGTCCAATGATTCCACCAGCGTACAAACCACACCAAACAGTGCATTTTTCGGGATGCATGGGCAGTTCTTGAACGGCTTCTGGTTGCTCTTCACTCCAAATGCGGCAATTTTGCTTATTTACGTAGCCATTCAACCAGAAATGAGCCTCATCGCTGAACAAAATTTGTCGATAAAAAAGCGGATTTTCTGCCAACTTTTCTAGGGCCCATTCACTGAAAATTCGACGTTGTGGCAGATCGTAAGTCTATTCATGATGAAATGTCAAAGCATACTGAGCATCTTTCTCTTTGACACCATGTCTGAAATCCCACGTGATCTGTCAAATACTAATGCATGAAAATCCTAACCTCAAAAGAATCACCCTTTATTTCAAAAATATGCAGAAAACACACAACAAAGGCAAAACATTATTTTTCAGAAGAAAACTACATTGAGTCTAATTCATATTTTCTGAAGGCATACGAATTAAAATATGCTTGATAGTGAGATCATAAAGGATGAGTGTATGACATAATTTAGAATATTTACTATCGTAAATATTTATTTCACTTTTCATTAGAATCGAAGTTATCATTATTAGTTTCATTTACGATGAACCAATATCTTTTAGTTTTGATATACATTCTGATACCACCAAATCGAACTTCCATTACCATTGCGTTGTGGAATATAAAGGGTGATTCTTTTGAGGTTAGGATTTTCATGCATTAGTATTTGACAGATCACGTGGGATTTCAGACATGGTGTCAAAGAGAAAGATGCTCAGTATGCTTTGACATTTCATCATGAATAGACTTACGATCTGCCACAACGTCGAATTTTCAGTGAATGGGCCCTAGAAAAGTTGGCAGAAAATCCGCTTTTTTATCGACAAATTTTGTTCAGCGATGAGGCTCATTTCTGGTTGAATGGCTACGTAAATAAGCAAAATTGCCGCATTTGGAGTGAAGAGCAACCAGAAGCCGTTCAAGAACTGCCCATGCATCCCGAAAAATGCACTGTTTGGTGTGGTTTGTACGCTGGTGGAATCATTGGACCGTATTTTTTCAAAGATGCTGTTGGACGCAACTTTACGGTGAATGGCGATCGCTATCGTTCGATGCTAACAAACTTTTTGTTGCCAAAAATGGAAGAACTGAACTTGGTTGACATGTGGTTTCAACAAGATGGCGCTACATGCCACACAGCTCGCGATTCTATGGCCATTTTGAGGGAAAACTTCGGAGAACAATTCATCTCAAGAAATGGACCGGTAAGTTGGCCACCAAGATCATGCGATTTGACGCCTTTAGACTATTTTTTGTGGGGCTACGTCAAGTCTAAAGTCTACAGAAATAAGCCAGCAACTATTCCAGCTTTGGAAGACAACATTTCCGAAGAAATTCGGGCTATTCCGGCCGAAATGCTCGAAAAAGTTGCCCAAAATTGGACTTTCCGAATGGACCACCTAAGACGCAGCCGCGGTCAACATTTAAATGAAATTATCTTCAAAAAGTAAATGTCATGGACCAATCTAACGTTTCAAATAAAGAACCGATGAGATTTTGCAAATTTTATGCGTTTTTTTTTTTAGAAAAGTTATCAAGCTCTTAACAAATCACCCTTTAGTAGAGATTCTCGGACTTACAAGCTATTATTATGGTTGACCAAAACAAATTTTTGTGGGATCTTCGCCTACAGTTTGAATCAAACATCGTAGCACTGCCAAGCAATGCTGGGTGGTTGGGTTGTGCGGTATTGCGTCGTTAAAACAGTTTGAACTATTGCAAACTTTAGTTTTATGTTTAACAGGCGTTCAGCATTATTAGATGGTGACCCTTTGCTAAAGAATCGAAATCGAATGAATTTTGTTCGTACAAACGACACCAGCGATGAACGAACGAGAGGCGTTCGTCATCCATACACCCATTCACATTGATGAATACAGCTGGAATAAAGCTCTACAGTACACACTCCCCATAATACAAAACTTTTAATTCCACCTCTCTCATCTTTAACGGCTAATGTTGAATGAGGCATTAACGAATGTCACAATAGTGGTAACATTTTTGGAGTTGATTGAAGGTTTGTGGTGAGTGTTGGGGTATTAAACATTGGCTTTGGTCGTTATTTAAATAAACATTTTGTGCATGGGCCTCTTTCGAAACAGAAACTTTTTTACTGTGGTGAGAAATATTGCTAGTTTCTGTCATGGCTGTGGAGTCGGAGTCTGAAGATTTTGCTGGAGTCGGATTCGTAAAAATTTTGCTCGACTCCGACTCCGGCTAAACTAATTTTTTTAAAACACTTCACATTTTTGTAACTAAAAAAGTTTTTACGCAAATTAGTTTCCATTGCGTTATTCATTCGATCAATGTACGGTATGACTGTAAATGAAAAGCAACTTACAATTACGGAATGTAATTGGAAATTTCTTAGAATGTTAGACTAGCAGATGGACTGAATCGATGCATTTTAATGCCAACCACCATAAAATTTATTTAAAATATTTCGAACAATCGATTTTATTTTTTTAATTTTATTTTAAGCCTATATGTGGACCTCTATATGTGGAATATTGGCAGAAAATTCTTTCAAAAATTTATTTCTATAGAAAATTTTCTCAAAATTTTATTTCTATAGCAAATTTTCTCAAAAATAAAATTTAAACATTTTATTTCTATAGCAAATTTTCTCAAAATTTTATTTCTTACTGTTGCTCACTGATACTCACTGCAACGACGAAAACTTGTAAAAATGACTTAAATTGTGCTATACCTCTAATTCATATTTATCGACTGATGAATCATAAATGCATTTTTGAAAAATTGTTTATATATTATTAATATTATAAATATTTCCCATATTTATACCCTGCGCCACACTGTGCCCAAGATTATGTAGAAGTCTGACAAAATATTGTCCAAATCGGGTCAGTTTTAAATATACGTTAATGGGAACATAAACCTTTATATAAAGCACTTTGAAGGATTTGAGATTTTGTCGAAATGTAAATCTAAATACAAAGTTTTGCAGGGTATATTATAGTCGGCGCCGCCCGACTTCAGACTTTCCTTATTTGGTTTTTACTAAAATTGTGTTTCGTCCCATAACGTTACATTAAAATTTTATGTACACAGATTTTGTAGAAAAATGTATACAATTTTGTCTAAATCGGTTCAGATTCAAATTCATGCATATGGGAATGTAAACCTCGCAACAAATTTAAAGGATTTGAGATGGTATTGATAACACTATTTTACAATTTTTTTTCATGTACACTTGACGAGAGGCAACTTTTCTTATGTATTTTGATCTGCTGAATTCGAAAAAAAAATTAAGAAATTTTTTATGAAACAGTTTTGGAGATATTCCGTTATTTTTAGTTTTTCACTAAACAAATTATAACTCGAGTTAGAAATGCCCGATTATATCGTTGTTGGTACTTAAAGGAAAGGTATTAAGATGACGAATAATCGTTTATAATTGGATCTGTGATAAGTTAAGTGGTTCGACATGTGGTTAGAAATTCACACTCACGCACATTCACAAAATGAAAAGTCATACTCACGCATGAACAACGTTTAAAGCCTCATGCTAACTCTCGTTTTCCATAATTCACGAAAATGCTCGTGATTCACGATAAATCTCATGACTCGTTGCAATTACTCATGAATAAATAGGGTTCACCAGCGAACCATTAAAAAAAATGGATGCTATTGAAATCTTAAACGTGACCAAAACCGTGTATGTGATTCAAATCGGTGATCATTAATTTAATGAACGTGAATTTGTTTTTATTTTTTAGGCTATATGTTACCCTAAGACAATAAACTTTAGAAGATGGGTAATTGGCTTGCGTCATACCAAATGTTGCACTGACGGCGCTAAGCCCATACATGTTTGTAATTTCTTTATTTGCATTTTTTTTAAATTAATTATTAATTAATTAAGGGGCTTGTAAGTTATATGAAAAGATGATGTACAGTGGGAGAAAAGATGATTCAATTTGTAAGAGGAAATTTCCCAAATGTTTTCTCCATAAGGAGTTAGCATAAAGGGCCCAAAATTGAGTCATCTCTCCCAGCCAGATCTATACTAAAGGCTGTGGAAAGGTTCATTCGCTCGAACCGAAACATGTACAGTCCAGGCGTGTATAGATTTGTATCTGGCGTTTTCTTTTCAATGGCTCTATTGACCATGTTCCTTAATCTATATCTGTCCATAAAGCTCGAAAAATAATTGTATAATTAGATATTAAATGAAAAACTTAATTTTTTGAATTGAACAATGTTAAATTTTGAGCAATACAATAAAAATTATATCTTCCAAGATATTTCCAACTCTTAATTTCTTTTTATTTGCATTTTAATGTGTCGTACCAAACACGTAAACGACAAGTAAGAACCTAGCACTGCCAATGGTTTGATATTCTCAGCAGCCAATTTCCCATCTCCTAAAGTATATTGTCTTTGATGTTACCAACCGATATAATTATAAACAGTAAAAAACATCAATAACATAAATCATAGATTAACATAATATCAAATACATAACGAATAATGAATTTTATAGTGAACATTTTTTTGGTGAGCGTAATTTCGAAGAAAATTTACTCACGAAAATTACATGCCGCGCGAGTTACATATGCAAACCCCCAGACCTACATAAAAAATGAGTTACCTGATAAAATTGATGAATTGCTTAAAGAAATTCAAAAGCCAGACAATAACCCAATACCGTATCCGGTATTGGGCAAACCATAATATTTCCATTTAATTCAAATAATAAGCAGAATTTATATTTAAGTCAAACGTTAGCATAGTAAGCAAAATTGTAAAATTAAGAAGTAAGTTCATTTAATGAAAACAAATAAAGAATGAGTCTGATCTGGGCATTTGATCGAAACACAACGTATACCTTTATTTAATTTTTTTTAAAAACCCCGGAACTCGGTAAAACACAAAATTGGCGCAGTCGGTAGGATCCTTAATAAAACGCATTTAAGGATCCAGTGATACGAATCGGGTTAATAAAAAAATAAATAAGTTGTGAAAAAAAAATATATAAAACTTTTTACAGTGAACTCTAAAAAATAATTAAAGTGGACACCACTCAAAAAGAAGTGCAGTGAACATTTATAATTAAGAGAACACTAAAAAGAAAATAAAGAAAGAAAGCTTTTTACAGTGAACTCTACTAAATAATTAAAGTGAACACCACTCGAAAAAGAAGTGAAGTGAACATTTATAATTAAAGAGAACGCTAAAAAGAAAATAAAATTGGTGAAGTGAAAACTTGAGAATATCAACTGAAGCCACAGAAGAAAAAGATCTCTGTGCAGTACCACCAAAGAAACTAAAGTCACAGAAAACAAATTTTCTGTGCAGTGAACACTAAATTGTTAGAAAACAAACAAAATTTTCACAAAAAATAAAAGGCAACGAGCTTTCGATCAAAACAGGATGACCGAAGGACAGACTCAATTACCACCAGTAGAGCTAGTGGAGGAGCTAGCCAGGAAGGATCAACAACTGGAGCAAATGCGACAGGCATATCTAGAACTTCGTAACAACGTAGATGGAGGCCAAAGGGAAAGCATCCTAAAAATGATAAATAGCCTTCCCACATTTACCGGAGTTGGAGAAATCACCATAAATTCATTCTTTAGCAACATAGAGTACTTGCTGTCAACAATCACCTACCATGAAACTAGAAAAGAGGCAGTCAGGACTATATTCTACAGAGTTATTCAAGGACCAGCAAAAAATGTAATAATCAACATCCCCGAACCGGATGTAGAGCCCCATCAACTTTACAAAAAAGTAGCAAATCTTAAAGTAAATACGGTGAGTGAACTCATGATTGAAATTCAAGACATTAAATATAAGGCGGACGAACTGACTGTATACTATGCGGACGACCACTATCTTGACCTATCAAATATGGACAGTATATTAGTAAACACAATAAAAGAAATGACGCAGGGAATATTGTTGGATAAAATTTACAATGAAGTTAATTTGAATAATATATTGAAAATCATGACAAGTAGGCGATTTGAAGACAGTTGTATTAGGACAGAATATAGGAAATTTAAAACAAAAGAAAATAGATTAGAATTTGCAGGGAATAGAAAAAATCAATTTCATGAAGATTATAGAAACAGAAACCAGTATCAACGGTATAACAATGAATCAGGACAATATAGGCAAAATAATTATCGCGAATATAATAATAATAACCATGGCCAAAATTACTACAAAGGAAATAATAATAATAATTGGTATAACAACTATAGGGATAATAATAATTATAAAGGAAATTTATACAATCATAGGCCCAATAATTCTGGAAAATTCCATAGACCAATGACAGGAAACCCTGGGCAGAATTCTGGCCAATATCGCCAGAATGCGTTCAGGCAAGGTCAGGTTGAACCAATGGAAGTTGATAATATTCAGAGTAGTAGAAGTAATTTCCAACAGGCAGGACACCCTGACCCGCAGACTGGCCAAAATCGCTTAGTCTCAGTCAGGCAAAGCCAGGAAAGAACTTTTCAAAATAATGAAGGAAGGGAAATAAATAATTGCGTTTTTTTTACGAAACCACATCGGAGTGGTTGCCTAAAATAATTATGATAATTGACGGTAAAAAATATAATGCTCTTATAGATACCGGAGCAAGCTTTAGTCTAATAAATAATGAAGTTAATAATTTTCCTAAAACAAAACTAAGAAATCCAATAATATTTAGTACAATTACAAATGAAGATTCAATAAAATACGAAGTCATTACAAAAGCACCACAAGAATTTAATTTGCCAAACAATGCCAGAGTGAGATGGAAATCAGCTCCACTCATTGGACGAAATTATGATTTCATCATCGGAATGGATATATTAAAATTTTTGAACGCGAAAATAAATATTGAAGAAAGAAAAATTATTTTAAATGACAATGAAATTCAATTTATGAATAAACCTTTTAATTTTGAGCAAATTTATACGCTAGAGGGATCAGATTTAGAAAGATTAAAGCTAGATCATCTAAACGAGGAAGAATACAAGGAAATCTCACTTTTAATAAAACAATTCAAAAATCTACTCTATAAAGAAGGTGACCAATTAACAAATACTACTGAAATTCAACATGAAATTAAAACAACAACACAACAACAAATTAATTCAAAATTATACAGATATCCGCCTCAACATGAAATGGAAGTAAGAAAACAAATACAAGAAATGGAAGAACAAGGGATTATTCAAAAAAGCTATTCTAGATACTCAAGCCCATTAATTGTAGTGCCGAAGAAAATAGATAATTCTGGACAAAAGAAATTCCGATTGGTAGTAGACTATAGAAAATTAAACGAAGTTACAATCGATGACAAATATCCTCTCCCGAATATTGATTCAATCCTGGATAAATTAGGACGAGCTCAGTATTTTACAACATTAGATTTAGCAAAAGGTTATCACCAAATTTTAGTAAAACAGGAAGATAGAGAAAAAACTGCGTTTGTAACACCTCATGGTTTATATGAATTCGTAAGAATGCCGTTTGGATTAAAGAATGCGCCCGCAACATTTCAACGGCTCATGAACGAAATTTTGAGGGATTTTATAAATAAAACATGCGTAGTTTATTTAGACGATATTCTTATTTTTAGCACCACATTGCAAGAACATGTAAAAGCTATTAGAAATATATTCAAGGTTTTAGAAAGTAAAAATTTAAAAATCCAAATTGACAAATGTAATTTTATGCGGAAAGAAACGGAATTTCTAGGGCACATTTTAACGAAAGACGGAATGAAACCAAATCCCAACAAAATTAAAGTTATTCAAAATTTAGAGTTACCAAAAACAGAGAAACAGATAAAAAGCTTCTTAGGACTAACAGGTTATTATCGTAAATTTGTAAAAAATTATGCTAAAGTAGCACAACCAATCACTAAATATTTGAAAAAAGGTGTTAAAATTAATCTAAAAGACACCACTTATATAGAAGCGTTTGAAAAATTAAAAATATTAATAAGCTCGCATCCAATTTTACGTTATCCGAATTATGATAAACAATTTACAGTCACAACGGACGCATCAAATTACGCTATAGGTGCCGTATTATCTCAGGAAGGACATCCTGTATGTTTTGCTTCGAGAACGTTAAATAATCACGAAAGAAATTATTCGGCAACAGATAAAGAATTTTTGGCAATTTTATGGAGTGTAAATTATTTTAGACCTTATGTTTATGGAAGAAAATTCAAAATTCTAACAGACCACCAGCCAATTAAATTTTTGCATTCGAAATATAAAGGAAAAGATATGTCACCTAGACATCAAAGATGGTTACTAAAATTAGGGGAATATCAATTTGACATAGAATATTTGAAAGGCAAAGAAAATAGGGTAGCAGATTTTCTAAGCAGGATACAAAACAACGACGATAACAATGTGGAAGAAATAGACAGTGACAATAGCGATATATTAAATCTTGCAGTTAATAACATAGAAGACAATGAATCCTTACAAACAGTACACTCAGCGGAAGAAAATTTAAATGATCATTTTCCAATTAAAGAAGAAATAGTTAATAAATATAAAACACAAATAATTTTAACAAATAATAAAGTCGAAGAATTTAAAACAGTACATGGAAAAAGAATAATATTTATAGCCGAATGTGATTTCCAAGAAACGGGAGACATATTCAGAAGGTATATTATAAAAGGAAAAATTGGCATTTATTCGGAAATTTCGGAACACAGTTATAACATAGTCCTAGAAAAACTTATTGCAATGTTTTCAAATGATACGCAAATTGAATTTATAAAGTGTACAATGAGGGCACAGGACATTGAAACAGAAGTCGAAGCCGTTAAACAAATTTCGTTGTATCACGTAAGAGAGAGCATGCATTCAGGTATATTAGAAACGTATAATCAAATAAAAAATAAAATATATTATCCAAAATTACTGGAATTGATTCAAATCGTAATTAATCAATGTGAAATTTGTCAAGAATCTAAATATGATAGAAGGCCTATTAAACCAAAATTTAATTTTACAGAAACTCCCTCTAGGAAAAATGAAATTATACATATAGACACATATGTCATGAAAGGACACCATTTCTTAACAATTATTGACAAATTTTCGAAATTTGGTGCAGCTTATCCGTTAAATGACAGAAATCATGTCACAATTATAGAACAGTTAGAAGATCATTTTACTAAATTAGGAATACCAAATAAAATAGTAGCAGATAACGAATTTAAAGCTGCAAGGATAAAAGAATTTTTGGATACTCAAAACATTGAATTACATTTGACTAAACCAAATAGCCATACAGGTAACGGAGACATTGAAAGATTCCATAATACAATTGCAGAAAAATTTAGGATTTTATATAAAACTGAAAAAGGTTTACCAATCAGACAATTAATCCAGAAAGCTATTAGAAATTACAATGAAAGATTTCACTCCACAATCAAATATACTCCAAATGAAGTGCATAACAATAAAGTGGACCCGGCAATAGTAAAAAATAATATAGAGGCAACAAAATATAAAATCATAAGCAAATTAAATAAAAACAGAGAGGATTATGAAGAAACCAGATCTGAAGGTTTTATTAAAAATTACAAAGCAGTTAGGCATAAAGAATTAAAATTAAAAAATATTCATCCTATTAATATTAAAAAGCCTTTAAAATTTTCAGATATTAATAATGATACTAATGATGATAATGACTCGACAGACTGAAACAGCAATGACATTGACAGAATTAGTGGACCAAACAGGATTTATTGACTTGGAATTGAAAAATCAGGATATAGTTTTGGACAGTGACATAGTACTACACATAATTGACGTTAAAGAAATAGAAAATATCATTAATGAAATGACAGACGATATTATATTAATGAAGGCTAGTAACAAAGACATATTACAATCAGAATTATTAGAAGCTCGTAATAAACTAATGACGCTTATACCTAGACAAATTAGACAAAAAAGAGGACTAATAAATGCTATAGGAACATTATCAAAATGGACATTTGGTACAATGGACGATTACGACAGACAGACTATACAAAAACATTTTCTACAGACGGACGACACAGTAAATAAACAAATATCTATAAATAATCATTTTAATATAGCTATAGAACAAATTAAAAATATTGTAAAAAATGATCGAATGAAAATTGAAAAAAGTTTTAATGCAATAAATAAATTTGAAAATCAAGAATATCAAGAGCATATGTATTTACAACAAATTACAAAAATTCAATTGATAAAAAGTAAAATAGAACAAATACAAGATAATGTAGTTTCTGCTAAATACGGATTAATACACCCAAATATTTTAACAAATAATGAAATAACCAAATACAATATTGATTTTATAAAAATTGTAAACTTGTTACAAATAAAGACTTGGAAATTATACTTTTAGATGAAAAAACAATAATGGTTAAAAATTCAGTAAATTT